>NC_047088.1:176368484-176691598 GCF_902459505.1 Geotrypetes seraphini | reverse complement strand
GTCCACTCTCTCTCCACTTTTCTTCAGCGCACGAACATAAAAACAAGCAAGTAATTTTATATCATTTTCATTCTATTCATTCATAGAAATTAAAGTCTAAATAATGCCAGACACATAACAAAACATGATTTTACAAAAATAATTCCCTGCACAGTCAAGCCTGCAAGGTTTACTAGATGTCTTTCAGCAGCTCCCCTCCCTCCCCCTTACCTTTGTGGCCAAGTCAAAATGATCTATCAGCAATAAAATTTTAAAAGCACAAAGTACACTGTACGCAGAGAAAATGTGAATTATCATTTATATTCCGCGGGTTTTCAAAGAGGTCAAGGCAGATGACTTTATGCAATGTCACCTCAGTAACAATTATACAAAAATAGACAAATATACCCCCTCCCTTTTTACTAAACCGCGATAGTGGTTTTTAGCGCTGGGAGCTGCGCTGAATGCCCCATGCTGCTCTTGATGCTCATAGGCTCCCTGCGCTAAAAATCGCTATTGCGGTTTAGTAAAAGGGGGCCACAGTGCAAAATATAGACAGCATATATAAATTCTCAAAATGGACACATTTTGATTACTAAATTGAAAATAAAATCATTTTTCCTACCTTTGGTAATTTCATCAGTCTCTGGTTGCACTTTATTCTTCTGACTGTGCATCCAGTATTTCTTCCCTTCTTTCAGCCTCCTGTATGCTTCCTCTCCTCCAGACCTCATTTCCTCCCCAAACTTTTTCTTTATTTCACCATGCCCCCTTCTTTCTTTTTCTCTCTTTCCATACCCCCTTTCTTTCTGTATGTCTGTCTTTCTCTCTCTCTCCATGCCCCATTTCTGTCTTTGTTTAACCCTGCCCCTTCTTCTTTCTTTCTCTCTCCATGCCCACTTTGCTTAAGCCCTCCCTCCGACGTCAGCACTGACATCGGGGAAGACTTCCGGTCGGCTATGTGTGCGCGGCAGGGTAGGTAGAAACAGAAGACGAGCCTCGCGGCTTGAGTTGTATTTAACCCCGAGGGTCTCCCGTCATCCCCATTCAGCTCTCTCCTGTGCACCCCCTTGGGGCGTGCACCCAGGGCGGACCGCCCCCCCTAGGTATGCTACTGTACCAGTTAGATTGGGACTTGAGTCTGGCTCCCCTTCTCTACAGTCCAATGCACTGACCACTAGACTATTCTAGGGACCTACCTGCTGCCCTAAGAGGAGTGCCCATTATACCTGCAGCTGTCTTAGAGTCTGGTATATACTGTCGCTTTTACTTCTTAAGGGGGATGGGAGTGAGTCAGTGACCACTGGGGGATTAAATGGGGTCATGCCTTTGTCCTGCCAGTTGTCATCTGGGTAGTTTGGGCACCTTTTTGTCACTTAGTCACTACTGAAACAGGTCCAGTCTAAAACATCCTATGTTTTGCCTTGGATGTTTTTACAATTTTCCATTATCATAGAAAACGTCTCATAAGCCCATCCTAGTCCCACCTTGAGATTTAGATGTACTGCATATGAACTGCATAGAAAAAAGTATTAAAAATGGGTTTAAAAAATAATGATTTGGACATTTTGGCGATTAAAATCCATCTGCCACTTTCTGCCACTTTTTGGATGTTTTCCTATTTTGAAAATGAGCCCCTATATCCCTCCAGTTTCACATACTTATACTTTATTAAATTTAAGGTATTTGAGAACTTGGAAGAATATAAACTGCAGTTCTAAACATAAAGCTGGAATTAAAATGAGAACATAAATATACCACACCTGGCACAATTAAAATAACTAAATTAGAAAACTGGTTACAAATGAATATTTGAGCATGCAAAATCTCATATCCTGCTGTGTCTATAGTTATGAAAGTTCTATCTTGATAAATGATCGATATTACAAGGAAAAAAAAAATCTGCTTTCTATTAGTTTGATGTACAATTTAGTTATAATCATAATCATTTCTAGTTAATTTTGCCTCTACAGGTTTATGTGCAATTTGTACTTTTATTACCTTGCGGTTGTCTCTTACCTGGCGTGCCAAATTGGATGCAGTTTTCCAGAGTTCTCACATAGTCAGGGTCACTAAGTTTAATTATATGGAGTGTATTTGCCTTTTCCATATTCTTTACCCATTTGTTTGCTTGGCCCTGTGGATCTATCATTAGAGGCCATCTTCTTGCATTTCTGGAGTTTAAAAAAAAACAAAAAAACAAAGACCTAATGACTGGATAATCTGTATTCGAACTAAAGAATATTATTCATTTGGTAGAATCAAGCTAACTGCTTGAGATTTCTAAAACAAGAAAGTGAATACAAGAATAGGGTATTGCCAGAAAGAAATACACTTCCCCCTCCCCATTCGCGGTTCCTGCACTCGCGGTTTCATATAATTGTGATTTTTTTCTGGGGAGGGGGAAAATTTAAAAAACAGTCTTTTTTCCTCCCTGCTGCCTTCCCTGTCTTACCTGGTGGTCTAGAGGGTTTACGGGGCAAGAGCGATCTTCCTACGCTCCTGCCCCGTGCAGATCGCCATGAGGAAATGGCTGCTGGGAGTTCCCGTAGTCTCTCGAGAGTACGTCGGGAACTCCCTACAGCCATTTCCTGATGGCGATCTGCACGGGGCATGAGCGTAGGAAGATCGCTCCTGCCCCGAAAACCCTCTAGACCACCAGGTAAGGCCGGGAAGGCGGCAGGGAGGTAGGGGTGGGTCAGAGCCGGATAATCGCGGTTTTTCAGCATCGCGGTCTGGCTCTGCCCGTATCCCCTGCGAATGACGAGGGAGAAGTGTATCCTAACATTTAAACTTTTCACTTTGACAGAATACTGAAGATTATTGAAACTAGTGTCTCTCAGCAACAATACGCCTTACTTTCACCTTTACTAGACAGGAAACATATTTTTCACCTTGACAGTAACAATGATAGTGGTAGATAATCACAACTTTATCATAAAAATCAAGTGCTGGATTCTGTTACCAGCGCCAAAATCAGTAGCCGCCGATCACCTGTCAATCTTTTGAGGGTGCCAGCTACAGAATCGTGCCTATTTAGTCAAGATAGGCCGCTGAAATGTAGAAAACACTGGAGTACATTTCAGCCGCTAGACTGCAGCAGTCAATTCTCTGTTTTAAAAGCATTTCCATTAATTTGCTTACCACAGAAGTCAGATTAACTGGTCTGTAATTCCCTACTGCTTTCTTACTTCCACTTTTGTGGAGAGGGACAACATCTACCCTTCTCCACCACATCTAGTACATACCCTCTATCCAATTCTCTGGTCATCCAGTCAAAGAAATTGATCAGATTTGTCTGACAAGACCCATTTCTAATGAATCCATGTTGCGTATGATTCCCACCAATAATTGTTAGCTATGCACATAACTGCTAGGTTCTATAAACAGTGAGCCTAAATTGCTTAGGTCACTACTGTCAAAGTGGCATACATTTGGGTGGAGCATAGGCATGTTGCCAAGTGACACACACAAATTATAGAATACTATCAATTGCATGTGTTCATAGCACCCTTAGGTGTGTCCACTTGTGCCAACCATTGACCTGTTGTAAGTAGGCACACCTAAAATAAGATGCCAGTTTATAGAATTGCCACCTCAGGCTATTTTATAATGCAACTTGTACAAGGCATATTTACCAACATGGGCATGACACCAACTTGGGCTGGAACTTTGACTAAGGGGCTCATAATCAAAATGGAAAAATATATCTAAAATCCCATCTAAATCGGCACTTGGACGATCAAAAAGACAGGTTGTCGAAGTGCCGATAATCGATACAGGTTTTAGATTTATCTAAAACCAGCTTAGGCCTTTTCCCTGCCGCTGTATACCCAGAGTAATAATAATAATAACTTTATTTTTGTATACCACTATACCACAAACAGTTCAAAGCGGTTTACAGAGGAAGAGACTGTACATATACAGCGAAGATACATAGAGTAATTGTCAAGTGTATTGGTAACTAGTTTTCAATTACAAGGAGGGACAGGAAAAGAAGGGGAGATGGTTAGAGTTTGGTAGTTTGGCCTGGAGGGAAGGGGTTAGAGTTTTAGGAGGAGTGGTGAGGGTGGGATTTGGGAGGGATATGGGCTGACCTAGACTTAGTTGTACTGCAAGTATAACCAAAAGTTTAAAGAAACTGCCTAGACGGAACTTGTACGTAGTGATTTAGGCAATCTAAAAACAGGTCTAAATGCCCAGATGTTATCCAAAGTGACTAGATAACCACTGCAGACACAAAGTACAAACCCCCCCAAACTCCCCCAGTGATCACTGAACCCCCCTCCCCCCCTCTCACAATACCATAAAAATCGGAATAAAAATGTACATACCTGCCTCCAGAACATCAGCACCTAGCATAGGAAAACCTAACAGAGCTGCACAGAGCTGGCTTAAGTAATCTGGGGGGTGGGCTAGTGAACCATAGAGAGGAGGACCCAGGCCCATAAGCCACTCTAACCACTGCATTCCTGGTGAAACATGTGCACCCCCCAAAACCTCGCAAAACCCTATTGTACTGCCATATAGGTGCCATCTGCAGCTATAAGGGCTACTGGGGTAGTAGATATGTGGGTCTAGTAGGTTTTGGGGGCTCACCATGACCTATAAGAGAGTTGTGGTGAGATGTTTGTGTGACATCTTTTTTGTGAAGTTCGCAGCACTACTATGTTGCCATGTCTGGGTGTCCAGTCCATTACTTTGCAGACCCCGCCCACATCCATAAGGTCTTGTTCTAGGCATTTTTGACTTGGATGAATTTTTTTATGAGAATGGGGCATAAAGATAGACGATTTAGGGGTCTGGACGATCAAACGGCTGGACGTAGAAGTAGACTATTCTCGAAAAAAAGGAATATTTTAACATGTCTGAATTTGGGCGACTAGCAACTTAGGTCCAAAACAGAATTAGATGTATTTTTGATTATGCCCCTCCATGTGCCTAGAACCACCTGTGATACGTATGGGACATACCTGGAGTCTGAGAGTTGTTTTTAGTAACAATGGCTGTTTAAGAAACCATCTTCTACTAAAAGGATCCTAATACCAAATAACAACTTTCTTTTTTTTAAAAGGGGAACTAGAGTTCAGAAAGATAACTTGCACCTGGCAAGCCAGATTTAGTCAAAACAGGATATGGATGAATTAATCAAGAGAAGGGGGGAAAAGCAGGAAATGGTTTGTGATATGTTCATGTTTAAACACATAGACAAACCGGATCCTGACCATAATAATTTGAGCAAAAAAGTGCCTAACTTGTTTGTGATATGTTCATGTTTGAACACATAGACAAACCGGATCCTGACCATAATAATTTGAGCAAAAAAGTGCCTAACTTGTTTGTGACATGCTCATATTGGAGTACGTATACAAACCGGATCCTGACCATAATCTGGGCATAAAAAGACAGGCAGAACTCAGTGGAATCGGGACTTCTCCACTGCTGACGAGCCGTGTGATGCTGATATGAGATGAATGCGCTGCCTCCGATGTTTCGCTGGTCCCCCGATACCGGAGTGATGATGCAATATATGGTAACAAATTATTGATTCCTTACTGCATGATTTCATTATTATAAAATTGTATGAATAAACCTATATTATGCTTTCAGTCATCTGTGTATGCTATTAATTTTCCCAGTCAGAGAGCTGGTGAGGGGAAGGGAAAGTGGGATATAGCATTACCCTAAGAATAATAGCAGTACACCACCCTAATGTGGCCATGCTGTGAGCAGGGAAGCTGTGTTTTTCCTGAGCTCTGTAGCTCTCCCTTCCCTCTGCTTATTTTGAACTATTTACAGCTTTGATTAGCGACCCGATTTGGAGCGAGTGACCTTGCTTCACTTTATGGACAAGTTTGTCCGAAAAAACGGAGCCGTTATGTCCACCAAAAGTGCTAAGAAGGACGGGACACTTGGGAAGGCCCAGGCAACAGCAGAGGAAAAAATGGCAGGCGGGGCTGAGGACTCAGACCCTGTTACTGAACCGCTGGTGTCCAAAATCACAGCGGCAGTGGTATCAGCGTTGGGCACGAAATTGGACACGGTTACAGAGACTTTAGCGACTTTGTCCACGGCAGTGCATGCGTTTAACAGCAGAGTGACGGAGGTGGAACAGCGGGTGAGCTCAGCGGAGGACTCTCTGAACGCAGTGCAATGTGAGCTAGCTACGCTGTGCACCCAGGTGTCCGCTTGCACAGACAAGATTGATGATCTGGAGAACCGTTCACGTCGGAACAACTTGCGCCTCATGGGCATACCTGAAGTGGTGCCTGATGCTACTCTGGCTACTGTCCTGGAGAAGTGGCTCTCGTCTGAGCTCTTGGATACAGCTGCTTTGGGCCCTGTGCGGATTGAGCGGGCCCATCGGCTGGGTAGGAAGGTAGATGGTGCTGCCAGACCGCGCATTGTCATCCTGCGCCTGCTTAACTTTGCCATCAAAGACCAGATTATGAAATCCTACCGCAAGAAGAAAGATCTTACGTTCCAGAATCAGAGGATCCTTGTTTTCCAAGATTACTCCGTCAAGGTGGCGTCCCTCAGGAGAGGGTTCTCTCCTGTTTGCAAGAAGCTGATGGACAGGGATGTTCGTTTTACTCTACAGTTCCCAGCCAGGCTTCGTGTGCTTTACCAGGGACAGCCGCATGTGTTCGACACGTGTGAAGCGGCTCAGGCACAATTGCTGCAGTGGTTCCCGTCCCCGGATGGTGTGGCCTGAATTGCCCGGCGGACTGTGCCTGTGTGTTCTTCATTTTCCCGGATCTTGCCCTCCTACTGCCTGGGAGTTTCTGTTCCACGGGCGGCATAGGGGGGACTGGAGACTTGTAGGGGACATGAGGCTGGCACCTTCCTAGCCTGGGCATTCCTGGACATGGAACATAGGTCTGCCCACTGTTACCCTGTACATTTGCTGTTCTGTTTCTGTTTTTTTCACTGTTCTGTTTTATTTGGTTCCTGGTATGCTGGGTTTGCATATGTGGGGGGGAGGGGGTGCTATTGGCATGGGGGCACCCTCGATCTGTTTGGTATAGTGGATGGTGATTTGACTCAGGGGGGATGGGTGGGGGGAGGGGGTGGTTGGGAAGGTTGGGGGGGTTTGTGGGGGGGGGATGTGGATGTGTTTGATTCTTGGGTGAGTGAGTGTTTGTGGTGTGTCTGCTGGGGTGAGGGCTGGGCGCCCTGGCAGCAGTTTTTGTTTATTCTGCTTGCTAATCCTTTCTGTAGGGGCCCGTGAGAGCTAAGAGGGGACTTCGCTGTGTCTCATGGAATGTTTCCGGGATAAATTCCCCGATTAAACGAGCAAAGATCCTTCAATGTCTGGCCCGTCATCAGGCAGACATTGCTGGTTTGCATGAGACAAAACTCTCTGCGCTTGAGCATGCTAAACTGAAGCGTTCATGGGTTGGTCAGTGTTATCATGCCTCCTCATCCAAAGCTAAGGCAGGGGTGGCTCTTCTTATTCATAAGTCTGTACCTTTTACTATGACTAAGGTCATTTCTGACCCAGAGGGACGCTTTGTGCTGGTTCAGGGTATGCTCCATCAACAGCGGGTACTCCTAGCCTCTGTCTATGCTCCTAATGTGGCACAGCGTTCCTATTTCAAAAGGCTTTTGGGTGCTCTTCTCCCTTTACAATCTCAGTTCTCTGCTCCCCTGGTTCTTTTGGGGGACTTTAACTCTGTACTTGACTCCAGTCTGGATTGTTCTGGGGGGTCTACACGCACTTCCCCTAGATCTGATAATGGACTGCAGTCTTTTATACAGACCCTGGATCTGGTGGATGTGTGGCGTACTCTGCATCCTGGGGACCATGATTACACTCATATTTCTAAGGTACATCACACATCTGCTAGGATTGACTATACTCTTCTTTCCCGTTCTTCTTTTCACTGTGTCTCTGGGGCGTCTATTGGGGCCTTGGCTATTTCGGACCATGCTCCGATATGGCTTGACCTGCTGCTGGGGGGTGGGGGGGTGGGAATCAGGGTGGTGGATATAGATGGAGATTTCCTGCAGCTCTTTATCATGACCCCGATTTTTCCTCCTTTCTGATCAAGTACTGGAGAGATTTTGTTTCCTTCAATGGGGAGCATGTGGAGGACGGGGACCTTTTTTGAAGTACATCTAAGGCGGTGTTGCGGGGGGGCCATTATAGAATATAGCTCCCGTAAGCGTAAGATTTTAGCTTCTAAGATTTTGGATTTGGAAAAGAGGGTTAAACTCAGCCATCAGTTGTTTATTCGTTCTCCCACCACACAACATCGGCATGACTTCTATACTGCCCAGACGGCTTTCAATACCTTATTGCATGAGCGGGCACATAATTCTTTATTTTATTCCAAATATAAATTTCATAGGTTTGGTAATAGGCCTGGTCGAATGCTTGCCAATTTGACTAAGGGGTGGAAAGGTCCTACTTTGATCTCTTCACTGTGCTCTGCTCCGGGACAGCTTGTGACTCAGCAATCGCAGCTGGAGACCCTTTTTGTTCAATATTACCAAACACTTTACACGGCAGAGGTCGTGGATAAGGCTCAATTGATTGAGGACTTCCTTGACTCTATGGCATTACCCATCTTGCCGGATGCTGCTAGTGAGGTTTTGAACCTCCCTATTTCTCGGGAAGAGGTTATAGGTGTTGTGAAGAGGCTTCCCCTGGGTAAATTTCCGGGAACTGATGGGTTCAGTGGTGAATTTTTCAGGCTTCTTAGTGGCTACATTGTGGACCTGCTTTGTCGCTATTTTAATCAAGCCATTGAACATGGCTCCTTTCCCGAGCTGGCAAATCAGGCTCTTATTACAGTTCTGCCTAAGCCGGGAAAGGACCATAGCCTGGTCGAATCCTACCGCCCTATTTCCCTTATTAATGTGGACTTAAAAATATTGGCCAAATTGTTAGCGCACCGCCTGGCTCCTTATTTGCCCACTTTGATACAGGAGGATCAGGTCGGTTTTGTGCCGGGCAGGCAGGCGGGTCATAATGTATGCAAACTTTTGTTGGCTATGGCACATTGTGACTACCATCGAATTCCTTCTCTGGTCATTAGTTTTGACTCGGAGAAGGCATTTGATCGGGTCGAATGGGCCTTTCTTTTTCCGTTATTGGCTAGATATGGGATCTCGGGGTTCTTCCTGCAGGCCTTGCGAACCTTGTATTCCAACCCGGCGGCAGCGGTGCTAGTTAATGGCTGTCCCTCCTCAGTATTTCGACTGGAGAGGGGGGCTAGGCAGGGTTGCCCGTTGTCCCCACTTTTATACATCTTGTTTTTGGAGCCTTTATTGATCCGGCTTCAGCATCATCCGGATCTCTCAGGGGTGGAGGTGGGCGGCTCGTCGATCCGCTGCATGGCTTTTGCTGACGACATTATGGTTATTCTTACGGACCCGAAGAAGGCTCTAGGTCCTTTATTGGATCTCTTTCATAGTTTTGGGGAGCTCTCTGGATTGAAGCTTAATGTCTCTAAATCAGAGGCTATGGCTTTACATCTTGATATTGATGTGATGTGGCCTCTTTTCCCACTGAGAGCGACACTTCTCCAGGTTAAATATTTAGGGGTCTATGTACCTTCCGCTCTGAATCAGTTGTATGAGGCTAATGTGGGGCCCTTAATTTAAAAAAACGGTTGAGCTCCTACGTCTCTGGGGTGCACTCCCTCTCTCTTTGTTCGGGCGTATCTATTTGTATAATATGATGCTGGTGCCTCGATGGTTGTATCTTCTACAGACCTTACCCTTATGGCTGAAATGTAGGGATTTGGATGTTTTATATAAAGCGTTGCGGACCTTTCTGTGGGGTGGCAGAAGGCCTCGCCTACCACTTCATGTGTTAATGTTACCTCTCTCTATGGGTGGATTTGGTCTGCTTGACCTTCAGCTCTATAATTTGGCCTGTGGGCTGAGGGTTCTCCGTGATTGGTGTCTTGAAAGTTCGGTTGCCCTAAATTATCCACTAGAAAAGGATTTGTTGGGACCGGTGGTGGGGTTGTATGTTCTTCATGCTCCTTCTATCTGCTTGTCCCTGCCTATACGGACTCATGTTGTCTGGGCCTATATGCGCTGGGGCTGGAAACTCTTGTGTAGGAAGTTTTCTTTGAACTTTAGTGAGACACCGTTTCTTCCCTTGGTAGGAAATCTGGACTTTACTCCGGGTTCGGAGACTCGGACTTTTAGTATTTGGCATTCCCGGGGCATTAAAAGAGTGGGGGACCTTCTACATGAGCGGGGGCGCCTGCTTACCCCCTCGGAACTTCAGTCCTTATACAACCTCGACATTGTTGATATGTTCAGGTACTTTCAGGTGCGTCATTATATCTCTGGCCTAGACGCATTGGGGGTGTCAGCTCACAGTGCTGATAGCTTGGGTAGGTGTCTGGCTTTATGGGAACTGGTGGCCCCTAAGCTGAGCTATTATATCTCGACCTTACTGACCTTGTGTCCTGATACTCAGACTGGTCACTTGGCACGCGCCTGGAGCCAGGACTTGCAGAGTGACATCTCGCCGGATGTGCTTTCCCATGGTTTTGGCAGCATTGCGGCTGTTTCTTCAAGTATGATTCATCAGGAGCAGGAATATAAGTTCTTGCATAGAGCTTTCATTTCACCAGTCCGAGCCTTTCGAGCGGGTTTCGCTGACAGGGATACTTGCCCTAAATGTGCCTCTTCTGGAGCCACGTTGGGGCATATGTTTTGGTCCTGCTCCCGTATACAGCGGTTCTGGTCTCGGGTTTGGTCTTATCTTCGCTCTTTCGTGCCGAATTTGCCAGCTTGTTCTCCTTTGATTGTTCTTTTTTATGTTCTGGATGGGATGGGATCTATGTCCGTAGGGCACCGTTTGTTTGTGCAGAAAGCCTTCTTACTGGCCAAATGGGCAATTTTGGTGTGCTGGCGGGAGCAGGCTATCCCAACGGTGGTACAATGGCAACGTTCACTCTTTGAATTGGCCTTGCTGGAGCGCCGGGCTGTGTCCGGTAGGGTTCCCCGTAGTTGGGATCGTTTTCAGGAGATTTGGGAGGCTTATTGGACGGCTTTACCGCATCGTTCTAGGAGTTTACTGCTTAACTCATAGGATATGGGGAACTGCACCTCTTTCTTTTCTGCTCTCTGGCGCTTGTTGCTTGTTTCTTCACTCACTCATATATATATACATACCTGTGTTTTCCATACCTGTGTTTTTCTGACATCTTTCTTCTTGTTGTGCCATCCACGTGGGAGGGGGGGCTGGGGGGGAGGTTGGATATCTTTGGGGTGATATTTGTAAAATAATTTCTGAGCACTTGATTCTTTATGGCACTGTGTGATTGTTGTATTCTTTGTTGATGCCTTGTACTTAGGGTTTGCCATGGTGTATTATTGCTCTTTTGGCACGGCTGCCTTTTGTTGTGTTCTGTGTTTTTTCTTGATTTGCTCAATAAAATATATTTTTTTAAAAAAAAGATTTTATAGGGTGGATCAATCACTAAGGCCTTAAGTTCACTGACCACCACCAGAAATAAGAACTTATCAGTCTGAATGCTGAGATGGTAATTGTACCTGCAACACACTATCAAGCAGGTTCATCTATCTAAATATCTAAGCTGTGAGGGCTAGGGACTTGATGCTGGAATGCAACATAATCCCCTATACCTGTGTGATTAACACGAGAATTCTTCCTTATGGACAATGGTTGAAGGAGGGAAAAATCTGGAATAGAACTAAGAAATCCTCCTGTTCTGAAGAGATGCCAATGGACATATTGCAGATGTTGCCTACTCACAAAATATCCTTTCCACTATTTCAAAATCAAGGACCCACTCCTTTGCTTGTACAATCAGGATATTGTTTTTCCCTGCTAGATTTTGTAGGTGGGAGTCATTCCATGAGAGATAGCTCTGATATATATTCTAGTAGTCTCCAAGGAAAATGTTCCTCCATGTTTGTCGATGTAGTTAGTATATGACTACCTGGTTGTCCATTTAAACTAGAATAATTTTATTGGCCAAATGATCTTTGAAATCTGTAAAGTATTACGGACTACCCTCAGCTCAAGGAAATGTATCGGAAATGTATCTTTTTTTTCCGGTATTCAGACAGTTAATACTGCGACACTTAGTCCTGCGACAGTTAATTATAGACACTTGTCACTTAATCCCACAGACACTTAATCCTGCGACAGTTCATCTCGCATCATTAAAACAGTTAATCCCGGTATTCAGACAGTTAATCCAGCAATGTTAATCACAGACACTTCAACCCTCATCATTTAGGCCCAGATTCACTAAAGATAGTGATTCAATTGCTGTTGGCCAATTTTGAAACAGCGATTGATTCATTATCTTTTTTGCATTTAAATGATTTGCATGCAAACTCCCCAACTCAATCGCTCAGTGAACAATTGAGTTGAGGAAGAGCCCTGACAGTAGTGACAGGAGAAGCAGCCTCCTGTCGCTGCTGTCAGGGCTTCTGCCGGCTTTTTTTTTTTTTAATGGGCCAGATATTTTGTGTGTATTACACACGCAAAATATCTAGCCAATAAAAAAAATGAAAAAAAGCCCCCCCCACCCCAACAAAGCACTTTCTCCCTTCCCCCCAAAAAAATGGCAGGATGATGTCAACTCCCTCCTGCCATCGGCACTCCCCCCACCACGCTCCAAAATATGGCAGAAAGGATGCTGACTCCCTCCTGCGATCGGCGCTCCCCCCACCGCGCTCCAAAATATGGCAGGAGGGATGCTGACTACCTCCTGTCATTGGGCCAACTTCTTCTTTCCCCTCCAAACAAACAGCAGGCAGACCTGTTGGTAACACAGTTACCAACAGGTCTACAGCAGTCAGGTTTTACAATTGTAAAACTTGATGCAAAATAGCCAAGCAATTGTTAGTGAATCAATCGCTTGACTATTTTGCATGGGGTTTTACTCATTTGCATGGGTGGATCAGATTGGATAGGAGATTCATTGGACAGCAGTTTAGTGAATCGGGTCAGGAAACAGGAACGATCGCAAAACCAGTAAAACTGGTTTTGATTCCATCGTTACAGGATCGGTAAGTTTAGTAAATCTAGCCCTTAATCAGGAAAATCTTTGTTAATTTAAGAAGAGTGTTAGAGTGTCACATGATGGTGTGTCAGAAGTGTCTGGGACTAGGCCGTCGGTACCAGTCAGTCAACATGACCCAAATGCTGGCGGGGAACAGATATAAAAAGGGACACTAGGAGAATTTATTTAGTCTTGTTGTCCACCACAGTATGTGCGTTGGGTGTCGCGTTTTACATAGAGCATGATTATGAGGTGTGAGGGGGAGGGATTAAAGCCTCTGAAGTTTTGAGGCTTCCTACAGACCGTGGTGGGTAGACAGAAATAACCAACTGGTCCCGAAAATAAGTGGGATTGTACAAGAACTACCATTGAGTGAACCTGGCAAAATACCCAGGGATGTCCAATGGTAGGGGCAATTTGCTGTTGCTCCACCCCCCTCCCCTACACCAACAAGTCTTGGCATTTCTCCCCTTTCTCTCTCCTTCCCCACCCCAGAGGTCTGGTATCCCCCTGTGACTCTCAAAACATATGACAGGCAGGCAGCAGAGACAGCAAGGTAGATAGCCTCTATCCAGTGCTGCTAAGGCCCTTTTACTGCCTTGGCCCACCTCTCTGATATCACTTCCTGTGGACACAATGCAGTAGAGGAAAGATCCTGGTGGTGCCAACCAGAGGCAGTCTTTTTATCTTGTTATCACTGCTGCCCACCTGCCGCCCACCACAGGTTTCAAGGGCCATAGGGGTAGGAAAGGGAGGGTTAGAGAGATGTTGGAACCTGCAGGGAGAGAATGCTGGAGGAGAAATGGCTGGAAGGGGAGATATGCTAAGGCCTAAGGGGGGGGGAGTTGTGGAAGCAAAAAGATGCCAGACCACAGGTGGATGTGAACAGAGGAAGATAGAGATATCAGGACCTGAAGAGAGGGGGGAGAGAGAGAGATACCAGGACCTGCATGGGGAGACAGGGAAGAGAAAGAGACCTGGAGAAGAAAAGGTGAGAAACGATGCTGGACCCAAGAGGATGTGGAGGGAGACAGAGAGAGAAAGATCAGAAAGGGGGAGAGATGCTGTTTCCTGGGGCAAGTAAAGGGGAAAAAGAGATACTGGTACTGAAGGGGGAGATAAGCTGGACCAATGGAGGGAAAGAGTGATACCAGACCGGGGAGGGGGGGGGGGATATTCTGGGTCTAGGGTAGGGTGAGTGGAAGGAAGGGAAGCTGGATAAGTGGAGACAAAGAGACAAAGATGTCTAGCCCCAGATGTCCAAAGTACCTTGGACAAATTCTTAAATGTTCAATTATGGCAGAGAAACATCCAAGTCATAAGCCCACCCTAGCCCCACACAAACCACGCATCTAACATGTCCCCTTGAGATTTAGACAGACAGCAGATGAACAGCATAGAAATCTGTCTAGAAGCTAGGTTTTAAAATTAGCAAATTGGAATGGTTTGGTGAGAAAAGAATCTATCAGCCCCTTTATGCCACTTTTTGGATTTTTTTTCTTTTGAAAAAGAGTCCAAGCAGTGGCTTAGTAAAGGGGGGGGGGCTGCAGTGAGGTCTTCCTAAGGGTATAGAAGGATCATAGGGACAGGGACACAGAGAAGAGATTCTGGCCATGGGGAGGAATAGAGACACTAAGAGAGCAAGGGCTGAGCATGGGGGAGAGGGATAGGGACAGGGACAGAGACACAGAGGATTGAAGCTGGAATAGGGATGCAGAGGAAAGATGAATTATGGGAATAAAGAGAGAAGAATAGAGAAAAAAAAGAATAAAGAGAAAACATTGGCAAAGGACAGAAAATCCTGAAAAGAGATTTAAGAAAATAAAAAATGAAAAGCAGAAAAGAGACAAAATAAAGGTAGACAAAAAGTATTTTTTTCCTGAATTTATTAATTATAATATGTCAGCTTTGCGAAATGTGCATCTCTGATATCTTGAATTCTAGCTTCTATTTCTATTACAGGTTTTCTATATAAGGCTCAAATGTGGTTTGTACACTGGAGCTCTGAAGGATCCTCCTCCCATCCCCTTAATCTAGCCCCTCTATCTTGGGAGATATGGTATTATATGGGCCCCATCTTAATTTTTCTTCCTGGGGCCCATTCAGTCCTAGCTATGCCACTGCCAGAAGTAAAGTAAAAAAAAAAAAAAAGAGAGAGAGAGAGAAAGGGACAGATTCTCACAAAGCCACCGAAAGTTAGTCACTGGCAGGTGCCTAGATCGCACCTACCAGCGACTAACTTAAGAGTTTTAATTGGTTCTAATTGGCATGAAAATTGGTTGCGCCATTAAAAACCAACTAAAACTTCATCAAAATAAAAAATTAGGCAATGCTAGGTAGCCTCTGGGACCAGTACCTAGGTCCATGGTACCTAGTGTTGTGTAATGATGTCAAAGCCAAGAACTGGGTGTGTTTAGGGGCAGTGCTGGACTTCTATATCTCTAAGCAATGCTAGCCATGATTCTGCAAAAATCCTAGTTGCTGGAAATGTAGGCCTGGCCTACATTTCCTGCGCCTAGGTTCTTTGCTAGACACTGGTATCCCTGATTTTGAAAGTGGTGCCTGGCCACGATTGATATGTGGCAGATACCCATTTTCTAGGCACCTGCTGTGGTAGGCACCACTTACAGAATCAGCCCCTAAGTGCATGAAGCCCATTAGCCCTGAGTTTTATACAGCTTCTAATCTATGTTTAATAATTGAAGTTCAAACTTTTGGCTGTTTCTCTATCCTACAGAAAAGTATGAATCAATAAATTGGCTATTAAGGATTTTCTGTGAAAACTCTCCCAATGCCCAGTTGCACACTGACCATAAAACAAATCCATATAAAAAATACTGAGCTGAAAAGCCTTCTGCTGATTACTTACGAAATGATGATGCCATTATCAATGGAAAAGTTGTCAGAGGGTAAGCCAGCAATGTTCCATGCTCGGATTTTCACAGGTTCTCCCAAAGTTCCAACAAGGGAGAAATCATCAGAGCAGGGTATATCTCCATTTTTACATAACATTTCCCATTCCTTTGTTTGCATCTGGAAAAGAAAAGCACATTGTACCTTTGTGGAAAGCTGCAGATTTAACTATCATATGCTGATGTTTAATGCAACTTTTTGTTGATTTTTAACCTATGATGTATAATTCTTGTTGTATAAACAACTGGAGTTGATATTCAAAATTATTTATGCAGTTGCAGCAGGAGGTGAATGTACAAGTGATTTTGTATCAATTTCACAGCCCGCAAAACACATACGAGGTGCTACCCAAAAGTTCAGGGAATTCAATTGTAAAAAAAAAAAAAAATTGCTTATCAAAATTCCTAGTTTCCACCATCTCCTTTGAAGTAGTCCCCTTGAGAATGTATACAGTGATTCCAGCATTTTTCCCATGAGTCCATGCATCTATGGAAGTCATCATGGGTGAGTGCCTTGAAGACCTACTGCGATTCTACTTGGATCTCTTCATTCGTGTTAAAACGGTGCCCTTTCAGTGGTAATTTCATTTTGGGGAATAGGAAAAAAAATAACAGGGGGCAAAGTCAGGTGAATAGGAAGGGTGCATAATCACTATAATGTTTCTGGAAGTCAAGAATTATCGAACAACGAGTTATGTGTGAACGGGCGCGTTGTCATGGTGGAGCAACCAATTTTTGTTTTTCTTCTTGTCTTGGGTGTTTGTGCCGAATGCTCTCGCTCAACCGCTTCAAAACCTCACAGTATAACTGTCCTACTATCTCACAAACATCTTGGATAGTTTGCCTACAATCTGCTAGGATAGTCTCACAAACCTTTGCTATGGTTTCCGGTGTTGTGCTTGTTGACAGTCATCTGGAAAGGTCATCGTCGTGAACAGATCTTCATCTGTCCTTGAAGCGTTTGTACCAAAGAAAGGTTTTGCTTTGTCTCCAAAAGCTTCCTGAAGCATACGATTGGTCACTGCAACAGTTTTTTTAAAGTTTGAAACAAAATTTGGATGCAGATTCTTTGCTCAGTAAAATCTGTCATATCAAAATCCGCCGAGTCACTAAAACACAACCTTACAAAATCGTACAGAACAAAACAACACGACCACTCAGGTGCACGCCCATTGGCACACTGATTCACAAAGCATACTGCTAGACACCTCTAGCGGCAGAAGGGCATCCTATATCCAGTTTGCGCGCACTGTTCACGTTCCCCGAACTTTTGGGTAGCACTTTCAGCCTTGGCTATTGGCGTTATTTTAAAAACCAGATGCTGAGGCTGAATTAAATCCAGATGATCACCAAAGTTATCCTGATACTTAAACAGACGAAATTAGGAAGCCTTTTTGCTGTTCTAACTTTATTTGGATATTTATTTGGTTAGCGTATTGAATATCATCACTGACTGCTCGTTCTGCCCACATACTGCCCCGGCATTATACAGATAGGGCTAGATTGTATAAATGGTGCCTAAAAAAATTGGCACTGACAAAAACAGCACTTAGCCCTATTCCACAAACGATGCTAAAAGTTAGGTGCCATTTACAGAATAGCGCTTGGTGCCAGGAACCATGCCTAACTTTAGGTACAGCCAATTACACCAAATGAAACATGGTGTAAATCCTTGTGCCTAAATTAAGTTCAATCATGCATGTAAACTGCAGAAATACCCTGATCTGCCCTAGATCCTCCCCTGGCTATGCCCCCTATTTGGAACAGCAGGTAAATTTTATTTCATTCCAATTAGTACAAATAATTGCTTGTTAAGATCCCAATTATCAATGCAAATTATCTCATTATTCAAATAATTGCCCATGCAAATTAAGCACACATCCAAATTTGCCTACACTATTTTACCCCCTGTTTTACGAAGCTGCACTAGTGGCTACCGCGCGGCAACAGCCCCGAAGCCCTTTAAATCTCTATGGGCTTCGGGACCGTTACCACAGAATTAAGCTAATAGCTTTGGCTATCTGCTGATATTCAGCAACACTAAGGGAAATATCCTAATAATTGTGGAAGTTATCAGGATATTTCCTTTTAAATAATAGGTCTATAAATTTTATTCATATAAGTTACTCTATTGCCACAATTTATATAGTTTAAATTGGCGGGATAAGAGGCAGAGTGCAAATTTATGAAGTTAGAGGCAAATTCTATAAAAGGCACCTAAATAAAAGGTTAGGCACCTAAAGTTAGACACCCAACTTACCCCCTATTTTGCTAAGCCCAATAGAGTGGGCCGACACGTTAAATGCTTCAACGCCCATAGAGATTGGATGGGCTTAGAAGCATTTGCCGCGTAGCACTCACTCCCATGGCTTAGTAAAAGGGAGCTTTAAATAATAAACTGGCTTCAATTATAAGTTTTAACAAGTTCATAATTGAAAAAAAAATAAAAATTAATTGGAAGATATACACCCATCTTTTTAAGCATGATTCTACAAAAGGTAGATGTCTATCGCATGGTGCCTAATAGTGCCTAACACCAAAATAGGTGTGCCTAGGGGTGGAGATTGACTTAGGAGACACTAGGCGCAATTCTCTAAAGGACTTAGGTACATATAATGTAGGCCTTTAAAACCCTGGCCTACAATACAGCCACCTAAGTTTTAATTTAGGTGCCGGTGGGCACGATTCAGTAAAAGACACCTAATTGTGATTTGACAAGTGAAAGGCACCTATCTTATAGACACCATTTACAGAATTTCCCTCTTAGTAGTGATATTCAGCCACTATTTGTGCTCAGACCTTAGACTTAGTGGGGATGGGCGGACCCGCTATGCCTAAGGCCTGATTGGTCCAGGCTTCTAGAGCCTGGGCCAATCAGGCCTTAGGCTTCGGCGGGATGGGCCGGGAAGGGGCGGGCCCGCCTCATTTCGACGAGGCGGTGCCTGCCGGCTGGACGTGCAAGACTCATCTGGCCGTAAGAACAGGTTTGATGGAGTGGAGGTTTGGGGGTTTTTAGCGCTGGGGAGGGGGAGGTGTGTCTTCGGGCAGGAGGGATTGGGCACCCTCCTGCCAGCGATCGATATTGTTGGGGGGGGAGATCGGTAATGTCGGGGGGGGGCGGTCGATAGTGTCAGGGGGGTGCGTCTTCGGGCAGGAGGGATTGGGCACCCTCCTGCCAGTGATTGGACAGGCTGCGGCCCGCTATACTTATAGCGGCAGAGAGATCCCTTGCCGCGATAAGTATAGCGGTCGCGTCTACTTACAATGTAGACCAGCATTTTGCTGGCCTACATTTTAAGCTTCTCCTCTACTAGGGAGATGCGTAGGGCCGCCTAGGCTTAGACGAGCTTAGGCATCTTGCGGATCTCCCTAGGCTCCCGGAGGTGCCTTTAGGCCTGCCTGGGGAGCATTTTTTTTTAAAAAAACGTGCATCCCGATTGGCTGATTAGACAGCTGTAGGACGCCTACAGCTGCCTAAAATCGGGACGGCACTTTGGAGAATCAGGGCCTAAATGTCTTATTTTCAAAAGTTTTTTTTTCCTATTCTGCGACTGCCAAAAATCTCTTCCAAACAGGTATGAACTCAAAAGACTTTTAAGAAGAAAAGATAAAGAGAAGCAAATGTAGCAAACAAGAAGCTTTTTTCAAAAAGTTATTCCTCCACTGTCCCAATACAACCCCCTCCCCCCCCTCACACACACACACAAAAAAAAACCAGTTAAGAAATAGGGCTATTACCTTTTAGGCTTCTAGAAGACACAAAAAATAAGAAAGACTGGAATTTTTGCAGCTAAAATACAGCTGTTTGGTTTTCATCTTTTTCATTCAACATATATGTTCAAGGAATTATGACTAATTTTTCACATTAAAATTAACAAACAAATAATGCTGTCTTGAAATCATTACATGTCGATAGCTAGATGTGAAAGCTCCAAGGTAGGCCACAATTCCTGATGAAATAAGGATATTTCCTGTTAGATTGATATACAACTTCCCAAGTTCCAAAGCAGTTTGGCTCCAGCGAGTTTTTTCTCCTCCAAGTCCTCCAATCAATTGCTCAGCTCGATCTAATTTTTTGCTGCACAAGTCAACCTCAAAAGCAAAAAAACAAAGATATATAAAGGAGTGAAAATATTGTGGCAAAATCTTATTTTATGTATCAACTATTACATTTAGGACTCCTTTAATCAAGCCGCATTAGGGTTTTTTATCGCCAGCCACTGGCGATAGAATTCCTACAAGCCTCAGAACTTTTACCACAGCGGCCAGTGATTTAAAAAAAACAAAACCTAACATGGCTTGATAAAAGGGGGTCTTAATGTTGCACATCATATTTATTATAAACAAAATAATGGAGATTATCCTCTAAGAAGCCATAGTGTTATTTTTTATTGACTTAGATGGAATCATATAATCAAGTACAACATGATGAACTATAAAATTATAGAAATTATATTAATAAAAAAAAACAATGATTTAAATTAATTAAAAATAATATATAAGCTCGCATGGTGGTTTAGTTCCGCGTTTCAGAAAAAATACTACTTCTCATCCATATTTTCCATAGACAGCAGGATCAGGCACACAAGTAGCTGATGTCATCTGATGATAATGGAATGGAAGAGTTCTTTTAGAGCTCAGAAATACTGTAATATTCTATGCATGTATGGCCTTTCTAGCATGCAACTTTCTTCCCAATTCCTCAATTAGTTCCAAAGCTCAAGAAAGAATGCAACTCTCAAGGAGACAAGAGGAAAGGAACAAGTGGTTAGTCTTACTGTCTACAGAAAACAGGTGTTACAGGTGAAAGGCTATATTTTTCCTTCAACAAACAGGACTCAGGCACACGAGTAAATACCTGCCAAGTTCAGGGATAGCACAGTTAATTACTGTAACAGGTGTTATCCTGGGACAGCAGGCAGATATTCTCACATGTGAATGACATCATCCACGGAACCCTGGTAAGGACGGTGAAAAGTCACATTAAGCTTTAGCAAGCTTTTTAGACTGCCCACACCGCACATGCACGAGTGCCTTCCCACCCGACGCCAGCTTGCGAGGTCGTTAGTTCTATGCCCAAATGAAGAAGCCAACTAGGGGAGGTGGGTGGGTTGTGAGAATATTTGCCTACTGTCTCAGAATAACACCCATTATGGTAAGAAACTGTGCTTTATCCTTAGACAAGCAGGAGCCTATTCTATCATGTGGAACTCCCTAGCTTCAATAAATGGGATGGAGGGAGAGTTGGGTTCCAAAAACTCAGAAAAACCTGAGTTGCCTCGTAATTAACTTAGATCAAATATCTGATATGAGATTGTGGAGACAAGAGAAGGAACCTAATGGACAAAATGAAGAAAGAAACTCCATGTTCTACAAGAGGTAAACAGAGAAACCCGAGAAGCATGGAGGTTTAAAAATAATAAATGACCTCCTAGAGGCAGTTGAATATAAATATATATGTGATAGAGACACCAAAAAGATTTAAGAACCAAATAAGAGAGGCTACTGGCTAATGCACCTATATAGAGCAGGCTTGGGTAGATACGAAAGAAAAAGGGAAAGGAATTTCATAATCAAAATTAAAGCAGGATTTTCTTTAAAAGAATAGCTTTAGAGGATAAAAATAGGAGGAATTATCATAGAGAAGCCGATGCTATGGAGCATAAAATCAGAACGATATAGTGGCTTACTGTGTAGAAAAACAATCTCCTGATAAAAGTAGTTGTAATATTATTATTATTCTATAAGATCTCACGAAGGCTGAAAAAGTAACATAATAAGCCTGAAACTGAGAAAATCAGAAAAAACAGCAAGGGGAAGTATATCAAAACAATATTGGGCTCATAATAAAAAACAAAAAAACATTCACAAAGTGGCCTAAATTGGTACTTAGACAATCAAAAAGACAGATCGTCCAAGTACAGATAATCAAAGCTAGTTTTAGATGCATCTAAAACCGGCTTATGCCTTTACCCTGCCTCTGAACGAAAAGAGGCGATTTTAGAGGAGGGGAAAGGGCGGGAGGTGGGCTGACCTACATCTAACCGTACAACAGGTATAACCAATACAGTTTAGTCGGCACTTAGACCTTTTTCACTTAGACAAAATAAAACCAGGTCTAAGTGCCGAAAAAGGGGCCACTGAGCTGATGGCCACTGGCACCATCAGTTCAGCGGCCTGGCAACCTAACCATCGCGGCAGGAGAGATCCTCATCTCCCCTACTGCGATGCCATCACTCTTCTACCCGAACTGCTGCGACCCGCAGCAGTTCGGGTAGAGGAGTGATGGCATCGCGGTAGGGGAGATGAGGCATCTCTCCTGCCGCGATGCATCACTCCCCCCCCCAAACACAACATCGGGATCTTAGGACCCATCCAGCCAGCCAACCTTAATGAGAGTTGGGGAGTGTCAGAGGTTGGGGGGATTGGGGGTTAGGGGGACTGTTTGGGGGTTCAGAGGGGCAATCGTGGGGTTGATCAGGGGTCAAGGGGGTTTGCCATGGGCAGGAGGGCCTGGGATTCCTCCTGTCTGTACTTGTGGGGGGGTGGGGGATCGCATTCCGACAGGAGGGCTTGGGCTCCCTCCTGTCCGTTTTGGAGGGGTGGGGGGCTGCACCTCAGTAGGAGGGCTTAGGCTCCCTCCTGTCGGTATTGTCAGGAGGGGTTGGGGGGTATGGGCCTGTGCCTCGTCAGGAGGGCTTGGGCTCCCTCCTGCCGATATTGTCGGGGTTCTGGGGATTTGGGGGCCTGCGCCTTGGCAAGAGGGGCTTGGGTCCTTCCTTCCAGTATTGTCGGGAGGGTTGGGGTGCTGGTAGGAGAGACTGGGCATCTCTCCTGCCGCAGTTCGGGGGGGGGGATTGTGGCAGGAGAGATTAGGCATCTCTCCTACTGTGATCGTTGCCGGGGGGGGGGGGGGGTGATTCTTTAACTGGTGTTGTTTTTGACAGACACCAGTTACAGAATCCAGCTTTTAGCCGAAGGACTGGCCCCTCCTTCACCTAAAAGGTCTTGCTTTGGGCATTTGGGACTTGGACACTTTTTTGGTTGATAATGTTTTTTAAAGTTAGACATAGTGGTGGTCTGGGTGATTAAACTGCTTAACACAGAGTTGGCCATTCTAAAAAAAAACCAAACCTCATTTTGGATAGTTTTTTTTTGAAAATGGACATTTTCCCTGCTGCTACTTTCAGTGTTTAGGGGATTAGGCCAAAAGGAGACTTAGACTTTTTTAAAATTATGCCCCTCCACGCCAGTAAGCATGAAAAACCATCAAAAATTTTACAAGGCAAGTATGAACAGACTTGTTTAATATCTCTGTGAAAACCAAAAGTTGGTTAAGTGGTTTTGATTGCTGTTTTTTTAAAGTCCCCTTAAAAGGAGCTTAGTAAGGACAGTACACCACTAAAAAAAGGGAGCCTGAGCCCATGAAAGCATATATGTAGAAGGAAAGTAATTGAACTTTTAAAACTACTGACCCCTGGTAATGGCTAGTTAGAAACTAGGGAATGAAAATATATAAAATGTTACCCAAGTAAAATAAGGAAGGGAGAAACTAGCCATGATAGATGTGGCCCCTAATATAAGTGCTACATGAAACAAACTTACCTATGAAGGTGACAGGAAAATTAAAGTAATAAACTCATGTCCTTGAACTCCTGTACCCTCTTACTTTAATATTAAAGAGGAAACATGGGTAACCTGAGCTTAGCCATGCGTTACTCCAAGAAATCAAATAATTTACTCCTGAGCCAGTGGCCTCAACTGAAGTTAAGGAGATACTGTGGTGTTGAGTGTGACCGAAATAAATGAAAGAGGCAAAGTGCCTGCAGAGTTAAGGTGCCGAATAGAATCTTCTTAGGAAGCAATAGAGATACTTCTAAAAAAAATGGTCACCAACATCAGAATGGCAACCTCAATGTTTTCTCATGTTTTTTTCATGAGGAAAACCCCCCACAATGTTGCACAGAGAAGTACGCAATGGAGAAAAACAAATTGAGGAGAAATAAAATTGCTGGTCAGAAGCTAATACTAGAGGACCAGCAAGAACTAACAGACTCAGAATAAAATCTTGAGAAAAAGAACCCAGAGAAAATGTGCGAGAACAGTTCCCGCACTCAAATTCATTAAAGGAAATATGAGTAGGATGAAAAGCACACCACAACATTTCCTATAGAAGCATGATGGCAGAAAAAAGTCAATAGACCAACCACTCTGCTCCTCCACAGCAGCCCTGAACTCTTCTTATCTTAGAAAAAGCAAGAAGTAAAATAACGCTGTAAGACCATTACGAAATGGTTGTAGGAGACTAGATTAGAGAGTTGCGCGGGGACAGAAATCCCACCCGTCCCCACCCGTCCCCGTGAGGACTCCCACCCGTCCCCACCCGTCCCCGCGAGGAATCCCTCCGTCCCCACCCGTCCCCGCGAGGAATCCCCTCCGTCCCCACCCGTCCCCGCGAGGAATCCCCTACATCCCCGCCTGTCCCTATAAACTACAGAAATAGTTATTTCATTTAATTATGCTACTGAATTAAAGGCTCTGGTAGAAACCCATTTAAAAATAAGCAAAAAGACTTTATTAATTTGGAAATATTAATTGGGAAGAATACATACTTTGTAAACGGGTTTCTACCAGAGCCTCTAATGTTTATAAATTTTTATCAACACAACTAATATACTACTTTATCCTTAAGCAAAAAAAAAAAATAATAATAATTTTTTTCCTACCTTTATTGCCTGGTTTCTGCTTTCTTCATGTTCTCATTCAATTCCTTCCATCCACTGCCTCTCTTCTCTCTGTGTCTTCCATTTGCTCTGTTACTGTGCCTCTCCCTTTCTCCCCCCTCCCAAATTGGTCTGGCACCCATCTTTTTCCCTCCGCTCCCCCCATAGTCTGGCACCTCTGTCTTCTTCCCTGCCAGCGTCTTCTTCCCATTCCCTCTTCCCCATTTCCTTTCAGTGTCCTTCTCTCCCACCATCTTCCCCATGTCCTGTCAGGCAGCATCCTTCTCCCCCCTCTGCCTTCCCCATGTCCTTTCAGCGTCCTTCTCCCCCCTCTGCCTTCCCCATGTCCTTTCAGCGGCCCTTCTCCCCCCTCTGTCTTCCCCATGTCCTTTCAGTGGCATTCTCCACCCCTTTGTCTTCCCCAGTGCTTTCAGGGTCCTTCCCCCCCCTTTCTCCCGTTTACCCCATGTCCTTTCAGCGTTCTTTTCCACCCCTTTGTCTTCCCCAGTACTTTCAGCGGCCTTCTCCCCCCTTAAGCGTCTTTTCTTCTCCACTCCACCTTTCCTCCCTCCCTGCCTCCACCTTTGTGGCGCTTTTGCACCGGACCGACAACAGAACAGGCCCGGTCGGACAAATCTCCCTGTCCTGTAGCCGCGAATCTAAATTACCTTCTTACAGCAGCTGGAGTAGTGAAGCTGCTGTAAGAGGTAATTTAGATTCGCGGCTACAGGGCAGGGAGATTTGTCGGCCGGGCCTGTTGTCAGTCGATCGGGGGACCTGACCGGCTGTGCACATTCTTCGGGGCGGACCGCCCCCTCCCCCCTCTTTCGTACGCCATTGCCTTCTCCCTACCTGCCCTGCCGCACACAGCCGACCGGAAGTCTTCCTGATGTCAGCGCTGACGTCGGAGGAAGGGAGGGCTTTGCTTAAGCCCTCCCTCCGACGTCAGCGCTGACATCGGGAAGATTTCCGTTCGGATGTGTGCTGTGACAGGGCAGGTAAGGAGAAGGAGACTACCCTCGCGGCTCGACCAACCCCGCTGCGATCCAACCCCGCAGGAACCCCGCGACTCTCGGAGGCGTCCCCACGGGATCCCCGCGACCCTAGGGGGCGTCCCCACGGGATCCCCGTGACCCAAAGGGGGAACCCGCGGGATCCCCGCGGGTCCCGCGGGATTCCCGTCATCCCCGTTCCCGTGCAGCTCTCTAGACTAGATAAGATCAGCAACCAAGAATAATCTGTCTTTTTTTTTTTTTAAGTAAAGACCTCCAGGTAACTTAAAATGATTTCAATGGTGAATCAAAAGTACAGGCTTCTGGCACCACTATGGCGGAGTTTCGAGTCTTCATATGAGAAACAGATAAATTTCAAAAGAATGACGCAACTGTTTTACGTTAGCAGGATGAATATACCATTGGTAAGAGGTAAAAAGAAGGTGACCTAGGAGTAGTCTAGAGGTCACAACATGTAAACTATGTTAGATGAGATCTGAGCATACTGCAGAGAACTGTAACAGATAGAACAGTAACACACTGAATGAAGACTGATACAAAAACCAAGGATCTGTACGGCTTGATGTCAGTGCTGGAACCATACCCAATGGAACTATCAGGTTCTCTGTCCAGAGAGTAAGAATGAAACTGGAAGATAAGAATGTGACCTGCGTAGAATGCAAAGCAGGAACAGATCCAGAATTATAATCTTAATCTATAAGAATTTTGGTACTGTGCACTATTGTTTGAATTTATAACCCTCTAATTTTAGACTGCGTACATGGAATCTTCGGTGCAGAGACTCTGAGATAAACTGGAGTAAAAGATAAAACATCCTAAAGATGTAATGGTATCTTCCTCCCCTACAGCCACTCCCAAATCTCCAGGTTCCTTTAGAATAAAAAAGAAGATGGAGTAAAGGGAGTTGTGTATAATATCTATCAAACAATAGGAGAAACACATGTAGGGAAAGTAATTGTATAAGCCTCTTAGAAAGTACTGTATGAACACTGATAGTACAGTGGAAGGTGTGTTTCAGTAAAAAAAACCTGGTTGATCTTGCTTAGAAGATAAAGCAGAGAACCATTCTGTTTCCATGGTTAATATAGAGAATGTCAACTGATAGTGCATAAGCATAAAAGTATACACTACTTGACTTCTTACTCTTTTTTTTTTTTTTTAAACATGGTAAGGAATCTAACTTAACAGGCTCTACACCCATGTTAGATTCCGCCATTTGTCCTTGCATGTTTGTATCCAAACAACAGGACAACGACAGCCTTACAGGTTCTATACCCATGATGGATTCCTGAAGCAGTGTGGAAAGGCAGTTCACTGGTTAACATGGAGAAAGCCATTTATTGTTTTGTTTAAAAATATGGTAAGGAATCTAACTTTACAGGCTTTACACCCATGTTAGATTTCCCCACTAGTCTTTGCGTGATCAAGCCCAGACAACAGGAAAAAACCCCCACCTTACAGGTTCTACACCCATGGTGGATTCCTGTTACGGTATCCTGAAGAAATTCATTGATGTCGACTAGTTTAGAAAAACAGCGATGCCATCTATAACAAAACATCAATTTTCCTTTTATGAAAATTTTTGCATTGGAGTCCATAGGAAATATCAAGTCAGTACTCACAAATACTGCTGGAAATGAAGAAACTTGAGCTGGAATGCTGTGCCATGGGTGAAAAATTTGTTGATACCCCGATGTAGAGCCTCAAAGTAAAGAAGAACATCAGTGATTTACAATGAGATGTAGATGATGAACGTCAATATTCCAACGATGAACGTCGACGCTTTGATGAATTATCTCAATAACTTGATGCAGAATTTCAATGAGATGATATACACAGATGTCTCGATGTACGTCATAAAGACTGAGCAGGTTTTTGAGGAGCTGCCACCTGAGTCATTTGAGGCTGCTGTTACTTTTGCCCCTTTGCTGTGTTGGCCTAGAAGCAGAAGAGTTAGAAGTATATTGCCCCTGATATGAATAGGCAGGTTTATCCGACTGCTGTGAAGCTTGAGGCTTAGTGATTGTTCCACCACTAATTTCTGTCAAATGGGATGATCAGTGACACTCAGAAAAGCACACAGACAATATAAAGCATAAACAATAACACTTTATTATACATATATAAGAATTAAATATAAGAATAAAATAGCATCACCTTGACCCCATACAACGACCATCTTCACAATTGGGAATCCTTGCAATTGATAGGTGGGTGGACCAAAGGACTGTCCCTTTAGACGTATTGGATTCTCCCTCCAGACGTCATGGATTCTGATATTAGGAGCGGAATCCCGTACTTATAAGCTGCTGAGTTCAAAAGCATAAATAGCTGGTCCTGCTATTAGTAAAACAGCTGGTCCTGCTCTTTTGTTCTCTGTTTTGCCAACACCTAGGTCAAGGAGGTGTTTGCAGAGATCGGTGTCCCATCTGTCCTTGGGAGGTGTTGCTTTATTGTCCTTTTGATGTTATTGTGGGTGACACGCAGGCAAAGGAAGTAAACAAGGAGGTGTTGCAGTTCACTGTCCCTTTGATGCTATCCGGGCGACACGCAGGCAAAGGATATCAGATAAGCAGACTTGAGGAGACATATTACGTAGTATGCTGAGTTCATTTACCCCCTGTGGCCCTAGGCAATACAGTCCACCCCTGTATCCTTAAGTCTGCACCTCCCAATAAGAAATCATCCGAATAAAGGGAGAGAGTGTCCGTTTATATAAACCCACAATTAAGAAATGTTAACATAAGGATAACTAAACAAAAACATAGAGTAAGGAATGAAGAAACACCTTTTGTGCCGTAGCCCTCTAGTAAAAGCATCCCACCAATGGTGTGCAGTGGTAGCTTCAATGTGATCTGCCACAGAATGCAAGTTAGTATTTCAAAATTCAGTATCTATTTTATGCTGTAGCAAGGTAAGGTTACATTGCTGATTTGCTTTATTTAGGATTGCTATATTTTGCATGGCTTTCTATTACAGAGGGTAATAAAATACATCGGCAAAAGAAAAATTAATATTTACATTTGATATACACATACTGAAAAGGGAGCTTGAATAGCAGGAATCACAAGTTCAACAGTACTGCTAGCAACACAAACATTTTTATGTGATATTTCTTGTATAAAGGTATAACCTTGCGGTGGAATGGTCCATTGGCACAAATTGTAGGTATGTTGTAAAGAACATGGTTCATAGATGACACGTTTGTTTTATTTTTTTCATCTATTTGTTGCCCCTGATAAGCGGGAAACCCTAATTGGGGTCCCAATGTCAAAGGCATCACCGTTAAAGGACACATTGTTTCATTTCAAAATTACACCATTTTCTATCTAAGGGTGTGGTTTTAAATCAATGAGATAAAGTTAATTCTTTGTGGTATAAAAAACAAAACACAGTTATCATTAACAACATGTAACCTTAACTGATCATATCGTAGTGTTAGTTCATGATTATGTACAGTATTTGGCACCCATTCACCTTCCCATCTAAATACATCTGCTACTCTGGAGCCAAAATATGCTTGTTTGCCAGCCAGTATTTTAGAAACAATAGTATTTACTATACCTCAGGTTAAATTATTTCCCTATGTTCTAAACCTGGTATTCTTGCATTCCCTAATATTTCTTGCTAATTAGGCATTTTACTTGAAAGTATCACGTATAGGGAATCATGTAAATTAATAATCTTATTAATATTATATTTGTGCTCTTACTCATGGCTTACATACATTTAGGGTAGCTTCATATTCACCATCGATCACTGCAGTTATCTGGGATCCCGTTTTTTCTTAGCAGCTTTGGTTAGGGTCTGGCTATGCTCCAGTTTCAGTAGGCTTGCTATGCCACTCACATGCCTTCACTCACGTAAGAGTCAAGTGCACCACCCCCAGAGACCAGCCCTAATGTGAAGTGGCAGGATATAGGCTCACTTCTATTCCCAAGTCGGTGCCACATAGCACGGCACTGTATGTCTGGTTGCATGTCATCATCTTCTCGATCTGGTGAAATTTTCTCTTAACCCAGCATGTTAGCCAACTCATAAAAATAAGAGAGCAGAGCTGACCAATTCTATCACAAAGGGATGAAAGTCTATATGTAATAACGTTTCCCAGTACGTGATTTTCCAAGGAAAATATTTCATCATGACTGTTTAGCTTCAATGCTTTAGTTACAATAAACACCCCTAGTGATAAAAGAGAAGATAAAAAAAAAAGAAAAACCACTTTATGTACAGAATGTGATAACATGTGACACAATACTGGTATGTAAGGTAGTATTTGTTTGAGATAAGAGAAACAACACTAATGCACTTAAAGGTATTCTGTAGGACATTCAGAAAATACACCTTTTTATGTTCTGGACCTTATTATTATGTCACTCAAAAGAGACCATAAACACGTACTGATGGTAATACCAAAATAACTTATGTCAGAGATGTGCACTGCACTGTTTATACCTGATAAGTTAAATAAAGAGAGACCATTTTTTATTTTATTTTATTTAGCAAATATCAAATACCAATGAACACCATTTTACCAGGTATAAAGCTTTCTAATTTTTTCTCTTCAGATATCCTCTTATAATTTAACCCCTAACTAAAATATAATTGGGCTGTATGAGCCATAGCATAAAATCATTGTGAGCATGGTTTTCATAAGATACTTTCTTGTAAGTGGGGGAATCTTTTTTGTAAAGGGATATGGTACCATTTGGACTAATAGAAGGGGTGGAAAAAAAACCTCTGGAAATGGCCAATGTGCGATGTTTATTGGGGTACCCCATAAGCTAAAATAGACAACACATAACAGAAACAGACAAACACAGAGCTCCGGCATGCTTTCTTTCATCGGTAATGATTCAGGGTTGAATTTAATCTGTAAATAAGCACACTATTAATCAAAAGAGTCATAAACAAATTTGGTATCCATTGGATTCCCACTATCAGGACACAGTGCTGGAAGTATTTTAAATATGGCACAGTGAAATTGGTTCTCCTGACCATGTCTGGATACTAAGCTTCTAAAAGAAAGAGAGATAAAAACGTAAGTTAATTGCTCTATATAGTTTTACTGGACTTCTTTCTATTTTCTTCCATTTCAAAGCTCTGTCACACAAACATAAGAGAATGCAAGCAGGAACGTTTTCATCTATAAAACATACAAGAGAAGTTTACGTGCAGGTACAGTGGTTCACACTGTTAGTGTTTGAGGTAAAGGACACATTTGCAAAATCACTTGGAGTGCAACTTCCTTATACTATCTAACAAAACTTTATACATTATAAAGGTCACTTAGCAATATTTCTACTTTTTTATTGTCCAACCTACCCCATATGTTACCCCAGATGTGAAATATGTTGCCTCCAGAATCAAAAAAGGCCCAAGCTTGTTTTTTACTTTGGGGAGAAGGGAAGTTTACAATTTTCTGTTTAACTTTCTCTATCACCTCTCGGCATCCTTTTGCCCACTTTCTGCTATAATCTTGTGATAGAAAGTGGGACTATGTAAGTATTTTTGTGGTAGTCTGGTAGATGTATATTGCCTCCCTTGCCAAGTGAATGCAAATTGTTCTGGACATTACTCCACTATAGGAATAGTAAAAAATGCATTGGTTCATGTTTACAATTTTTGTGGAGATCGGTACTACTATTGGTTTCCCCACCACTACTGATCTCATAGGAATGTCTGGCAATTTACCAAAACTATAGATTCCATCGGAAAGCTGTAATGTTAACCCTTTTAGGATATCTAGCCCTATTATATTTTAAGGAATCCCATAGATTAATACAGTATATTCCCAAATTGGTAATTGTCCAATTTTAAAATTTTTAATTTTTTTTTTCTTCCTGCTTGTATAATTTTCCCCCCAATCCTGATATTTATATTCCTCCACCCCAGTGTCCACTACAGCTTGTACCTTTTGCTCCCCAGATTTCTACTAAATATTTATCTCTACCTGTGGACGCTGTTCTAATTTGATCCAGGCAAACACTGAGGCTCGGCATTCACATTATTGATCCTCCCAACACTTCCACCCTTTTAAATCAGGATAAAGAATGGAAGCAGTTTCCTCAGGGGGAGCCGTTAGCACCAAAATATCCTCCCTCTCTCCTTTGTTCATTTGTGCTTGAGACATAGATTTCTTTCCCAGTCCTCTACTTTTGTACATTTCTCATAATGTCCTTGTATTCTTCCCATCTATTTCTTCCCCCTTTAAACCATCTTTTATTAAATTTCAAAAACATATTCCTCCGAGACACCCGATTAGCCCTGTTTGAATTGGATTGTCCTTTTCTCTTTTTATCAAAAGTATTTTGAGGTCCCCAGTCCCCCCAATCTCCTAACTGTCGGACCGCTTCTACGGCTTCCAAAATAGTCCTGTCTATTTGATTGATCAACAAAGTTATATAACCTGTTTGTATGCCGGTGCAGCATACTTAATAATTTTATTTCTCATGGACACAGTAAAAGGTAATGTCATATATATGTCAGTGTGACTTATTACTAAGGCTACTTTCATAGTCTCCTCCTTAATTTTCATTAGAGCATCTTTTAATGTATACCAAATTTTATCATTTGAGGGCCAATCAGATTCAAGTGGATATCGCTTCGTGACACCCCTACTAATTATCTCTAATAAAGACCATTGGGCATTTTTTGCAGGATAAGGATCCTCCCGTAACGCATTTTGTACTGCTACTTCTTGACTAATTTGAACAAATTTAGGGGCATCTGTGGCATCCAACATAATCCCTGCTGCGCCCAGCTCCTGCACCCGAATTACCCATTGTATTAGTGGTTCCCCAGGCTGCTGTGTAAAGCGTGCCATCGTATCCATGATTTCATGTGGAGTAACATCCTCCATAACATTATTTCTAGTTAGATTTTCTCCTGTTTGTAGACTTCCCTGTAATCTTTGTCTCCTCACAGGCTCTGCTTCTAAACTTTCTGCCTGTTCTCCTTCAACACATATATCCTCTTCACTGTTATTATAATTTGAATCCCAAATATCCCCATCCCGTTTGTTTGGGTTCCAATCATCCGGCAGATGATAAATTAAGATTTTAACTTTTCTGTAACTCACTTTCTGCCTCCGTTTTTTGTATTTATATCGTGCACATCGCACAGCCTTATCCATTAACACCTTATTCTGACATTGTAGCATTCTAATGGCATGCTGTTGATTACACCTTTCTTTTCCAGATCTCCTGATTTCAATTGTAATTCATGTTTAGCTTCATGCAAATTCCTCCAGTCTGACAAAATCATCCTTCCTTGTCTGGAAATTCCTTCTTGCTCTTCTCCTTTTGAGATTTTCACCTTTTGTAAGGAGGCACATAATTCATGTGGATCCACACTTCCAAAAGTACAGGATTCACATAATCCTGCTTCTACAGACCACTCAGTGGCCATTAATTTACCTATACTGTCATTCCCATTCGGAATGGAGGGATTGGGAGCCTGCTCCTCAACCCCTTGTTTCATCTGGTGCTTTTTTGACCACATTGATCAACCCCACTTCTGGTACCAATTTGTTCTGCCACTAATTTCTGTCAAATGGGATGATCAGTGACACTCAGAAAAGCACACAGACAATATAAAGCATAAACAATAACACTTTATTATACATATATAAGAATTAAATATAAGAATAAAATAGCATCACCTTGACCCCATACAACGACCATCTTCACAATTGGGAATCCTTGCAATTGATAGGTGGGTGGACCAAAGGACTGTCCCTTTAGACGTATTGGATTCTCCCTCCAGACGTCATGGATTCTGATATTAGGAGCGGAATCCCGTACTTATAAGCTGCTGAGTTCAAAAGCATAAACAGCTGGTCCTGCTATTAGTAAAACAGCTGGTCCTGCTCTTTTGTTCTCTGTTTTGCCAACACCTAGGTCAAGGAGGTGTTTGCAGAGATCGGTGTCCCATCTCTCCTTGGGAGGTGTTGCTTTATTGTCCTTTTGATGTTATTGTGGGTGACACGCAGGCAAAGGAAGTAAACAAGGAGGTGTTGCAGTTCACTGTCCCTTTGATGCTATCCGGGCGACACGCAGGCAAAGGAGATCAGATAAGCAGACTTGAGGAGACATATTACGTAGTATGCTGAGTTCATTTACCCCCTGTGGCCATAGGCAATACAGTGATGCTTCGATGATGCTTGATGATCCGATGAAGATGATCACCGACATTTGGATCGGGAGTATCAATGTCCTCTGGGATGCTCCAAAGATGAACGTCGACAATTTTATGATGTGAAGAACAAAGTCTGAAATGGGGCTGATGTCTTTGGTACTGCTCCCGAGAAACTCTCCCTCAAACAGAAACTGCCTAAAGGGAGAACGCCCATGAGATGAGCTAGAACATCGATGCAATGATCAATGTCTGGAGGTAGAATGTCGTCGTGGAGAGTGATGATGTTTCGCTGAAGATCCATGCAACTTACTTCAATGGATAGCTGACATTGGTACCTTGAGGCCTTGTAGTGCTTTGCTCAGGCTGGGCCGGTACCAAGGTGGATAAAGTCATCGAACTTGTACCCAATATGCTGCACCGATAACTGAGACTAAGCGGGTATGAATGGTACAAGGAAATACTTCATAAAGGTTCTATGATCATCAATGGTACGATGGAAGAAGAACCTGAAGAAAGTACCATTGTGGAATATACTACACTTAGCATGGATTGGCACCAGTATCGATGCATAAACAGGAGGTATTGCACTTCAAAACCATAAGCTGTACCCATGTTTATGAATGAAGATGAGGTACCACGACCATGTAACAACAAGTGGTATCAAAGGTGCCACAGGTGTCAAAGCAATGCGCTACAGAAATGACAACTTGTATCACCCAGAAAGCCATGCATCAAATGGACTCGATGCTTAATTGGCAGGGCACTGTACTGTATACATCGATATAGAAGAAATATCGGTTACAGAAAGGCATGCATCAAGTAGACTTAATGCAAATATGCCACCGATGCAAGTAGATGGAGGCATCGATGTATACCAACACTGGCCAGACCCAGTCTTTGAAAATCCAACTCCAGCACTATTAAAAAAAGAGAAACAAAGGAAGAAAATTTTGACATTAATCAACAGTATTTATCTTCTTTTCAATCTATAGCCCTAGAGTCAGATACAATCTAAGAGAGCGAGCTGAGTTAGAGTAGAAACAAGAAATACTTGAAACAGTTCATGAAAAAAGTTAAACGGGAAGGCAACTTGACGGAGAAACAAGTAGTCACCCCATGAAAAACAAAAAAAATAATGACCTCACAAGCTGGCATTGGGCAGGAAGGCACTCGTACATGCACGGTGTGGACAGTCTAAAAAGCTTGCTAAAGCTTAAAGTGATACCACACTTTTCACTGTCCATACCAGGGCTCCATAGTTGACATCACCCACATATGAGAATATGCTGCCTGCTTGTCTAAGGATAAGCTCTATGATTTGATCATACGTATCCAAGTGATAAGGAGAGAAGCAAGAGCTGCTAATGTTTCAAGGACAGGTTGGCCAACACAACTATATCAAATAAGTTCTTTTAGGTTTCCACAGCTGGAGTCATGATTGTTGCAGTTGTCTGGACAGGTAGAACTGGTATTTCAGCCATCATGCTGTGGTTTTTTTCAAGGTATGCTTTCTTCAGGGTGCTTCAGCACACCATGACTTCAGATTTCAGAAGGGCTATGGTAGCTTCAGTTGCTCTGATCTGATGTTTCCCCTTTATGTTAGAACAGTGCCATCAGCTTATTCTTAGCAATACTGGATGCAAGATGGTAGCCCTTATGCCAGAATTCACTTGATTACTGATTACTGTAATACCAACTCTGTTGGGGACAAATAAGAGAATAAGCTGAGTAGACCTGCTGATAGCTTCAGTCCTTTTGAAGTACTAGGCAGGAGTGCTCTTGCAGTTCTTAGTGTAGAAGGATCCTCATTTGGATTCTTATGAGATCTTGGGCAAAACATAGAGTGAATTATGAGTAACTAAGGCTTGGTGTTTATTTTTTTAACTGAAGTAATTGCTACTAGAAATAGTATTTTCTGGATGATAACACAGTGAAGTGGGCTCCATTGCCTCACAAGGTGGCTTTATAAGAGAGGTACAAAAACTGAGGTCCTATCACACAGGACATTTCCATAATAGTGGTTGGACATGAAGAAGCTTTTCATAAATCCAGAAATGATAGAATATTAAGAACTCAGGAGTCTATTGATAGAGCATGATAAGCTTAAAGTACACTGAGATGGACTCTGATGAAGGACATTTTCAGGCTAAGACAGTAAAGATGGCAGGACACAATCTGCAATTGAAAGTGATGAATGACTCTTGAGAGTGTTCAGGCTTTTCTATCAAAACAATGGGGTTTCTTTATTAGATTTTGCTTTAATAGGTTTTACAGTAAAACCTTGGATTGCAAGTAACTTGATTTGCAAGTGTTTTGCAAGACAAGCAAAACATTTGATTAAATTTTAACTTAATATACAAGCAATGTCTTGCAATACAAGTACATACAGTATACACACATCACAACTTAGCCAAAGGTTCTTCTCTCTCTGTTGCCAGTTCTACCAGGATTCCCTTGTTTTGTGTAATCAGCAATGAAAATATTTGAAGCTTGCACAGAATAAAAACTGCAAGTCATTTGATAAGAGGAAAACAGTTCAATGAGGCCAGTTTGTTTTATATGAATCATTATGCTAGGTTTCTTTTGAAACTTATGAGCTATAAGAGGGATGGAAGAATAAGCATAGAAGAGGGGTCAATTTCCATTTATGGCAGATCCCTTTGCCAGTTAATCTAGGGATAGGCGCAATGAGCAGCAGAAAGGTGACTGAATTTTCATGGTTGGCACAGAGGTCTACTTAAAAGCCTACCCAAGCTTAGAAGAAAGTCTGCTGGTCTGGACATCATTCAAAGTAGTAAAACTCTGCTGAGCCTATCCACTATTTGGTTCTAAATGTCAAGGATGAAAGTTGTTTGAATTGCCTGAGGCAGGAGCCAATAAAGTCCCACATTCTTTCTGCTTCCTGGCATAAGTGAAGTAACCTGTTCTGTCTTTTTTTTTTTTTTTTACATAAATCATTGCAACTTCATTGTCCATTTGAACAAGCACTGAACAATCTTGGATTAGATGCACAAAAATCCAAAGGAAGTATATCATCACTTGGAACTCCATAAGACTGATACAAATCAGCTTTTAGGACTGAGAATTTATATTATCTCCCCTGAGCAAGCTTGGAGCCAAAGTGGGCTCCCAAACCAGTGTTGGAAGCAGCTGTTGAAAGAACTATAAGAGCCAAGTTAAAAAAAAAAAAAAAATTGGAGGGGGTGTGGCACAAATTTCAAAGTCCATATAGAGGCAATTAAAGCATGATAAGTTATGAGCACAACTGATCAGGCTGTCTTAAAATGAAGAGCAGCGCAGGTGGTGCACACACAGGGAGGACTAGGGGTGAAAGAAATGCTAGAGGAAACCCTGCAAGTCCCACCAGTCTTTTGTCCTCCCTAATCCCAACCTATCGCCATAACTTACCATCTTATTCCCAGCCCATCTATACCACACTCATGCTAAGCCTTCCAGTCCACTATGGCCCATCTATATAACCCATTTTCTCCCCTTCTCATCCAGTTCGCAGTAGTCCCTCTTCTCTACTTAATCAGTACACATAATCTACTTTCTTTTCTCTCAGACTATCCCCACTTCTTTCTCACTCTTCTTGCCTTAATGTCTTCTTCCTCTTCTCATCCTCTTATTCTATTTTCTCTCATTGCAGTTTGGCTTTTTTTACCTATTCCTCTCCGCATTTTTTACTTCTCTGCTCTCTACCTCCTCCTGACCTGACCTGCCTTGCCCCCTAATTCCTTCCCCCATTAGGTTCCATCTCAATTTACCTTGGTCAGTGCCCCTCCCCTGCTGACTAGGTTCACCCACCCTTGTACCTCCTATGCAGAGCAACCAAAATGATAAAGGGGATGGAACTCCTCTCATATAAGGAAAGACTTGGGGCTCTTCAGCTTGGAAATGAGAAGGCTGAGGGGGTATATAATTGAGATTTACTAAATCTTGATTGGTATAGAACAGGTAAGAGTGCATATATTTTTTACCCTTAAAAAATATAAAATCAGGGGATACTCAATGAAATACTTTTAAACAAATAGGAGGAAATATATTTTTACTCAAACAATAGTTAAGAGGATGTGGTTACTGCGGTTAGCATTGCAGGGTTTAAGAAAGTTCCTTGTGACATGGTCCATAGTCTGCTATTGAGACAGCCATGGGGAAGCCACAGCTTGCATTGGATCAGTAGCATAGAATGTTGCTACTATTTGGGTTTCTACTAGGTACTGTGACCTGGATTTGCCACTGATAGAAAACTGGGCTAGATGGATCTTTGGTCTGATCTAGTATGGATATTCATGTGTTCTTATTTTTTATTTCTACCCTTCCTGGCAAGGATCATATTCCTACTCCCCATTCCCAGAAACCCAGACACCATTCATACCTAGAACTCAGACTGAAATACAATAGAAGTTCTATATCCAGAAAGTCTCTATGAGCTGCTTCACCACCTGCATGCACAAGCCTTGGAAGCTCAGCAATGAGTTGCTCCTTAGCCCCCAGACCACATTTGCATGTGGTGCTTCTTGCCCTCAGATTCCAAAGATCATTTGCTGAGCGGTAAATCGGTGAACCCAAAGGTATACATTCATATCAACTCACTGTGTGTCAGCCCATCTGCTAAATAGAGTGTTCTAAATAAATTCTTCTGATATAACAATATAGCAGGAATTTAAGCTTGTAAATCTGAAATGATAAACCCTTTAGATTTAGTCTCTCTGTGGAGTTATTTCATCTGTCACTCCAAGTGTGGCGCAAAGCCAGCCACTGTGAATGCACCATGGTTTTTAGTTTCAGTTTTCATTAGTTGCAGTCCATGTGTGTGGAGACTTGTTTCATAAGGAGGTAAAATACAGCCTTTCATTTAAATTACAAAATTATATTCTAGCTTGGATACTAGGGGGAAAGTAAACTGCAAACTCTGACAATCCACAGCAGATGAGTTTTCAGTTTTGGTTTTGACCAAAACCAATGAGCTTTAGCTGCAGTTTTGGTTCTGGCCAAAACTGAAAAGGGCAGTTTTGCTTGGCTTCTAAAACATTAACTATACCTCTAGAGCTGAAGTTAGAACTTCTATTAACTGACAGGCTAACGCAAAGCATATAGTGAATGCGATTTGTGTTCATCTTTAGGACTAGTAATGGTTTATTTATTTTCATGCCAGTCATTATCATTTTGCTTTCTTGAGCCAGATTTATTTATTTATTTAAGCATTTATATACCACTTATAGTCTAAGTGGTTTACATTCAGGTTCTCGAGCATATACATTACTGCTAGCATAAGATGCAGCCCTTTAACCTGTTAACTTTGCCACATAATGCATTAGTGTGAAAATTTCCATAGGTTAGTATACATTTTTGCAAAACATAGCTACCATTATGCAATTGAGCTCCTGGTTCTTTTATATCTCTTAGTTAAATTTTGAATAAAGTTTCTCATGTATTGCCAGATGTGAGAATGTGCAAGAAATGTAAAAAAAAACAAACCCCATCCAAAAATAGTCAAATGGCAGTAATGGGAAAATTTAAAGGGATTGTCCCAGAGACATACCCCCCACCCACCCCCACAAGAGACTTCAAATTTTTGGGAACTAGTGGACCTCAAATTCCCTTCATCCCCAATACAGCTCACAGAAATCTGAAGTCCTCCCTTTGACTTATGTGGTCCAAAAATGTTTCAGAATGTGCAAAGAATATAGAAGTATACCAGAATATTCAATCTTAGAATATTTCAATCTGGTCATCAAAAAAAAAAAAAAGGAGGATCATCACAGCTCACCCAGCATAACTGATAGGAAAGGACAAAAGAAGGATGAAAGAAAATAAGGAAATAACTGCTACAAGTAACCCTCCCCCCCCCTGGTTTATAAAATCATAGTGCGGTTTTTAGTGCCAGCCGCGGTAGTAACAGCTCTGATGCTCATAAATTCTTATGAGCATTGGAGCTGTTACCGCCACAGCTAGCGCTAAAAAAATGCATTACAGTTTTGTAAATGGGGAGAAATAATTTGGAAATAAATGGAAAAAAGACCCTAACACTGTATAAGATAGTCAATTAAAACAAAAAAATGTTATTAAGAAATAACTCCAAGAGCAAGAAGGAGCAAATTGTGAGTTAAGATTGTGAACCAAGCCCTTAAGGCAAATTTCACATTTAAATGGCTTCCTATTTAAATAGTCACCTTAGCTTCTAACTGGTGATTAATGCCCTTTGACGTTATTGGAATGTTCTACTAACCACAATCTTTTATAGGCTGGTACCATCCTCCATTTTTGAGTCATAATAGATCCCAGAGTTTTGCCGGTCGCTGCAGTAAAAGCTCCAATGCTCACAGGAATTCTATGAGCGTTGGAGCTTTTACCGCAATGACCACCAATAAACAAAACCCTAGCGCAGCTTGATAAAAGGGGACCTAAATGAATAAGAGACAGAAAATGACTGGTAGTCATTAGTTTTTCTTGTACCTGATTTTCCAAATCAGCTTTCTTCTGTTTGTTTGCTTCAAGTGTTTCTTCAAGTTTGGCCAGCTTGTCCTGAACCGCCTTTAGAGCTGCTTGTTTTTTCCTCAGACCATCCATTGCAATCTTTAGCTCCCCTTCAGCTAGGTTCAGCTTTTCCTTTTTAGGTGCCACAACTTTTGCAACTCTGAAAGAAGAAAAACAAAAACAAAGAAAGAACATTAAATGTGAATGAAAATTAAACAAAAATATTAAAAGTCTATATTGTACTATATCAAGAGAGAGATTATATAACTTTTTACTAGCAAGTAGAGTATTCTCTTGCTCTTGAAATTGCACTTCACACTGCATTTTGCAACTCATATCTTGTTTGTCTTGCATAAAAAAATCACTAGCAGTTTATATTTTTTACATAAATTGGTTCTATCATAAATTCTTTACTATAATGTAAAAAATAACATGCCAGACCCACAGGAGATATTGTAGCAAATGCAATTTATCTTTCAGCCCCTCCTAAAAAAACGAAAGAGAGAAGAAAAACAAAGTTATAGATCTTTGGAGACTTAAGAAGTATTAGGTGATCTAGAGCAGTGTTTCTCAACATGTGGTACGCATACTCTTATGGGTACGTGAGTCACTTATTGGGAGTACACGGCCTAGCTGCCACAGAGGATATTCCCTGCCAGCCCGTTGAAGCCTCAATCACCACTGGGAATCCCTCCTTGCAGCCTGCCTCACCCGCTGAAGCCACTGCTGGAGATCCCTATCTGCCCTTCCTTCCTCCCTCCCTGCCCATCCATTGAAGCCAATCCCTCCTTTCTTCCCACCCTACCTACTGCCATGGTTCCCTGCTCCTACCTCCTGAAGCCTACCCATAGGGCTTACCGGTGAGGTCAGAGGAAAGCCTTCCAGGTCAGCCGTGGGGGGGGGGAGGTCCTAGTTACTTCCTCGCATCATTCTGTCTTCAGCGGCTGACCCAGAAATCTTCTCTCCGATGTCTGGGCTGACATCAGAGGTAAGGTTTGTGGGTCAGCCATGTGAAGCGTGTGAATCACTGCTTGCTGTGCATCCATCGAACAAGCCACTGAAGGCAGAAGGAGCACTGCAGTTCGAACAAGTAAGAGGACTAAAGGAGAAAGGAGTGGGAGGGGGTAGGAAGAAGGAGCGCATTTGGACATTGGAGGGATGTGATTCCTGGACAATGGCTGGAAGGCAGGGAGGGGTAGGGGGCATGAACTCGACACAGAAGGAAGTGGGGCATGAACATGGAACACAGAACAGAGGGAGGAAGGGGGCACTAATTTGGGACAGGAGGGAGGGAATAGAAATGAAGAATAGTAGGGCATCAGTATGTAAGTGAGAGAGAAAGGAAGAAATAGGAAAATTGGGCATAGAGAGAAAGAGGAGAGAGGTAGAGATGTATGGGGAGAGGAGGATGAGAGGCGACATGTTGGATATGGTGGTGAGAGGGAACAGAGGGATAAATTGAAGGGGATGGCAGGGGAAGGAATGTTGGACATAGTGATGGAAGAAGAGATGTGGCTTGGTGCTGCAGAGGGATGATAGAAGGAAAAATGGGCATGGAGTTGGTGGGCAGTGATAAAAAATGTTGCACATGATTCAGGGGATGAAAGAGGAAGATATATTGGATGTGACAGTAGAGGGAGTGGGAGAGATGCCTGGATCTCTCAAGACAGATGGACAGTGAGAGAGAGGGAGATTTGTTGCCAATAGGGGTGGAGGAGAGAGGAAGAAAAGTTAGACTCATTGGAGGGACAGAAAGAGATGTTGGTTGGGGAAAAGAATGAGGTCCGGCGGAGAGGAAGCATACAGGAGGCAGAAAGTATTGGGCCCATGGAGAGAGAGAGAGAGATATGGATGGGGAGGGCAGAAAAGAAGGAAGGAGAAATGTCACACTCAGGGGAAGTGGGAGATGGCAGAGATTAAAAAGTTGAACTCATAGAGGGAGAGAGAGAGAGATGTTGGTTGTGGGAGGGAATGAGGACTGGAGAAGAGGAAGCTTGCAGGAGGCAGAGAGAAAGATGTTGGATTGGTAGAAAGGAGGGAGAAATGTTGGATGTGGCAGTAGAGGGAGTGGGAGTGATGCACCCTGGATCTCGATCTCTCTCTCTTTCCCCACTCCCTTTGCAGCAAAGGAGGGAATGAAAGGACAGTGAGAAAGAGAGGGAGACATGTTGCCAATGGGGATGGAGGAGAGAAGAAGAAAAGTTGGACTCATGGAGGTACAGAGAGAGATGTTGGTAGAGGAAGGGAATGAGGTCCGGAGTAGAGGAAACATGCAGGAGGCAGAAAGAAAGAAATATTGGCTGCACAGTCAGAAGGAAGTGCAACCAGAGTCTCATGAAATCACCAGACAACAAAGGTAGGAAAAATTATTTTATTTTCAATTTAATGATCAAAATGTGTCAGTTTTGAGAATTTATATCTGCTGTCTATATTTTGCACCATATTTGTCTATTTTTCTATAGTTGTTACTGAGGTGACATTGCATAATTTAAAGTCATGTACCTTGACCTCTAGAAAAAAAAAACAAATTAACATTTTCTCTACGTACAATGTTTTTTAAATTTTCTGGTTACCATTATGTATTAATAAGATTATATTGTGTGTATATATTGGACTATGCATTCTACACTAAAACTGAATCCCGAAAAAAACAAGATTTTCTTGGCAAGTCCCAATAACAAGATCGTGAACACCTCCTTGAGACTAAATGGATCAGACTACCCAATTAATCTCACAAGCAAAATCCTTGGCATCACCCTGGACCGAAGCCCGACGTTTGAAGATCACACTAAAGCTCAAGTCAAAAAATGCTTTCTTACTCTATGGAAACTTTGTACCATTAAACAATACTTCTATTTCTTTTCCTTTCGACTGCTGGTTCAATCCCTGATCTTAAGTACCTTAGAGTACTGCAATATTATATACTTGGGATCTCTCAAGAAAACCATCAAATGACAGAGTCATCCAAAATGCCGCGGTCTGTCTTATTTATGGCCTCAAGAAATCAGACCATGTAAGCCCATATTAGAAAAAACTATACTGGCTGCCTGTGGAAGCAAGGGTTATTTTTAAGTTTGATTGCCTTTGCTTCAAAACCATGACAGGTTCATCCCCATCCTATCTGTCTCACCAATTTGAATTCCCAGGCACAACTAATACACGCAGTACCTACTTGTTTGTTTTTCCATCCCTAAGGGCTGCACCTACAAGAGATACCTCGATAGAACACTATCATTCCAAGCAGGCAAATGGAACAAATGTTTAACCAACTATATCTCAAATGTACCAAACGTTTAGGAAGTCAATAAAAACTTATCTCTTTGACAAATTTCTCTGATCCCCACTTCAACCTGATGTACCTCAACTTGATGTACTTCCAAAACACTTCCAGATAAACCTGACTAAACTTAGCATGCCAATGTAATTTCAAAAGTTCTCTGTAAAGTCGCTGTCTGTATACAGTCTCTTCCCTTGTAAACCGCTTAGAACTGTTTGTAGTATGGCGGTATATAAAAATAAAGTTATTATTATTATTATTATATGAAAAATGGATGGAAGAAATTGCAGTACAATTGGTACTATTATTATGGGGGTGGAGTCAGGGGCGGAGCTTAGGCGGGTCTGGGGCAGAGTTTAGGCAGGGTATTCAGTTGGTATTTGTTGGCTTAGGGAGTACTTGGCTTGAAGAAGTTGAGAAACACTGATCTAGAGCAGTGCTTCTCAACATAGTCCTAGAGGCACATCAGCCTGTCATGTTTTCAGAATAGTATTGCAAACAACTAAACACACCGAGAAAAATTAAATTTCACAAACAGAGGGATTCAAATCTGATAAGAATGATATAACCTACAAAGAATCCCCTCATAAAAATCACAAATTAAATTCATTCACATATTATGTTAATGCAATCCAAGTAAACAAATATCAGTAAATATAATATAAATATGTTAAAGGCACTATAACTTTATTCATAACATCTCATTAATGCATCACAGACAAACAAACAAACATAAACCTAAAAAGGAGGCAAAAGAAAACCACTAAATTCGTATAATAAAAAGAAAATTACAAAGTCACTTAGCTCGAGTTGACCATGGTATGAAGATGTAGTACATGAGTGAAATAACTTGACCTAGTTCAAGCTTCGGCTCACATAGTCACAGAAACAAGGCCAAAGGGACAAAGTGGAGTCCTGAACCATCTGGTGAGCAACATCACAAGGATGAAAGTTCATTTGAAGAAAAATCCCAAAGCATTAAAGTTCAAGTGCAAAAAAATGATACAGGGTAAGCAAACACTTCATCCAATTTCCACAAAACCAGCCAATTCTCTCCTTCTCAATTCACTCCTCCTCAACACAAGCTGTGTTTCGATGACTTTCTTTATCAAAAGGGAGAATCGTACTAAAAACACAATAAAATACCAACACACCAACATAACAAAAAAGAACCTAATAAAGCAACTTATAGAAAGTAAACGAACTAAATATAAATATGAGACATCATACCGGGCAGGAGATAGAAGCTAACTTGGTCCAAAAGCAAAGATGGCAACCGTCGTGACGTTAGAGAGTGGACGGAACATTAAATAAACCGCAGTCTAATGACAAGAATAAACAGCTGAAAGAACTCATCAAAACAATTAAAAACATTAGGCAAATACAATGAGCCCCCCCAAAAAGTACTACAACAAAATATTAATGTAAAACTAACCACTCAATCTTTGTTTAACCCATTAGGTATCACAGTATGCCACGCAAAGATCAAGTGAATTGAGGAGGAGCTAATTGGCTGGTTTTGTGGAAATTGGATTAAGTGTTTGCTTACTCTGGATCACTTTTTTGCACTTGCACTATAATGCTTTGGGATTTTTCTTCATATGAACTTTCACCATGTGATATTGCTTATCGGATGGCTCAGGACTCCACTTTGTCCCTTTGACCTTGTTTCTGTGACTATGTGAGCCGAAGTTTGGACTAGCTCGAGTTATTTCACTTTTGTACTACATCTTCATACCATGGTCAACTCAAGCTAAGTGACTTTGTAATTTTCTTTCTATTATACAAATTTAGTGGTTTTCTTTTGCCTCCTTTTTAGGTTTATGTATGTAATCAAAATGCTTACTTGTCATAAGAATCCATTGCAACCACCCATTTGCACAGACCCTCTGCAGCTGTAGAAGCATTCCGGACTTTATCTGGAACAAACTCTGGATTGGTAATATAGTTTTTTCTGATAACATTCATGTAAGATTGGGGAATATTATCCTTGTCATACTCATGAAGTGATTGTAAAAATTTCATGTCGCCCAATACTCTCTTAGCTGGACCCCAGTAATCCTCAATCTTTCTTCCTGAGCCTGAGGGATCTGGAATTTTATCTGGTTTGACACCTTTTAAAATGCATATGGCTTCCATAACAAGCTTGACACCAGCAGGAGGACTCTTCATGGATTTCACCACTGTAATATCCTTGAAAAACAAAAACAATGCAGTTAAATGAATAGGTTGATAAAGTTAACTGTATATTCAGGTTTTCCTAGCATTGTTACATTAGCTATTTTTCAGATACATTAAACAACTTTAAACTAAAAAAAAAGTGCCTTATACTCAACTGTGTCCTAGAAGAAAAAGCCTCATGCATTATCCTATCTGCATTTCTCATTATTCAACAACTAATGTACAGTTATGTGTAGTAACTCTGCTCAAGCCATTTTCTTAGGGGCTAGTTCAATGCATGCCTGTTCAAATGAAACTTTCAAGGTTACCAGTACAGCCAAAGTTCAGAAAGGAATCATAGATACGTATGTCTCTACCTGCAAGCACTTCAAAAAATGCATGCAGGAACTCAATTTCCCTGTCCCATCCCTGTGTGTTTTGTCACTGTCCCTGTCCCATTCCTGTAAGATCTGCCTTAACCGCACAAGCCATGAACACATGATTTAAAAGTGTTTGAGGCTTGTGCAGATGAGGACGGAGCAGGGGTAGGATAAGAACTTGCGGGGTCGAGATGGGAAAATGAGTTTCCGCAGGGATGGAGAAAAATTCTAATGCATGTCTCTACCTGCAAGCATTCCAAAAGCTACTGCTTAGTCTACCAGTTTTCCAGCATGCTCTATGCTCTATGCTCTCTAACACTTAAGAAGTTACTCTGATGCGGGCAAGCTTCCCTCTCGCCTACCCCAAGGCAGAGCTTTTTGATTTATAGGTTCTTCAGCCAACCAGGAACAGGGCATTACTTTGGTAGGATTTTTCTGCCTTTCTTTATTCTTCCAAGTGTAAGTACTTCTGCACCACAGTATGGGTGGGTAACATCCTATCAGCAAAGCTATTGCTCAGGTTACAACTTCTGTCTTTGTGCAGACATAAAATGTTGCCCAGTCAGAGGGAGTGGTTCCATGTGCAAGATGCCTTCAGCTTGAATCTCTCATGAAAGAAGTAAAGGAACTGAGGAGGTGGCAACACTGAGAAGCATCCATGAGAATGAGAGGTACATTGATGAACTGGTTCATGAAGAATCAAAGATTTTCAGCAGTGGGGAAGAAGAGGCTGTGCTGAAGGAAGACAGGTGGACTCAGATTACAGAACACTGTGATTCCCCCTCTTTCCCCCTTGAACTGAAGAATCAGTATGCTGTCCTGGAAGTAGAAGAGATGAGAGCATCCCAAGGAGAGGAAGGACCAAAGCTTGAAATCCCCAAAATTACTGGATCCATGACCACTAGGAGACGTAAGGTAGTGGTAGTTGGGGATTCTCTTCTGAGGGGTATAGAAGCATCCATCTGCAGATCAGACATGATATCACGAGAGGTATGCTGGCTGCCTGGTGCCAAAATCCAAGTTGAGACTCATTGAGCCTGATGACTATTATCCAATGCTGCTCATTCATGTTGACACTAATGATGTTGCCAGGTACTCCTGCGATCAAAAGCGACTTTGTGGCTCTGAGAGAGAAGGTGAAGCAGTCAGGTGCACAGGTGGTATTCTCATCCATCCTCTCTATCAAGGGTAAAGGCCAGGGCAGAGAAGCTTGCATCATGGAGATTAATGCATTGCTACGTGGATGACATCGCCGAGAGCGTTTTGGCTACTTGGACCATAGGATGATTTCCCAAGAGCTGATAAGCAGGAATGGTGTGCATCTATCAAAGAGGGGAAGAAGTGTCTTCGGCGGCAGGCTGGCTAATCTACTGAAGAGGGTTTTAAACTAGAAATGATGGTGCAGGGTAATGAAATCCCCCGAGTGAGTATAAGCCCTCAGGTAAGTAAATCACTGAATACCTCTGGGGTCAATGTCTGGAAAGCAGTATGTTTTCAGTGATGGCTCCACAACTTTGGAACACTTTGCCTCAGCATGTAAGAGAGGAAAATGATTTGTGTCATTTTAAAAGTAACTTAAAGAGTTTCCTTTTTAAAGATGCTTTTAATCTTTAAATTATGTTCAAATTTTACATTAGTTTCCTTCCAGGTTTCCACTTTTCCCTCCCTAATGTTCTTTCCATTTATGGTCTTCCTTTCTACTTTAAAGCACTGTTCTTCAACCGCCGGTCTGTGGATTGGTGCCGGTCCGCAGGAAATTTCTGCTGGTCCGCATAGGGTCGGCAAGATTAAGGTCCCGTTTTCAGACCTCCTGTCCCGTTGTCCCCACACACAGCTTTGAGAGAGCGTCCCAAAGCTGTGCTCAGGGACAATGGGACAGGTGATCATTTCCTGTCCCTACCTGTCGCACAAAAAAAAGCCTCCCTCCTTCCTTTCCCCCAGTCCCCTGCTCTTACTGCCCTGCTGCTGCTGCTAAAGCCGACAGGAAGTCTTTTTTACGACATCAAGTCTGACGTCAAAGAGGACGTTCTGGGTCAGCCAATCGCTGCCTGGCTGGCCCAGAACGTCCTCTCCGAGTCAGAATTGATGTCGGAAAGAAGACTTCCTGTCGGTTTTAGCAGTAGCAGCAGGGCGGTAAGAGCAGGGGAAAAGAAGTAGGGAGACTTTTTTTTTTTTTTTCGCACCCAGGTCTCTCCGGCGCAGGACAAACCCTCCCCCGGTAAGCTGCACCACACATCCATTCCTCCTCTCTATCCTCCACACATACCAACACTCAAACACACCAGGTACTCCCCCATAATCCCACTCACATACCCATTCCCCCCTCACCTCCAACCAAGCCCCCTCTCACACCCAGAAAAACCCATCCCCAGAGGCACCCCCAAAACCCCAGCCCCCACAGAAAAGAAAAAACTAAGAACAAAGAACTGCGCTCCCAAAGACTGGAGCAACCTAAAGTCCATGTCCAAACTCTCGTGGACCCATATTCTCCCATCAAGATAGCCACCGCTAGAGCTGTAGGAAAGGTCAGCCATCTCTGGGAGCCAGTAGTATCTCACCAGCAGTCCAGATCAAAAAGGCACCCTGATCGATAAAGCTACAGAAGGGAGGAACTAGAGACACGGTGGCCGGCATCAGATAGTCTAGCCCTCAGGACCACGAACAGACCAGGGGCACCAGGCTGAACCCCAGGCCCCGAATAGAGCAACTCACTCCCCCTCAAAACAGCAGAATCCAGGCAAAAACTGCCCCAGTGGACCAAGATTGTCAAGCAGTGGTGCAAACCTGCAAAGGCCTCCAAGGGAGAGTACAGTAGGCATACAGCAGAATCAAACAGCCGGATCACTGCCATCTGCAATAGCTGGCAAGGAGTCCAGGAAATGCTGTGCTGCTGCTCGGTCGGTGAATGTTTGAGGCTTCCCTGCTCTCCAGATACTCAGAGACGCAGGATAAACCAGCGCAAACCTCACTCCCCTCCGATGAAGCGCGGTACAAAGAGGCGCCATATCCTTGCGAAGGGATGCCACATGCAGGGAGTAATCGTTGAACAACAACAGCCTTTTCCCTTCATATTCCAGCTGACCGGATTTCCGAAAGGCTTGCATGAGGAGCTCTTTTCCCCTCCAATTGATGTAGTGTGCTATTGCTGCTCGGGGACGATTATTATCCCCTGAGCGTTGACCCAAGCAATGCGCCCCGTTCGCAGAGGAAACCAGCCACTGGTGGGTTTAAACTGAGCTGAGAGGGGAGCCAGATCTGAAAGAAATGATATAAGTCCTGGTCTGCCCGGAGCTCCGGAAGCCCCACCACTCTTAAATTATTCCGGCATGACGGTTTTCTTGATCATCCAGTCTGCCTGTCAACGCAGCCACCTGAGCCTGCAGGGCGACCATATTCGAATGGTCCTGCCAGGCCGTATCCTCACCATCTGAAACACGCTGCTCCACTGCCGCTATCTGGTTGGCTTGCGAGTCAAAGCGTTCATTAATGCTATCTACTGCCGACTGCAGTTTATGGAGCCGATCTTCCAGGGCCGCGGTTACCATCCGGGAGATCTCCTGGGCCCATTCCCCCCACTGTGCTGGGGCAGCAACAGTAGTCGGCGACACCGCCATTTTGGCCACCGGGAAAGATAGTTTGTGTTTTGGCGTTTTCGCCGCTCATACCGGCATGCCGGGCACTAGCGAGCAATCAAGGAGCCTCACAGTCGCCCAGCACCTAACTGAAAGCCCCGGATCCTGCAGAAGAGGTCTAGCGGTAAGTGGAAGGAAGTTATGCCGATTTTCGGAGACCGTGGGTCAGAGAGCTCGGGAGCACACATCCGCTCAAGTCAAACGCATCACGTGACCCCCACAAAGGGCTCATTTAATAGATTCAAACAAATGTTGGCACTGTAATAACCATATAGGTCAGTTATTCCCAACCCTGTCCTGGAGGACCCCCAGGCCAGTCAGGTTTTCAGGATAGCTTCCGCCAAAAATATTTCGCCGTCCTCGTCCAACCCATCATCCTCTCCAAACTTGACTACTGCAATGCCATTTACCTTTGCTTAACAAAAAAAAAGCCTCCAAAGACTACAGCTTATTCAGAATACTGCAGCCAAGCTGATCTTTGCAAAACATAAATCTGACCACGTCTCCCCACTCCTGGCCAAGCTTCACTGGCTCCCAGTGATTTCCAGAATCCAATTCAAATGCTCTTGCCTGGCTTTTAAGATTATTCACGGCATCCTTCCTTCTCTAATCCCACTTTCCTTTAACTCCTTGCACCCTGACTCCGCCAGGACCGCCCAAAGATTAAAACTATCCTTCCCCCCTCCTACATGGTACTCTCCACGCAGGTAAACTGGGAAAATCACTTCTATTCAAAATCACAGGTCTCTGGAACGACCTTATTACCCCTCTGCGGAACCTGAGCGCCCTCCATTTATTCCGCAAACAACTAAAAACCTGGCTCTTCTCTAACATGTAATTTCTTTTCCTTACTTTCCACTCTATTTATAAACTTATGTAAACCTTTTCCCTTCCTTTCTCATTTTTTAAGTTCTTGTAAACCATGCCGAGCTCTACCTCCGTGGAGATGATGCGGTATATAAACTTAAGGTTTAGTTTAGTTTAGTTTAGATCTGCATATAATGGAGGTGCCAGGCATGCAAATCTGCTCTGTGCATATTCATTAGGGCTATCCTGAAAACGCAACTGGCCTGGGGTCCTCCAGGACAGGGTTGGGAACCACTGATCTAGGTGACCTTAAGCATATGATATATGATTGCCATATTATCTTTCCGTTCTGGAAATCTATCTGGAACACCATATGTTTTCTGCTTACTATTACTTCCCCGATATCTTTTGACATCGTTCTTTTTCGCTCTCCTGCTCTGTCTGGTGCCCTGGACAAATGGCAAGCTAAATTATTTGACATTCTCATCGCCCTTACTACTATACAAATGGAAATCTGCCCAGTCACTAAACACTTCCTTCTGGTGGGCACCGGTATTAATGATTCATAATTATGAATGTAAAGCTAACTCACTTACAAATAGAGGATACAAAGTTAATCAAATATGATCTCCACTTACGGATTTATCCCTTCATTCCTAATCTATATGGTCATTCCAACTGGTTTGCTTGCTTTATATCAAGGCTTACCCTAATTCACTACTAGCCTTATTGTTTTTATTAGGCTATGTCATGTTCATAAGGTCTCCCTGTGTGCTTGATGTATTTCTCCATTTATGTAGCTTCATATATATACTTATATAGATTATTTCTGGATGCTTATTGTTTCCTCCCTGCATCCTTTCTGACATAAGTAACATGTTTAAGGTATAATTTCCTTCTTCACTTCTGTTTTTCTTGTTTTTTTCTTTAAAAAAAAACTTCAATAAACACATTTTTAAATGAAATTAAAAGCTTGCTATTATTCATAGTATTTCTGCTGCTGCTGCTGTTGTTTCTATTGTTGTTCTTGGCCCTCCATGGGAGCCTAGAATAACTTCTCCATTTTTTGGCCTGCAATGCTTTTCCCACTGATGCAAACTGTGAACAAAAAAATAGAAGAAAAAAATCCTACCTGTTTGGCTCTGATTAAACTTCTTCTGGTCCTCTATAGAGTAGGACTAATTATTTAGCCCAAATACCTGGTTTTATTCTATGCCTTTTTTTCCCAAACATAGATCCTGCAGCCACAGGACACAGTTAAGAAGTTTGTTCAGTACCGGGGGTTCTCAAGCACCCACAGAGCTGGCTCCTATGCTCTACCAGACCACAGAAGAATCACAGATTGCACAGACTTGCTAAGTAAAAGGTTCTTCTTACCTCACAGCTACCTCTCCACCTCAATCTCCTAAATAAATAAATAATTAGTTTTGCAGACTCATCAACATGAAACTAATCTGATACATTGAAATAAGCAGTATAACAGAATTGAATGTCTTTTATTACAGGTAATTCCTCTCCAGTCATCCATACCTGTGCAGTAAGGGTGTCAAGAGCAGCCAAGGCAGACTCCAGAATTGGTAAAGCTTGAGCTAAATCACTGTCACACTCATCTTTAATTGCCTTGGCAGCCATGGCTTGCTCATTTGCCACAGCTTCATCCGCTTTCACTATCTTTTCAGTCTTAGCTACCTCTATAGACTCTCTCTCAATGATCACCATCATATCATCAACTTCTTTGCTGGCAACTTTAAGCTGTGGCTGTAGTGCCTCTAGCTCAATTTGCATGGTGGCCACTTGAGATGCAGCTGATTCCAGTTTCTCTAAACCAACCTCATACCTTCTTTTCATTTTCATAACTTCTCTGTAAGAAAAAAACAGAGCAGGTGCTTAACATTGCGATAATGAGTCCTTTAAGTAATGTTCTCACTTGAGTTTTTATCCTGTTTGTAAAACTTCTAGATTTATACTACTTTATGAAGAAAAAAATGAAGTATTTTTCCATAAAGGGATAGTGCTATTTAGATTATTTATCAAGGTCAGTTAGTTAATTTCTTAGCTGATACCTTTTAGGCTATGCATGTTCAAATAATTTATTTTGTTTAGTTTCCATGTTGTTTTTTATTTTTATTTTATTTTTTTGCTTTGCTTGTTTTCTTATTTTAATTTTGTTTTGAGGGCAATGTTTATAGTGAATAGTATGCACTTTTCTGGAATAGGGCATCTATTGACAAATGGTGCTTACCACTGAGCAATAAGGAGCACTATTTTTTTACTACATCAAAAATTACAAAGACTAGGGGACATGTGATGAAGTTACAGGGAAATACTTTTAAAAAAGCACCAATTGGAGGAAATATTTTTTAACTCAGAGAATAGTAAAGCTCTGGAATGTATTGCCAGAGGATGTAGTAGCAGCTGTTAATGTAGCTGTTTGTTTTTTTAAAAAAGGGTTTGGACAAGTTCCTGGAGGAAAAATCCATAGTTTGCTATTGAGACAGACATGGGAGAGGCCACTGAGATCTGTAGCATGGAATGTTTCTTCTATTTGGGTTTTTGCCAGGTACTTGTGACATGGATTGGCCACTATGGAAGCAGGATACTGGGCTAGATGGACCTTTGGTCTGACCCACTATGGCTATACTTATGCTCTATTGACAATGAAAAAAATGGAGGTTTTAATGACATTTGGGCTAAAAACGACATGAACAAACCTATTCCTAATGTTTTGGGGCTTATTTCCAAGTATCCTTTTGTTTTCTTTTCCCTCAAACAACTTATGCTTTATACTTTCAAGGAAACAAAGATACATACCAATCAATATTCCGTAATTGTCTTAGCACCCACCAAAATGCCTCAACCCAAAAACTACCCCTGAAACTACCTAAGCACACTATAAACTGCATCCAGTCCAAAAGCGATCTCCTCTACAACTGCCCCAGCACCCCACAATTTCACCCACCCAGCAAAAACTATACTTTGCAGCTTCCCCACCATACCAAAAATTGCTCAATCCCCAAGGTTCCCCTGCAACTGCCCTACTACAATCTGTCCAACCCTACAAACTGCATCCAATCCATAAACAATCTCCTCTACAACTGCCCCAGCACCCCACAATTCTACCCACCTAGCAAAAGCTATACTTTGCAGCTTCCTCAACACACCACAAATTGCTCAAACCCCTAAGCTCCCCCTGCAACTGCCCTATTACAATCTGCCGAACCCCAAAATCTATCTTCCTTGGCAAGTGCCCTTTAAACTGCCACAACTCCAAAAACTACTCCCCACAACTACTCTACCACCCCATAAATGGACCCAGTTCAAAAAAACTAGCACTGCAACTACACAACCCCAAAATACAATTGGCATTCAATAATTTATCTACCTCAATAGGAAAGAAAAGAGTGTTCAAAAAAAATTTTCTTCTATTTTTCAATATAGTCCCTGATAGCTCCATACACTTCATCTACTTTTTCTGCAATGACTTTAACCCCTTTGAAAAGAATTATTTTCTTTGACCTTCAAACCAGGACATCACAGCATCCTTGATGTCTTCATCACTTGAAAACTGATGTCCATGGAGAGATTTCTTCAAAACTCGGAACAAGAAATAATCCAAGGGAGCCAGGTCAGGGCCTCAGGGTGGATGGTTCAGCTGCTGAAACCCACATTCTTGGATTGCAGCCTGTGATTATTGTGACATGTACACCAGCACATTGTCATGAAGCAGCAGCACACCTGCTGTGAGTTTTCTTCATCTTTTCTCCTTGATTGACCCCCACAAAGCAATCATTGTGTTGGCATAACTCTCCCCGGTTATGGCTGTCTTATGTGGCATGAACTCCAGTAGCAAAAGTCCTTCATCATCCCAGAAAACAGTTGCCATGACTTTGCCTGTAGATTTTTCTGTCTTGAACTTTTTTGGGGTGTGGGATGACTTGTGTTTTCACTGCATTGACTCCATTTTGGACTCAAGATCTCTGTTATAGACCCAAGTCTCATCCTCCAGTCACCAAATGATGAAAACAGTTTACTTGGTTTTCACGGACCATCTCCAAGTTCTCCTGACAGCACTGGAGCCCCATGGCCTTCTGACATGGTGTCAGCATTCTTGGAACCCATCTTGCACTAACCTTGGACATGCCCAACTTTTCATGAATTATTTTTCAAACTGTACCTGCTGAGATGTCCATTTCTTCAGCTATTCAGGAAACCTTAATTTTGTCTATCTGACTTTCTTCCACATTTCTGTGGAGGTTGCTTCCACCGGCGTCCAGTGGGAGGGTCATCTTCAATGGACTCTCTACCCCACTTAAACTGCTTGCTTCAAAATTTTACTTTATAAGATGATGGGGTAGACTCACCATAAACTGCAGTCATGTGTTCATGGATCTCTTTTGGCATTTTTCCTTCTTTTATGAGAAATTTTATCACTGAATAGTGCTCCAAATCTAGCAGTTTTTTACTTGATTCACATGATGACTCTTCTGACATCTTTTCTCTTGGAATGTTAGACTCACACTGAGCCACAATTGTGCATGAATAACCTTGAGATATGTCACAATATGCACAGACTTGTTTCAACATGTTTGCTACTTTCTTTCATACTCAGGTAGATAAATTATTGAATGCCCCTCATACCACTGTACCCACCTTCAAAAACTACATCCTTTCCAGTTGTCTCACCATTCCACAAACTATACCTGCAATTGTCCAACAACTTGGCAAACTGCATCACTCCATAAATTCCACCTGCATTTGCACCACAACCCTACAAACTGCCCGACCACCCTGCAAATTGTTTCATCCTCCAAAAGTACTACTTGCAGCTGACACTATCCCACAAATTGCCCCATTCCAAAAAACTAACTGTCCCGACCTTCTTATTGGATGGGTGGCCACAGAAGCATATTCCGATGCCATTTACCATGGCTATCAAAATCATAGGGTATTCGGCGGCTTCATGCCATGTTTTTTTTAACCTGACCTTTTGAACCCCCATCCATAGAAGAATAGTGATCTCCTCTCTAAATCTAATCACCTCGTATTTTACACTCTTTAAGTTACCTCTCTCACCCCCCCTCCACCTTGCTGCAGACCCCTTTCTGCTTATTCTAACTCCCTAGCCTAAGAGATGGGTGGGGTGAGAAAATCTTAACTGGAAGCTCTGAAAATGGAAGTGAATCTCATGCATTTAATTTTTTTAAGCTGCCGAAACCCTGTCTCTTTATGCACCCATTCCTCCCTACTCTCTGCCCTATTGGTCAGGGTGCCCCATACCTTTGCAAATCAGACGCACTTCCCGCCAAAACTTAAGGAATGGCTGTTCATAAACTGTCACCAGACAACAAGGAAATTTTGGCATGGGTGGAAGTTGAAGCTGGCACGTCGACACCCGAAGCCAGGTCTCCCTCGAGGTGGCCAGAGCATTTCATGCATCTGCCAGCCACTCTACATAATGACGCCCACATAAACCACACTTTTCTGCTTTTTTGAACTGCTCATAATAAAAGTGCCAAAAACCCACGTACAACAATGGCGAGAATAAACGGCAGCTTCACGCTTTTTTTTTTTTTCAAAACTATGCTCCTTTTATTTCTTGTGTTTTCTATTCTTATCTTTTCTTTTTTATATATATCTTCTCAAAGCTAACTAGCTGTGTCAAGAAAAGGTAGATCCCACTGACACTCTATACTGCAGGTGTAGCCAGTACATTGTGGCCAGGCTACAGTCGAGGCACCTCTAAATTCAGAAAACCTGGGGAGGTGGGGGAATGGGGAAAGGGACTCGACTCCCTTCGAGGGTGGCACCCCTGAAGTCAGTAGAACCCCCAAGAGGGTCCCCCAAGTTCAGTCTGGCAGACAAAGGGACAAGAAAGATTCACTAACCAGATCCAACAGGCCTTAACAAACCTCAGCACAGACTGCACAGTCCACTCCACCTGCTGGAGACTGAGAAAAGACTGATTGTAAGAGGGACTGCACAGCCCACTTGTCCCACTGATCTCCAAAGTTAGTGTCTCAGTCTCCACCTGCTGGCAGAGGAGCATAAACCCATCCATTTCTGTGCCAGTTTGGAGAGCCGATAAAGAAATGAATATTTGCTTGTCGACTATTGAATCATGTTTTGAGTTCATTTGCACTCAAAAACAAGCACATTTATCGCATTGATTAGCAATTCTATTCTATCTACTTTAGTTTCATCGTTGCTACAATTACCCATATATAGCTTAAAGAATGTTATATAAATAACTCTCAAATTTAATTTTTTTTGTTGGTTTTTTGTAATTTTATAAGAACATATAGCCTTACTGGGTCAGAACAATGGTCCATCTAGCCCAGTAGCTCATTCTCACAGTGGCCAATCCAGGTCATCAGTACCTGTCAAAACTTGAAAGAGTAGCAACATTCCATTCTAATGTGCCGCGAAAAACATTTGTTCCGTTTTGTGTGCCAAAGCTAAAATAAGTTTGAGATATACTGCTAGGGGAACTAGGCAAGGATGCTCCTTGTATTCTTTACTCTGGAACCCTGTCATTCACCAGGTCAATTAGATAGTGAAATGTAAACTCTCCCTTTATGTAGATGACATTTTATTTTTCTTAACTGATGCTTCTTTCCCAGTTTTCTTTAAACTCACTGAGGAATAGTCAGGGTTATTGGGATATAAGGCTCTTTGGATCAAATTCATAGGTTTCCCCTAATGTGGTTGCAATATCAGGATTTGTGTAGTATTAGAAACTTGTTAAATACCTAGGGGTATGGTATGGAAGAACCATTCAGAAAACTGTGGAAAAAATATAACAGCTGTGTTCAAGATGATCAAAGGTCTGATTCATCAGTGGACACTTTTGAACTTCACTTGGTGGGGAAAACTAAGAAATGGTTATTACACTCTGATTCTATATATCATTCCTAAAAAACTGGCACCGACCAGTGTGGCACTGTGATTCTACAAGGTATGTATACCTAAATGCCTGAGACTAAGTTATACATGTATCAAGCATTTTCTATAACAATGCACCTAACTTTTAGGAACGCTTCTGATGTACTCTAACCATGCCCCCTTTTCAAATTCGCACACTGCAACTGGCACATACTTTTTATAGAATCGCACTGAGTTGTATGTGTAACTTTTAATTAGTGCCAGTTAGTGTCATAGAACATGATAGCAGATAAAGGCCAAATGGCCTATCTAGTCTGTCCATCCACAGTAACCATTATATTTTCCTCTCTCTATGAGATCTCACGTGCCTATCCCATGCTTTCTTGAATTCAGACACAGTCTTTGTCTCCACCACCTCTTCTGGGAGACTGTTCCACGCATCTTCCATGCTCTTAACTTCATCCTATGCCCCCGTGAGAACGGGCTACTGGGCTTGATGGACCATTGGTCTGACCCAGTAAGGCTATTCCTATGTTCTCATTCCAGAGCTTCCTTTCCTTCAAATGAAAGAGACTTGACTCGTGCATTTACACCACATAGATATTTAAACATCTCTATCATATCTCTTCTCTCCCACCTTTCCTCCAAAGTATACATATTGAGATAAGTTTCTCTCCATATGCCTTATGACGAAGACCACACACCATTTTAGTAACCTTCCTCTGTACCAACTCCATACTTTTTATATCTTAAAATGCCCTCCTAGTAGAATTAAGAACATAAGCAGTGCCTCTGCTGGATCAGACCATAGGTCCATCGTGCCCAGCAATCCGCTCACGCGGCAGCCCATCAGGTCCAGGACCTGTATAGTGATCCTCTATTTATACCCCCTCTATCCCATTTTCCTTCAGGAAGTTATCTAATCTCTTCTTGAACCCCAATACCGTACTCTGTCCTATGACACTCTCTGGAAGCGCATTCCAGGTGTCCACCACCCTTTGGGTGAAGAAGAACTTCCTAGCATTGGTTCTGAATCTGTCCCTTCTTAATTTTTATGAATGCCCTCTCGTTCTTGTATTTATGAAGAAAGAAATTTCTTCTAAAACCAGATCCCAATTTGTCAGAATAAAAACTAAGCCACGTTTCAACTCATAATAATACTGTGAATATACTGCACACTTACGCTTGTTTCTTTTGTAGTAAAGTTTTGAATGTAGAGATTAATTCTAGATATGAAGTAGGTGTTACATAGTTATGTCTCTGAAGCTCAACAAGGAATTTTCCAGATAATTCAATAGTGGAAGTGTGGAAGCTTTTGCACATATCTATACAGCCATTCCGTGTTTCATCTGACATTTCCACATCTTCCAAAAAACGAGCAGCAACAGCTTGCAGAGCGTCTTCTGGCCATGTCTAAAATCAAAATTTACATGATTTGAGTTTACATATTAATTTTAACATCTAAAAAAGACCCATCCAAACACCTTGCAATAATACTCATTTCTTATATACACACATATAAGTTGTTTAAAAAAATATTCTAAAAAACATGAAGGAAAATGTTTGTGTCCCTTGCACATGTAAATGTTCAGAATACTAGCACTTATATGCAAAAGTGTACACATAAGTGAACGTATACAAAGAACAATATTACCACAAATACAATTTCTTTGGAAGATGTGATCCTTTATTAAAAACCTGACATGGTCACATTTCACCCTCAGGCTGCATTAGGGGTGCAATGATACAGCAAATCCCAATGTCAAACACAAGTTATTTGGGTTATAGAATGCAAAAATAATGTAAAACTGCTCTCATAATATTCCTCGTACAGTATAAAAGCAGAAGCCAAACTCACAGGCGATAACAGAAAATAACCTTTGATGATAATTCTAAGCCTTACTAATAAATGATATAAAAAATTATTTCCTCTCCCCATTGTTTGCCAGGGGAGTTATATGTACTGCTTATGCCATGAGGTCAAAATTCCTTAAAAGGCTCCTTTTACAAAGGTGCGTTAGGGCCTTAACGCGCGGAATAGCATATGCTAAAATGCCACGTGCGCTAGCTGCTACCACCTCCTCTTGAGCAGGCAGTAGATTTTCGGGTAGCACGTTCTATAGCACGCGCTAATCCGGTGCTTGCACTAAAAACGCTAGCGCACCTTTGTAAAAGGAGCCCAAAATGTTTCATGCTAATGTATATTGTCTCTTTTATTTTCTCCACTACAAATATCAAGGTGATGATCTTGTCCTGAGGTGTTTAAATTTAAATTTAGTTTAATACAAAGTCTGATCCACAATTAGTCAAAGGCTATATAGAGTAGTTTGCAGCAAAAGACACAAGAGAACTTATCAAATATCTATCTCACCCCTCCTTTTTCCCCCACCAACCATCTCCCTCCCCCCTCCCCCCCCCAAAAAAAAAAGAAGGCAAACAATGAGAAAACAGCCAAGTCTTCAAATGTTTCTGAAAAACTGCATAGTCTTAAGGTCCTCATGAAGCTTATTCCAAAATCTTGGTACAACTCCTGAATAACATGAGCTATGGGAACACAACAAACACTCTGCTACAGTGCTGATTTACCCATTTTTTTTATGACTGAGGGCTGTGTGTCCCGGTGTGTTTTGTAACATCTCCCTGCAGGCTACCATAGTGCTTTCTCTACTTGTTCTATATTTTGAGGTAACATGATCCCACAATTTAAAAAAAATCAAATGGGCTACCTTATTCTGAACACGCTGCAATTTCCACAAAGTGTACTTAGGAAGACCTATATAAAAAGTATTACAATAATCCAAGTAGGTCAAAACCGTTTTGCTAGACCAAAGTACCATAATCTTGCGGCTGCAATAAAGAACACATCTGTTAGCCATCTTTAAATTTTACCCATGCCACTCTTTTGTATGTGGGACGAACCAGCCGCAAAATTAAAACCAGACTCTTGGAACATAAGAGTCGGCTGAACACCTCTACTCTTTCTGCTCCGATGGTTCCTCATTGTTTAGACAAGGGTCATGTGTTTGCGGACTTGACCTGGTTAATCATTGAACAAATTCCTAATGACTTTAGAGGTGACAAGTCTGCCCGCATTCAGCTACGGGAACAGTTTTGGATATTTGAACTTGATACAGTCTACCCCCATGGACTAAATGAATCCATGGAGTGGAACACCATTGTGTAGCTGATTGGTGTTTGTCATCTTTGTCTGATTGGCTGTTGTTCTATGACGTATGTGCTCTGTTCAGTTTTTAAGCCCTGCTTGCCTGCAGCTCTGTTAGCTTCTCCTCCTCCCCATGCTGGCTTATTTGCTCCTGTTGCCGCTCATGGCTGAATGATTGCTGCCCGTTCAATCCTACAGGTTCCTGAGGAAGGGACCCAGAGTCTCCGAAACCGGGCTGTTAGAACCTGACTTTGGCAGTGGGTTTTGTTGCCCCGCCATTGTTTTCATCTCCGGACTATGTCTGCAAGCTATGTCTGCTTTATTTTTTTCCTGGGAGTCGGCTGGGGAACTTTCAAAGTACCTCACTCTGTCTGTTTTCTTTTTTGGCACTGTGAAATAATGTGATTTATTATTATCACTTATAATTTGCTCACTTGATTATTTGGTTGGTTGTACACACGGGAGGGACCCGATGATGGTGTGCAGGTAGAGGTTATTAGACCTTCACCCGAATATGTGAGCGCTGGAGATTGTTCTCCCTTCGCTGAGCCTTCACACTGAGGATCCCCCCTCTCACAGTTTATATTATATTCATTGTTAGTCCAGTGCCTGTAACAGAGTGAGTTATTCTGAAAGTCTATTAACCTTGTTTTTGTTGCTGTTTGTGGCTTCAACAGTTAGTACAGCTACATTACCATGCACTGATGAATTAATGTAAGTGTCATGCAGCCAATAGGTATATATTGGGCTGTGTAGCTAATCATTAGTACGCACTAAGGGGGACACCTAAATTAATTGAAAAATGTTGTTACGAGTATAAACGGCAAAGTAGGTGTGGCCAACGCCAGATGTGGCATTAGGCAACCTAAACGTAGGCGCAGGATAGGCAGGATAGGCAGCTGAAATGTAGGCCTGTAAAATCCTATCTTTGCTACTAGACTGCAGCTTGCTATCAACTGATTGCAGCAGGGAAATTTCCCCCAATCAGCTGAGCTTGCAAGTCTCACCGAAACCATGACTTCAGGGAGTCCTGGGACTCAGCTGTTTGGGGAAAATTCCCCAGCCATGATCAGCTAATAGCAAGTTGTGATCTAGTGGCAAAGATAGGCGGCTGAAAGGTAGACCAGAGTTTTCCGACTTACATTTCAGCTGCCTATCTTTGCAATCAGGCACTATTCTCTAACCAGCACTGTTGCGTGATTGACATGCGATTAGCTGCCGCTTTTAAGGTGGTTACCGACATGGGTATTGGTTAGAGAATCTGAGGCTAAATCCATTAGCACACTTTAGTAAAAGAACCCCTAACTGATTAGTGCAGGATTACCGCGCAAGCCCTTACTGCCTACAGCATAGGTATCAGTAAATGCTAATGTGGTCATTGGAAAAATCACTAATTGCGACACTATTCTACATCCCCCCAAAAAATGGACCACTGCAAAAGAAGAATTCTTCGAATTCCTCTCGGCCAACACCATAAAAGGAGCATACAACATTCTATTGGGAGATATAAATGTCCACCTAGAACAAGTGGAAAAACCGTAAGTGATTGAAATTGACACATTTCTAATTACCCTGGGCTACGGAATACCAAACAAAGAGGTAACACACGAAAAGGGACACCAACTGGACATCGTCACCTTTTCCCACAAAGACCTCACTAATCCAAAGATTCAATACCACATAGGAAACTGGGAAAAAATGCATATGGTCAGACCATTACATTCACAATTTTGAACTACGTTGGCAAAAGAAAAACTCTATTGCAAAACACACAAAGCCAAACAGAACAAAATTGTCACCCGCAGAAGAATAACTAATCCAACAGAATTCTGGACCCATTATGAATTACATGCCAAACCAGAGGAAGAACACGATTTCTCTTCCAGATGGGACAAATTAACCAAAGATATACTAAACCAAATAGCTCCTGTCCAAACATACAAAAAGAATACAAGGGAGTCTAAAGAATGGTATGATGCCGAACTACTAGTCCTCAAAAAAGAACTCAGACAACTCAAAAGATTATGGCTAAAAACTGCCAATGAGGATGACAAAACCAATTGGAAACATAAAATGAAAATCTACAAATACCTGATAAAAGAAAAGCGTCGCAACTGCTATGCAAAAAAAATAGGAGCAGTCAATATCAACAGTAGAGAACTGTTCAAAATATTGAACAAATTAACAGACACTACACAGATCCTAAAAAACCAAAATGAACGGATACCAACGGTCAACATCCTCGCTGACCACTTTAGCAAAAAAATCATTGATTTAAGAGCCTCAATACCTTCACCTTCACCCAACTTCGTTTTCCAGTTCACTGCACAGGAAAGAGAGCCCAATGTCGATATGTACTGGAATGAATTTGAACACCCTGATTGGTCTAACTTCCTCACATTATTCAATAAATACACCAAATCAAACTGTCTTCTAGACGAATGCCCATCCCAGATCATGCAAGTTGCAGTTCCCGAATTCAAAAGGGATCTATTTAACTGGGCAACATCCATTCTTACAACTGGAATTTACCAGGAAAATATGGGTCACATTCTAATCACACCCATCCCCAAAGACAAGACCTCACTCACTTTGACGTCCAACTACAGACCCATTGCGAGCACCCCCTTCTTCACCAAAATGTTGGAAGGGTTGGTCAACCTGGAACTTATAAATCACTTTAAAAAATTCAATCTCTTAAATGACCATCAATCAGATTTTAGAAAAGGATTCAGCACTGAGACAGTCCTTGGCTCTCTCCTTAATCACCTATACAATCTCTTCAGTAATGGCACCAGCACTCTGATCTTACAATTAGACTTTAATAGCGCTTTTGACCTAGTGGACCTTTAAATAATGCTCACGTGTCTAGATGCAATGGGAATATCGGGAAGTGTATGGACCTGGTTTCAAGGCTTCTTAATTAAACGATCATATCAAGTGGTCAACGATGGGAATTACTCGAAATCCTGGAAAAGCCCTTCGGGAGTCCCTCAAGGCTCCCCACTATCTCCCACTTTGTTCAACATATATATCTCCTCCCTAGGTCACCTCCTGCCAAAGTTAAATCTAATATATTACATTTACGCAGATGACATCTCTATATTAATTCCAATAACAAATGTGACAAATGCCACATCCAAACACATCTCCTTCATTATGACGGAAATTGAACAATGGACCACAAACTTTAAATTGAAACTAAACTCAGAAAAAACAAAAATTTTCCTGGCTAACCCAAAGGAAAAAATCACCACAACAGCAATACAAATAAACGGCCACGATCACCCAATATTAAAATCTATAAGAATATTAGGAGTCACTGTAGATACCAAATTAAGTATGACCGATCACATAAACTCGATGACAAAAAAATGCTTCTCCACTCTTTGGAAACTGAAAACCATAAAAAAATATTTCGACCCTCTATACTTCAGATTACTGGTACAGTCGCTGATTCTATCCACCCTGGACTATTGTAACATCATCTACTTGGGGATACCTAAAAAAAACGTAAGAAAACTGCGAATAATTCTAAACAAGGCCGTCTGCTTAATATTCGGACTAAAGAAAAGTGATCATGTTAGTCCCTTCTACAAACGGCTGAACTGGTTACCAATCGAAGAAAGTTCTCCTGCTTTTGTTATAAATTAATCTGGGGAATGGCCCCCAATTACCTTCTACCTCACTTCGAATTCTATTCCCCCATTAGATCTACCAGAAACCACAACCTGTTTGCATACCCGAAAATCGCTGGCTGCAGATATCGAACCTTCCTGGACAGAACTTTCAAGTTTCAAGCTGGTAGATAGCAATCATGGCTAGGCTATCTCATCGATACCGCTAGGTTGACCTACAGCATCTTCCGGAAAGAACTAAAGACCACTTTGTTTAAGAAATTCTTGTCCCAGCCAGACACTCTCCCACGAACATAACTTGCACACCTTATCCTGAATTTCTTCCTCACGCTAGGTATCCACATTCCCTGTCTGCTAAAATTCCCTCTTCATAATTGTATCCTGATATTCGCTGGTGTCCGACTATTTTCAATTGTAAGATGTAAAATAGTTAATTTCTTATAATTCAACCTATGTATAATTTTCCTTTCAACCACCTTGTATTCATCTACTGTAATTCGCTGATTGTACAGCTCTTCTTCTTTGTGAACCGCCTAGAAGTCGCAAGATTGTGGCGGTATAGAAAAATAAAGTTATTATTATTATTATTATTTTTTAATGTCTGCAGGCTAATGGTGAAATTATCAAATGACCATTAATGCAATAAAAGGAAAATTAGCCAATTTACTACTGTGGTAATATTTATTTATTCATTTTAGTATTTATATACCATTTATAGCCTAAGCTGTTTACATTCAGGTACTCAAGTATTTCTATCTGCCCCAATGGCCTCACCATCTGACTAATGTACCTGGGGCAATGGAGTGTTAGTGACTTGCCCAGAATCACAAGGAGCAGTGATAGGCTTGAACCTGCAACCTCAGGGTGCTGAGCTGTAGCCCTAACCACTAGGCCACTCCTCTACCTTAGTGCATGGGCAATACTCGCATAAGGGTGCGCTAATGCCACTTTATACCACAGTTTAGTAAAAGGAGCTCTATATGTTTTCACAACCTAGGTGTTAAAAATTACCCTCTTAGAGGGCAATTTTAGAAAACTATTGGCTCCTTTTACAAAGGGGCGTTAGGGCCTTAAAGCGCGGAATAGTACACTCTAAAATGCTGTGCGCGCTAGCCTCTACCGCCTCCTCTTGAGCAGGCGGTAGTTTTTTGGGTAGTGCGTGCGCTAAAAATGCTAGCGCACCTTTGTAAAAGCCCTATGTGTCCTTTTACCCATGGATTTTGCACCATTTCTCATAAGGAAATTATGCATTTAGTACCCTCTTGGACATTGCCAAGATAAAGTTCCACTAGAGATTTTAATTGCATTTTCTGTAGGTATTTTGGTTTTGAAAATGCAAAACTACTTGCATTATATAACCACATTATGAGAACAACTTCATGTCAGGGATGCTCAGAAAAGAGGGAAGCTGAGAGGAGCACATTTGTAGTGTGCAAGACCCACTAGCAGTTATGTAGGTGCTAGCCAATATTTAGTGCCAGCACCCAGACAGATAAGCAACCAAAGTTAGGACTGCTTTTTACATGGTCCTACTTAGTAGCTTAGCTATACGAGTATCGACATTGAATATTGCTGGCAGCTGCATAACTGCCAGCTTCACCCCTGGAACGCTCCTCTACAGCCTACCTAACACATGGTTATTCAGACCTGATATTCAGTGGCACTGCTAGTCTTAACCGCTGAATATCAGTTCTTAGCTTTGAATATCGAGCGAGATGTAATTACTTGGGCAAAAGGGAGACTGAACAGATTTAAGAAAATTAATTTGCAATAGAATCCTCTGGAAAATGAATAAAATCCATATATCTAGGCAGCTAAATTAATCCTCTTGGGATAAGCAGAAGTGGAAAGAAGTCTGATAATGGAGAGTACAGATGAACTCACATCCTAGTTGTTCTGAATATCTTTATTTGGTCCCTTCTGAAAAACCTTTACAGAATTTTAAAGCATGTTGAATAATGGCTGAATATCCCCTTTTTTGACAACAGATATTCAGGATATTCACTATTCAGCCATTATTCACCTTCTAAGGACCCACTCATTTAGGGTTAATCAACCTTTTGGTGAATAAAAATCTAAATAAAAGACTCAGAAAATAATTTAGTTCTGTCCCACTTTTTATACACTTGCAAGTAGTCATATCAATAGAAGATAAAGTCATCAGATATACAAATGATTGGATGTATGTCAAACTATACCTACATCCAGTTAAGAAAGAAAATATGAAAGGTACCTGAAACCAGTCAATAGTGCAACAGTTGACAAGTGCTGGAAATTTTCTAAGACGGTTACGAAAAGCATCTCCAATTGGACTCATGGCTAATACCACATGAAGCTGGTTCCGGCAGCGATCAACAAACATGTTGAAAAGGGCTAAAGGGCTTCCATCAGTTTGTTTAGTTTTATCACGCTGACGGTCTAGCTGACGCATTCGTTCACAAATTTCTTGCTTCTCATCTGCTGCAAAGAGGTTTGGTACCTCTCCTGCATTGAGCAAGTTGTTAATATCTTCTAAAAATGATTCTTTTTTAATCTGAGAGTCAGTGAATAAGAACACTCCTTGCACCTCACCTTCTGTAGACTTCTTAAAAATCAGTTTTAAATCTTCACGCCACTCCACAGAACCATAGCTCTTAGAAATTTCAACCTGGAACAGTTTATAATCGGACATATGAGCTGCCAACCGAGTAAGACTTTGGCGACCACTTCCTCCAACACCAACCAGCAGTGCATGACTTCGAGGCTGCTTCAGAATTCGTGAAATTCTACAAACATGTTCTATTGCAAATCTGAACAAAACAAGGCTGACAGGTTTTTTACTAATGTTATTGAATTCTTCCAGATGAGTTTCAACAACTAATCTTAGTTTGTCTACATCAAAGATCTCTCTGTAGGAAGTATCCTCCCTTTTGGGGTCATGGAAATCACAAAACATCAAACTTCGCAGGTCATCCTCTTCCACTTTGCCATCACTATTAAAGTCTAAATGATTGAAAAGCTGGTGAAAGTCTTCATTCATATGTTTTTTAATTACTTGCTCTATATATCCAACAAGCCAAGTTTGGTCTGCGCTATCCACCAGACGATCATAATATACTCTCAGAACCTAAATGATAAATAAAAGCAATTATAATGTTATTTTACATGCAAATGCCTTATGGTGCTATAATGTTAATAGAGTTATTGACAACATACTTGCAATGATAAATCATATGTTACACAAGGCTATACAACAATTATGAAGCAAAGTAAACAAAATACAAAGGTATAACATCAATGATTACTTTCTGTATGAAATGTATGCTCTAACAGTTGAGAATCAAGAGTCATAGTTTTATAACTGAAATGTAAAAATTTAATTTTGGGTAGAATGTACACATACAAAACTTATAATTAAAAAAAACCTACAAAAAAGAAAATGCAAAACCCTTCAAAACATCATAAAAGATTACTTATCAATGAAAATTCTATTAACTCTGACACTGCTATAGATTCCTAAGATATTTCAAAAAGCATATCCAGTATCAATTAAAAGTTTTTTAGTCAATATTCAGCTGGCAGCAGTCAGCATTAAAAAAATGTTAACCATTGCTGGCTAATATATGTCCCAATATTCAATGCTGTGTCAAGTTTGGGGACTGGGATTGAATATGGCCCACTGGACCTCTGCAGGCTGCCATGGTTTATACGGGCCCCGCCTATTATTCAGCTGGAGTACACAAAAGACAAGTTACTGTATGTGGGCCCTGACTGAATAACTGTCAGGCCCCGCATAATATTTAAGGAGGTTCTCAGTTCCTCTAATCCCCCTTCCAATCCTTTTCCATCTATTCCAGAACTGCCCCCCTCTTCTAATCTACCCCCTCCCCCCGCTGCACCAGCAAGATTAGACATTCCTTCCCCTCCCCCCCCAGGCCTACCTAAGAATCCTGGTGGTCCTTCAAGTGTTATGGGAATAGGGGCAAAAAACATTTGCTTCTGAATGCCATGACCTCTAGCAGCAGCTTCGTGATACTTGATAGTATATAAAGGCTGCCACTAGAGGTCATGGCAGCCATTTTGTTGAAGCAGTTCTTAGGGGCAGGAGTGAGTAAGGTTTGCTTCTGCCCCCATCACCTTTGCTGGACCACCAGGGATCTTATGCAGACCCAAGGGGATTATCAAGACTAATATGGTTGGGGGAGTCTATCCTTACTAGAGTGGGGGGATAATAAAGGAGACCAGCCTCAAGCCTTTCCTGCCATTACCCAGAGGTTAACCAAGCACTAGCCAATATTCAGATCAGTGCTGGGTTAACTTCACAGCATAAAATTAGGATAGCCTTTATTCTGTCCTACTATTATGCAGTTATCTAGCTAGTTAGCAGACTAAAATTCACCACTAAGCAGCTCCACCCTAACTCAACACCATCTCCTTGTCATTTAAATCACTTTGAATATCTACACCCTTATTGTTACTACATTTTCAAAATCCTTAAATTGTTTCACTCCAATTGCTCTGAACCACTGAGAGTACATAAGTAGAACATAAATATTACAGATTCTCTTAGGTTCATATATCCAGTATGGATCAATTAGAACTAGTAACCTTGAGGCAACATGTAACTTCTGCTAATTTGACTACTACAATAAGAGTTCATTCCAAAAAGTCATTCAAAGAGAAATTTTATCTGGAAAACCCACACTTGCTTATTGAACATCTGAAGGCTTGTAAAAATCATCAACAAGGGTAGCAGGAGAAAGAAGATGTGGAGATCAAAATGTGGAACACTCTGAAGCCAAGATAATAGATAACTACCTTATGAGATGAGAAGAGAAATCCTAAGGAGTTTCAGATGAGCCCAATGTGATGAATCCCTCAAGTTTCCAATCAGATAGCTACAACTAATAAATGAATGACTTGATGATAAAAGACTTCTTTATGATAAAGAATGATTTGCTATACTGAATTAACATGGAAGAACATGCAGAAGATATTTGGAATAGCTTCTCATTCTCCAGCAATATCATCACCAAGGGCTCCTTTTACTAAGCTGCGGTAGCGTTTTTAGTGCACGCTGCAGATTAGCACACGCTAACCTCCGCTCTACACGGAAAAACTAACGCCAACTCAATGGAGGTGTTAACGTCTAGCACACATGGCAATTTAGCGTGCGCTAAGCGCATGCTAAAACCGCTAGCGCAGCTTAGTAAAAGGAGCCCCAAGTGTGAAGCTTGCCCACAGCCATTTATTGAAAGGACATAAAGGGGTAGAAAAAAATGAGAAAATATATTACCCTTGTAGTAGCCCAAAATCTATTGGCAAGTCAAAGAATTCTGTCAATCTTATCTAAGTTATCAGTTAACAAGCACACAAGAGACTAGAATGGCCCTTTATGACCTTGTACTCATTATTGAGTACCAAGATCATCAAGGTTATCAAAGATCCTGACTGTACTACCTGAAAACATTTCCCCCTAAGGAATACTAAGACAAAAATTATTTCAGACACCCTCAATGAGATATTCTCATTTGTGATGTTATTTGGACATAAAATGAAGCTGCAAGAGAGAAATTTAAAAGCAACATCAAGCACGGTGTATGTCTAGAATGCTCTTCCATGGGAGATAAGGACAAAAACAGTGAGAGAATTCATAAAGGAATGGGATAAACACAGAGGATCCTTATATGGCTAGAGGATGGAAGGAAAGGATAGAGCATTTCAGCTCAAAGCCAACTATTTCATACCTAAAAAAAGAGGCATTGGTCACATGATATTGTAGGCAGGGAAGAATAAGTCTTTCATTACTCAGAAGACCACTCACTTACAGAAACCAATCAATGATAATCTGCTTAAATTTTCTCTCTAGTCTACTTGAGTTTGGGAGAGGTGTTGGTCCCAAGTGATTACTCAGTGAATCATATTGAGAGAGGGAAGATCTCCAACAGCCAAGAAATGCAGTCCAATATCAATAAAATGTGTCAGATACAGAAATATTTCCCATCATTTTGGATGCCACAGGCTTGATCAAAAAGAACTTCTAAGCACACCTATACATATTACATGTTATGAACTCCAGAGAGAAGTTCTCTGGCACAATGGTACTACAGAGAGCATTGCCAGTAAATTTGAGAGAATGAGATCTTACTCCACATTCCCTGACTTAGAAATGAGGTTTGTTCTTGTCATGGTATATGCAAAACTCACTCATTTGGAGAATTGTTCCCCAGAGGACAAGATAGATGTTGCCGGATCAGTATACCCATCAGTGATGGTAGGTGAGGCATTAATTGCTAACTTGACACGTGCAATAATAATAGCCTTGGAGTCAAAGCTTTCCTGTCTTTTGATTTGAGAGTTTAATAAGTTCTTGGCAAAAGTTGGGCAGTATGGGGGTAATAATAATAAAAAAAAAAAAAACATGTCTAAAAAGTGTCCTAAATGGCTACTTGGATGATCAAAAAGCCTGATCGTCCAAGTACCCATAACCAAAGCTGGTTTTTAGACGTATCTAAAACCAACTTAGGCCTTTCCCCTGCCTCTAAACGCACAGAGAGAAAAGAGGCGTGTTTAGAGGAGGGGAAAGGGCGGGCAGTGGGCGGGAGGTGGGCCGACCTACACCTAGCCGTACAACAGGTATAACCAATACAGTTTAGTCGGCACTTAGACCTTTTTCACTTAGACGAAATAAAACCAGGTCTAAGTGCCAAAAAACGGGCCGCTGAGCTGATGGCCGCTGGCGCCATCAGTTCAGCGGCCCGGCAACCTAACCATCGCGGCAGGAGAGATGCCTCATCTCCCCTACCGTGATGCCATCAATCTTCTACCCGAACTGCCGCAACTCGCGGCAGTTCGGGTAGAGGAATGATGGCATCGAGGTAGGGGAGATGAGGCATCTCTTCTGCCGCGATGCATCACTCCCCCCCAAAACACAACATCGGGGCAAGAGGGAGCCCAAGCCCTCTTGCCCCTCCTGGGGGCGGGGCCTGAGGCACAGGGGCCCAACCTGACCATGTGCCTCAGGCCCCGCCCCCAGGAGGGGCCTAAGGCTCCCGGGCCTATTCTGATTGGGACTTTGGGACGGATGGGCCAATCCAGCCTCATTCCATCGTTGACTGCCTGCTGGACAGGCGTGTTTGGCTCCCGTCTGTCCGGCCAACTAAACCAAAGGTAAGGGGAATGGGGGTGGGGGTGTCGTGGGGGTCGGCCAGGGGGGTCGCGGGTTGGCTGGGGGGTGGTCGGAGGTTCTTGGGGGAGGGCGGTCATTGGGGGGAGGGGGGTTTGTGTCGAGGGCAGGAGGGCCAGGGATCCCTCCTGCCCGTAATGTAGTGCAAGGTGGGGGTAGGGGGTCGCTGTGGTCAGGAGGGTTTGGGCTCCCTCCTGGCCCGATGTTGTGGGGGGACAGGATCGGCTGGGCCAGGAGGGTTTGGGCTCCCTCCTGGCCCGAACAACTAGCGGGGGGGGGGGGTTGCCGGGGCCAGGAGGGCTTGGGCTCCCTCCTGGCCCGATCGTGTCGGGGAGTCGGGGGGGCAAGAGGGCTTGAGCTCCCTCTTGCCCCGATCGTGTCGGGGAGTCGGGGGGGGGGGCAAGAGGGCTTGAGCTCCTTCTTGCCCCGATGTTGTCGGGGGGGGTCACGGTTTGACATGGCAGGAGGGCTTGGGCACCCTCCTGCCTGGATCGTTGGCGGGGGATTCTTTAACCGGTGTTGTTTTTGACAGGATCCAGCTTTTAGGCGAAGGACTGGTTCCTCCTTCACCTAAAAGCCCTTCTGTTGGACGTTTGTGGCCTAGGTGTGTTTTTGTTTCATTATGGCTAAAAACTGTAGACGTGCTGTGGGGGTACTTGTAGACGTAGTGGAGATTGGGTGTTTAGGCAGAGGAAGGCCATAATCAAAACATGGATGTTTGTTTTGGTTATGGACACTTTCCCTGCTTCTGGGTTGAACGTTTAGGGACTTAGGCCAAAAGGGGACTTAGACGGTTTTTTTGATTATGCCCCTCCACGTGTCTGGGGCTGAGGATGAGCTGCATGCTGTGTTCAAAGAGCTTATGTTGCTGAAGGGCTTGCATGAAAATAAAACACTATACATAGAAAACAGTTCCTAATACAGCAAACTGCATTTTGTAGGTTTTCCTGAGTTGGTGCTGAGAACTGATCGAGCTGGTGGCTCATTAAGGGCCTAAGTCGAATTAGACATGAGGGAAAAATGCAAACTAAGCGAGCTCACCACCTAGTCCAAAAAAAGACTATATTCCAACTGGCCAAGAGTTTTTGAATCGTGCAGTTAAAATGGCACTTATGCAAGCCTTTAAAAAGGTGTGTTTTGATGGCAAAATTATGTTGATTTTTCAAGCCTATTCAATGTAGCTGTCAGCCAAATATAGAACATAAGAATTGCGGCTGCTGGGTCAGACCAGTTGTCCATTGTGCCCATTGTTCACCCCCACGGCGTCCCTTAAGTCAAAGACCAGTGCCCTAACTGAGACTAGCCTTACCTGTGTATGTTCTGCTTCAGCAGGAACTTGTCTAACTTTGTTTTGAATCCCTGGAGGGTGTTTTCCCCTATAACAGCCTCCGGAAGAGTGTTCCAGTTCCTACCACTCTCTGGGTGAAGAAGAACTTCCTTAAGTTTGTACGGAATCTATCCCCTTTTAACTTTAGAGCAAGGGTGTCCAACCTTTTGGCTTCCCTGGACCGCATTGGCAGAAAAAATGTTTCTGGGGCCGCACAAACGCTGCAGCAAGACAGAGAAGGGAGCCGGCAAGATGGTAAACACCCGGGGGCAGCAGAGGAAAACACGGCATCGCCCTCAACCGGGGCCGCACAAAATACTTCCTGGAGTCACAGGTTGAACACCGCTGCTTTAGAGAATGCCCTCTCATTCTCTCTGCGTTGGAGAGGGTGAACAACCTGTCTTTATCTACTAAGTCTATTCCCTTCATTATCTTGAATGTTTCGATCATGTCCCCTCTCAGTCTCCTCTTTTCAAGGGAGAAGAGGCCCAGTTTTTCTAATCTCTCACTGTACGGCAAGTCCTCCAGCCCCTTAACCATTTTAAGTCGCTCTTCTCTAGACCTTTTCAAGTAGTACTGTGTCGTTCTTCATGTACGGCGACCAGTGCTGGATGCAGTATTCCAGATGGGGGCGTACCATGGCCTGGTACAGCGGCATGATAACCTTCTCCGATCTGTTCGTGATTCCCTTCTTAATCATTTCTAGCATTCTGTTCACCCTTTTAGCAACTGCCGCGCATTGTCGATCAGTACTCCCAGGTCTCTTTCCTGGGGGGTCTCTCTGAGTACTGCACTGGACATCCTGTATTCGTGTATAAGATTTTTGTTACACCTTACATTTATCCACGTTAAACCTCATTTGCCATGTCGCAGCTCATTTCTAGAGCATGTTTATGTCACATTGCTGGTCTTTGCAATCCTGTGTCTTCACTACTCTGAATAACTTCGAATCGTATGCAAATTTAATCACCTCACTCGTCGTACCAATTTCCAGATCGTTTATAAATATGCTGAAGAGCATGGGTCCAAGCACCAAACCCTGCAGCACTCCACTTGTGACGCTTTTCCAGTTCGAGTTTTGTCCATTTACCCCCACTCTCTGTTTCCTATTCCCAACCAGTGTTTTTATTCATGTAAGTATTTCACCCTCGATTCCATGGCTCGCAATTTTTTGAAGTAGTCATTCATGTGTGACCTTGTCGAGTGCCTTCTGAAAATCCAGATATTCAATGTCGACTGGGTCACCCTTGTTTATCTGCCTGTTTATTTCCTCGAAGAAGTGCAGCAAGTTCATGAAGTAAGATCTTCCTCATCGGATTGTGTCCGTCAATGATGCGGTCCTTTATCAGCGCCTCTATCATTTTTCCTGGTACCGAGGTCAGACTCACCAGTCTGTAGTTTCCCGGATCTGCTCTCGAACCTTTCTTGAAGATCAGCGTAACATTCACCACTTTCCAGTCTTCTGGAATCCTTCCCGATTTGATCGACAGATTGGCTATTAATTGGAGCAGTTCAGCTATAGCCCCTTTCAGTTCCTTGATTACCTATGAATGGATGCCATCCGGTCCCAGGGATTTATTATTTTTATGCCTATCAATCTGCCTGCATACCTCTTCTAGACTGACTGTCAACCCTGTCAGTTTTCCTTCTTCGTTTCTTGCATATAGGTCGTCGGCTTCCGGTATGTTGTGTATATCCTCTTCAGTAAATACAAACGCAAAAAATGTGTTTAGTTTGTTGGCGATGGCTTTGTCCTCCTTTAACACTCCCTTTATTCCATGGTCATCCAAAGGCTCCACCGCTTCCTTCGCGGGTCATTTCCCCTTAATACAGTGGTGCCTCGCATAACGGACGCCTCGTACAGCGAACGCTGCGCATAACGAACTTTTTGTCTTGCTCCCTATAACGAACTTCGTTTCACACAACGAAGTCGCCCGAGGGGCCTGGGGGGGGGCGGAACTACTCTCGCCGCTTTCTAATGTGAGCCGGGAACAGCAGCACCCTCCTGTCTGAATGCAGTGTTCCATCATCTCCCTCCACCTTACCTTAAAAACCGAGTTTTCCGGCTTTCTTTTTCGGCCAGCCACACACTTTCAAAGAGCAGCACATGCGCGCATGCTCTGTTGTTCAATCTTCTCCTCTGACGCAACCGGAAACCGGAAGTTGCAGGAGAGAGAACATTGATCAACTCCAGCAGCTGCGCGTGCACAGCTTTTTGAGATCGTGCGGCTGGGTGAGGGAGAAGGCTGGCAGGCTCTGCATGTGAGGTGAGGTGGAGGGAGGGAAATGTAGGGCTGCAGAACGAATTATTTTGTTTTACAGGTATTCTTATGGGAAAACGCGTTTCACACAACGAACGTTTCACATAACAAACTTGCTCCTGGAACGGATTAAGTTCGTTGTGTGAGGCACCACTGTATATCGAAAGAATGGCTTGAAGTTTTTTGCCTCCTTAGCTATTTTTTCTTCGTAGTCTCTTTTGGCCCCTCTTACCATCTTATGGAACCTGCTTTGATGTTGTTTATGCTTTTTTCAGTTGAGCATGGGTAATTGGACGCCAGCGCACTCATAAAGCTGCAGTTGCCAATTAAGCTGCTAGCTTTCACTCAAGGTGTGAAAAATAACAAAAACATGGAAATGACGCATAATGCAAGGTTTACCAAAATAATTATTTATTGCTTTTATTTTTCCATCATGGAACTCAAAAGGCTAGTTGCGTTAGAGGGAGGTCGTTATAGTTGCCAAAATGCTGGCCTTCTGATAACGATCTCAAACCGATACTTCGAAGCTCCCCAATATATACCTTCAGTCCAGTTTGACATCATTGGCCATCAGCCAATCAAACTAAGAGAGGCTGTACTTAAATTTAGACAAAGAAAATTCCTTTACATGTTTAAAAGTTTCAGATATCATATTTGTTTGTTTATATTCATTTCTGAATATACATTAACATTTTATAACATATTCAATATTCTTTTTGTCCTTCTTAAAACTTATTTCAGACAGTTTGTCAGAGCATAGGGACCAATTCTAAGTTAGGTAATACTAAGGTTCTCTTATTTTAGGGAAATCTAGAGATTTAGATATGTTTAATATATATCTATGGTTCTATCTTTCTCTTAGCTATACTTTCTTTACATTTTCTGATCTTTATATCTCAAAAGTACTGGAGTTTCATTGATACCTCTATGAATTAAAGAACAGACGCAAGTTTAGTCTCTGTTCTGCTCTAGGGCTATTGCACCTGGACTAGAACAGACACTGCCTATATGCCTACCACTGGAATGGTAAGTTTCCTGTATGGTGTAACTTAGCTAGCAACTTACATAAATTACTTGAATGGGTTTTATTTAGGATAGTGGATGGGATTTGCTTGCATTCTCACCTGAGAATTCAAGTATGCTTTGGGTTAGATCTTCTAGGCACCTGCCTTTGCAGGCCTAGGTAGTACATTTTTCTGGCTTTTGTGCAGTCAGTCCTGTTTAATTGGCATTAAAAGAATATACCTGCACAGACACACACTGATCCATAAGAAGGGCAGTACCCAAAGAAACCCCCCTGAGAGCCAGAGGTAAGACCACAAGCGCCCCAGGTGTGAATATTATGTGCGTGAACTTACGTATTATTCAAGAGGGGATTGAGGAGTAGTGGCTCGTGGCCAATAGGGGGTGATGTCTATGGGATGGTAATGGAATGGACATCAGGACATGATAGTGTAGTATTTTGTGGAATTTTTCTACAAAAGCGCCTGCTTTTCATATGAATCTGGGTAACTCTAGTTAGATACAAGCATATGTGTCAGTTAAGGCCACGCCCAATAGAAGCATACGAAAAATTGGTGAATAAAAATCTGAATATGGATGTAGCCAGGGCCAGAAAAACACACTACAGATTAATATTAAGGAAAAGCATAATAATATTCTTTTTATGTACTTTGCTATTAAGCCAGATCATAGGGGAAATCAGAATACATTTTTAGAGGTATGAAACTACCTCCATGTTTCTTTCTCTCTTTTTTTCGCTGTTTTTCTGTATCTTCTGCTTGGCTTTACTCCATTTAGTGTTCAGCCTATATCCTTAGTCTTTGTTCAGGTTTTTCCCGTGTTTAGCCTCGTGGTTCTAATTGATACCAGATGTGCCTTAGGCTGGTTAGGAAGAGCATATTAGATTATGTATTCTAAATTGAGATATAACATGAAGTACATATGAATGAAATATAATGTATGAAACTATGAATGTTTTGGGGCCCCGAATGTGTGATATGTGGTGATATGAATGATTTGTAAAAAAATTGTACTTAAAATGAAATGGTTTATATAAAGAACACTAAGGAAAAATCCTGAAAACAGCATCTGGAAATTGTTAAGTTAGAATCAGAGACCTGTAGCAGTCTCTAGCATAGGAAGGTTTCTGAATCTGTAAGTGAAATTTGAAGCTGTCAGCTCAGAGAGAAAGGGGGAAACAGCCCATCCTTTTTCTCTGAGGCTGACAAGTTTTCAGCACTTTTTAATGTAGGTGTAACATGAAACCGTCAGTTGTTCAAAGCAGGAGGAGGGAGTACCCCTCCTCCAGGATAAGGCTGAGAACATTTCAGCAGCTTCCCTGATACATAGACAAACTGAAATAAGTTTTAAGAAGGACAAAAAGAATATTGAATATGTTATAAAATGTTAATGTATATTCAGAAATGAATGTAAACAAACAAATATGATATCTGAAACTTTTAAACATGTAAAGGAATTTTCTTTGTCTAAATTTAAATACAGCCTCTCTTAGTTTGATTGGCTGATGGCAAATTATGTCAAACTGGACTGAAGATATATATTGGGGAGCTTCAAAGTATCAGGTTGAGATCGTTATCAGAAGGCCAGCATTTTGGCAACTATAACGACCTCCCTCTAACGCAACTAGCCTTTTGAGTTCCATGATGGAAAAATAAAAGCAATAAATAATTATTTTGGTAAACCTTGCATTATGCGTCATTTCCATGTTTTTGTTATTTTGCACACCTTGAGTGAAAGCTAGCAGCTTAATTGGCAACTGCAGCTTTATGAGTGCGCTGGCGTTCAATTACCCATGCTCACAGTTTTCATCCGTTTTTGACCTTTTCCATTCCTTAAACAAAGTCTTCTTGTCTCTGATCGCTTCCTTCACCACTACAGTGAGCCACGCTGGTTCCTTGTTCTTTTTGCTCTTGGATCTCTTGTTGATACGCGGTATATATAGATTTTGCACTTCAGGGACCATGCTTGCTCTAGTGTTATTACAGTGCTTATCGTTTTCTTAATCTTCTTCCCCACCATGAGTCTCAGCCCTTCATAATTCCCTTTTCGGAAGTTCAGTGCCATGGCCGTCGTTCTAGATCGATGTTTTGCCCCTGTGTCCAGGTTCAAGCGGATCATATTGTCATCATTGCTTCCCACCGTCCCTTCTACGTCTTCACCTTGCACTGGTCCTCATAGTCCATTTAGAATTAAGTCCAGAAATGCATGTCCTCTTGTATTTTCCTTGACAAGTTGTTCCAGAAAGCAATTGCCTACAGCATCCAGGAACTTAGTCTCCCTACCGCAGCCGGAGGTGCCTAGGTTCCAGTCTATCTGTAGATTGAAGTCACCCATGATAAATGCATTGCCTCCCTTGCAGTTGCATTTAATCTCATCTGTCATTTATCCATTAATTTCTTTGGATTGCCCTGGGCGTCGGTAGTAGATGCCGATCTTCGTTTTCGTTCCATTTGTTCCTGGAATTTTGACCCATAGAGATTCTACCTTATTTTTCATTTCCAGCGTGTTCTCTCCGGTAGACTCAATTCCCTCTTTGACGTATAGGGCAATACCCCCATGGGCATTGTCTTTCCTATCATGCAGCTCAATTTGACAAATAAGTTTGCCCATTATTGACCAGATCAACATCCTATAAACATTATAGAAAACTTTTCTTTTTTCTTAATTTTTGGCTAGCTAATTCTTTGTGTATTATATTATCTCTGTATTTACTCATAGCGTAATCTTTTGTAAATCGCATTGAACTAAGGGTTATGCAGTATAGAAATCCATTATTATGTTATGTTATCATTCAGAGGGTTGGCAAACACATATGTACTTTTCCATTGTTAACTTGTTTACAAACAAGCAGCCGCGTGGTGGAAGGAGGTGGTAGCGGCTTTGGCAGTCTTGCAGCGGGGAGAAGAGAGGTAGTCGGGAGAGGAAGAGGTCGGCGGTAAAGAGCGGGCAGCGGCGAGAGTTATCTCCACCCACCCGCATCACCAGCTGCGTCAGCGCCCGGACTCCCCCTTAAGAGAAGGGAGCCGCGGCGCGAAGAAACAAACAAGCAGCCGCGTGGTGGAAGGAAGTGGTAGCGGCTTTGGCAGTCTTGCAGCGGGGAGAAGAGAGGTAGTCGGGAGAGGAAGAGGTCGGCGGTGAGGAGTGGGCAGCGGTGAGAGTTAGCTCCGCCCACCCACGTCACCAGCCGCGTCAGCGCCCGGACTCCCCCTTAAGAGGGGGGAGCCAATGGCGAGCGGCCGTTCGGCGCGCAGCAAAGGCGAGAGAGCGCCTTTGCCAAGGGCCTTGAGAAGGGCTGAGCATAGACAGCAAAGGACTCCAGAACACCAGGTAAGGAAGAAACGAGCACGCACATAAGGAGAGCATACACATAACACACACAAGAGCATACACATAACAACACACACAAGACAGGAAAGGATAAAGAAGCAGCAGACTCCGGGGACAAGAAAGAGGCCCAAGGGAGGGCAACAGACCCACCAAGACAAAAAGCAGCAGAAGTAGACAGGAAAGAGCCAAGCACAGGAGAAAGCACAGCGCCCGCCCGCATAAAGACATAAGACAGGGGAGAGAGCATCTTAGTGGACTGCGAAGGAAGAGAAATGGAAGCAGCAGGAACCCGGAGGAGCTTCCCAGTGTACTGCACGGAGTATCATATGTATGACTACCTTCCCTCGGGAAGGCAGGCATACGTATGCGGTCGGTGTCAGGAACTGGAAAGCCTGAAGAAGGAAGTTGGTCGACTGCAGTGCAAGGTTCAAGATCTGGAGGGGCTCCACATCTCGGAAGCACCGTTCAAGACAATTGAAGACCCCGCAAGAGAAAGCCACATCGAGGAGCAAGTAAGGGAGCTCGAGAGATTCATCGAGGAGGCCTACAGGCAGGTGGAAGTGCAGGATCATCAGCAGCGCTGGAGCAAGGAAGCTACGCCTACAAGAGATGGAGGACAGGGGCCAACAGATAGGAGACAGGAACCAACAGACACCAAGGATGAAGGACCACATGGAAGATTCGAGCAAGCAGACAGGGCGAAGACTGGCCGGTACCCTGAAAGAGAAGTACTAAACCACACTGAGGATGCAGACTTGAGACCAGTGAGAAAGCTGAAGAAGGGGAAATCTGCAGTCGTCGTGGGAGACTCAATCCTGAGAGAAGTGGACAGTCACGTAGCAGGAGGGAGAGAAGATCGGCTAGTGACCTGTCTCCTAGGAGCAAGAACGAAGGACATCACCGACAGAATCGAGAGGATCCTGGACAGCGCAGACACAGAAGAGACAGCAGTCATAATCCACGTGGGAACAAATGATGTCAGCAGGAGAAATTACAGCAGGACTACGCTAACTGAACAGTTCAAGATCCTAGGAAGGAAACTGAAGCTGAGGAGACAGAAGATAGCATTCTCAGAGATTCTGCCAGTACCGAGGGCAGACGTGAAGAGGCAGACTGAGCTACAAGCAATAAACGCATGGTTGAGGAAATGGTGTGAAGAAGAAGGATTCCTTTTTGTGAGGAACTGGACAACTTTTGGGGGGAAGAACAAGCTCTTCAGGAGGGACGGACTTCACCTGAGCATGGCAGGAACGAGGCTGATAGCAAACAACGTCAAGAGAGGAATTGAGCTGGCTTTAAACTGAGAAGAAGGGGAAAGCCGACAGTCGACCTGTCGTTGACGGTTCGGACAAGAGTATCCAAAGAAGATACTGAGTGGGAAAAATGCTGGGAACAAACAAGAGACGAACAACAGAAACTGTTGACCAGCATGAGGGGAAAACAGATAAAATTAGAGGAACAGGAGAAATCGGAAAATCAGGTTATGGACGAAAAAGATACACCAAAAAATGAGGAGGAAAGGAGCAGAAATCAGGGACTGGCAGCCCAAATAGGAGATGGCAAGAGGAGCAAAACACATGAAAAACCAGCAGGAAAAAGAAAAAACCGGGACTTAAATTGCTTGTACGCAAATGCAAGGAGCCTAAAGACCAAAATGGGAGAATTAGAAGTTAAAGCCATAAAAGAGGACCTAGACATCATTGGAATCACGGAAACATGGTGGAATGAGGATAACCAATGGGACGTAATACTGCCAGGGTACAAACTCTGTAGAAGAGACAGGACCCACAAGAAGGGTGGAGGAATAGCACTATACATAAAAGACACCATTCCCTCGTCCAGAGTGGATATAGAACCAAAGGCGGAAGGAGTGGAGTCATTATGGGTTAAATTACCAGGAAAAAATGGACTTGACGTAAAATTGGGTCTGTACTATCGTACACCTGGACAAACGGAAGCAAACGACAAAGATCTGGCAGCAGAATTGAGGCGGGAAGGCAAAAACAAGAACATGACAGTAATGGGAGATTTTAACTACCCCGGGATAAACTGGAGTATTGGAAACTCGAACTGTGCAAGGGAAACAGAATTCTTAGAGGCTGTGAGGGACTGCTTTATGGATCAGCTTGTCAAGGAATGCCACTCTTGACCTAATCCTCAATGGACTAGGGGGACCTGCAAAAGAAGTGGAAGTAGTAGGACCACTAGGAAACAGAGATCACAACATGATCCAATACAAATTGGAAGTAAGTACAGCAAAAGGGAAGAGAACCATAGTGACAACGTTCAACTTCAAGAAAGGGAACTATGATGCTATGAGAGCAATGGTAAGGAAAAAACTCAGAAACAGCTCAAGGAAAACAGAAACCGTAGAGCAAGCCTGGTCTCTATTCAGGGGCACAGTGCAAGAAGCACAACATATGTACATCCCCAGATTTAGAAAAGGGTGCAAAAACAACCGAACAATGAAGTGAAGACAGCGATAGGAGACAAGAAAAAATCATTCCGGAAATGGAAAAAGGACCAAACTGGGGAAAACTTGGAAGGAACACAGGAAACGCCAAAGAGAATGCCATCAAGTGGTTAGGAGAGCGAAAAGGGAATACGAAGAGAGGCTAGCCAGGGAGGCAAAAAACTTCAAATCGTTCTTCAATATGTTAAAGGGAAGCAACCGGCGAGGGAGGAAGTAGGACCGTTGGATGATGGAGACAGAAAAGGAGTGATAAAGGAGGAAAAAGAGGTAGCCGACAGGTTAAACAAGTTCTTCTCGTCAGTCTTCACAAGCGAAGACACATCCAGTATACCAGAACCCGACGTGATCTTCCATGGAGACCAAGAAGGAAAACTGTCAACAATAGAGGTGAGCCATGAGGATGTCCTCCAACAGATAGATAGATTGAAAAGCGATAAATCACCAGGCCCGGACGGAATCCACCCTAGGGTATTAAAAGAACTAAAAAATGAGATAGCGGGAATACTTCAACGAGTTTGCAACCTATCCTTGAAAACTGGTGAGATCCCGGAGGATTGGAAGATAGCAAATGTTACACCTATATTTAAAAAGGGGTCGAGAGGAGACCCGGGAAACTACAGGACGGTAAGTTTGACATCGGTTCCGGGCAAGATGGTAGAAGCACTGATAAAGGACAGCATCTGTGAGCACATCGAAAATAAATGGGCTGATGAAAGCAAGCCAACATGGCTTCTGCAAGGGAAGATCGTGCCAAACAAACTTACTGCACTTCTTTGAGGGCGTAAACAGCCAGTTGGATCAAGGGGAATCCATTGACATCATTTACCTCGACTTCCAAAAGGCCTTTGACAAGGTACCCCATGAGCGGCTACTTAGGAAGCTGTGGAACCATGGGGTGGAAGGGGACGTACACAGATGGGTCAAACACTGGTTGGCAGGCAGAAGGCAGAGGGTTGGAGTGAAGGGTCACTACTCGGATTGGAGGAGGGTCATGAGCGGCGTTCCACAGGGGTCAGTACTCGGACCGCTGCTGTTCAATGTATTTATTAATGACCTGGAAACGGGGACAAAGTGTGAAGTTATAAAATTTGCGGATGACACTAAACTCTGTAGCAGGGTTAGAACTGTGGAAGAGTGTGAGGACCTACAAAGGGACCTAAACAAACTGGAGGAGTGGGCGAATAAATGGCAGATGAACTTCAATGTAGGGAAATGCAAGGTCATGCATATGGGGAAAAAGAACTTGATGTTCAGCTACCAAATGGGGGGGGGGGGTTAGTATTAATGGGAAGTAACCTTGAAAGAGATTTGGGTATGCTGGTGGACACAACAATGAAGCCAACGGCACAATGCGCAGCAGCCTCGAAGAAGGCAAACAGAATGTTGGGTATTATTAAGAAGGGTATTACGACCAGAACGAAAGAAGTCATCCTGCCGTTGTATAGGGCAATGGTGCGCCCGCACCTGGAGTACTGTGTCCAGTATTGGTCACCGTACCTTAAGAAGGATATGGCAATACTTGAGAGGGTCCAGAGGAGGGCGACAAGAATGATTAAGGGCATGGAAAACCTTTCATACACTGAAAGATTGGAGAGACTGGGGCTCTTCTCCCTGGAAAAGCGGAGACTCAGAGGAGACATGATAGAGACCTACATGATCATGAAGGACATAGAGAGAGTAGAGAGGGACAGATTTTTCAAACTTTCAGAACATAAAAGAACAAGAGGGCATTCGGAAAAGTTGAAAGGGGATAGATTCAAAACGAATGCTAGGAAGTTTTTCTTTACCCAGTGTGTGGTGGACACCTGGAATGCGTTTCCAGAGGGCGTAATAGGGCAGAGCACAGTACTGGGGTTCAAGAAAGGATTGGACAATTTCCTACTGGAAAAAGGGATAGAGGGGTATAGTTAGAGGATTACTACACAGGTCCTGGACCTGTTGGGCTGCCGCGTGAGCGGACTGCTGGGCACGATGGACCTTAGGTCTGACCCAGCAGAGGCATTTCTTAAGTTCTTATGTTCTTATGAGCAATATCATTTAATAAGTTAAAAGATTTACCTCATGTGTCCACAGCCGTTTTATCATAGCTGGTGATTCTGATGTTTCAGGTTTTGATAGACATATGCCCTGAATAACTCGAGAGAAGTCTCGAAGGTTGAATAAATAATGAGACTTAGCAGGAGTAGGCAGCAGAATTTTCATTGCTTCTTTATACACAGCCATAGTACTATTTACAATCTGAGTGGTTAAGGTTAAATATTCCTTTGGAAAAATATACCTGATAAATTGAAAAAAAAAAAAAAAAGAACAGAAACATTTTTAAACAGATTTTGAAACATTTCTCTTTTAAAACAGATCTCTCATTAAAAATATATTTGAAATTGAGGTGGAATGGACCTTCATTTGCAGTTAAACATATATTTGTTTTTTAGGGGGTAATTGTATAAAGAGCAGTCTAGATTAAGCTGGCAAGTATGGACATAAATGCTGGTACAGTAGACTCTGTTAACCAGAATTCTCAAACAACCAGAAAAAAATATAAGAAATGCTGTATACTTTAAATGAAAATAAAATCAATTTCTGGCAGAAATTTAAGTATAAACTTGGCATGCCCTAACTGAGTACGCCCACGCTTTGCCTATCACATATCCAGTAGTTTGTCTGGAACAGTTTATGGCATAATATGGGGGTATAGTATTAGTTAGGCCTATTTTTAATAGTAACTCTCCAGCAACCAGAAACTACATATATCCAGCATCTATCAATCCGTATGGGTGCCGGTTAACTGAGAGTCTATTATATTCTAGTTATGTATGCAAGTTATAGGAACAACTATATGTGTAAATGACTAAACTAAACCTTATGACAATAATCTACAGTAGTTGTACGTTATTCTATAAGTATAGGTCAGTCTTCAATGGTGCATACTTTGTGGGTGGGCATTCATATAGGCGGAGCTTGAGTGGAGTATAAGCATACAGCAAACGTATCCACATAAAACAAATTACTATGATTTATGTGCATACTTCCCCAATCTATGTATAAGTTCTAAACTAAATCTAAGTATTTAAATATTTAAATATTTTAAACATCTTTGAGAAATTTTGGTTCACTTTATTTATTCCGTTTATAACACTGCTAAACATTGGACCTGATGCATAAAGCCATACACTATGAAACTATAATTGAGTGTAATGGTGGCATCTCTGAGGGCCCATGCAAGTTTAGGACTCTAGTGAGAGTTCTTTAAGGAATGATCTTATAGGATTATCTCTGCATTGCACTGTATGAGTTCTATGGCTGGCATAAGTCCTCACACATGATAACATGCATATATATTTCAATGGTTATACTCACATTCTATAAAGAAAAAAAGGCACCCACTTTTTAAATTTACAGTAGGCCACCTATTTGTTCAGCAGATATACACATAAGTTATATCAGTTTTAAAAGGAATCATAAATATATGTTTTTCCATTTAGAACTACCCTATGGGAAACACATTATACTTGCATTGAGACACACAAATTCAGCAAACTGCAATCAAACAATATCCCAGGAATGTATTTGCAAGGTGTGTGCATATGAGTAGTACACATAAATTTAGGTATGTATTTGGAACATGTGCTGAAAGCCACACAAATTTAGTTGCCAAAATGCTAAACACTTAGGAAAAATTCTGCATAGGATGCCGGTTTCTGCAGCCGCCTAAGAAGTGGCTGAGAATCGTACACAGGCATCCTATACATAATCATGTCTGCCCTAAGGGGCAGATGCCTAACTCTGCCTAACCACCCTGATTCTCTAACCGGAGCCCATGTCAAAGCACCGGTTATAGAATCATGTTGCCATTGAGCTAATCGCAGCAAGGGATCTCTGAGTGGCATCAACACCCCCCCCCCCGACAATGTTCATGAAAGAAGGTATGCCCAATTCCTCCTGCCGCTATCCCTAAACTCCCACCCTCAGCAGGAGGAACGCCCACTCCCACCTGCCTGCAGAACCCCCCGAACCTATGACCTCCCCAATCTATGACCCACCACCCCAGCACCCCCCATACCCGAACCCCAACATCAGCATCCCAACCTCTCCCATCCCCCATACCTTTTGTAGTATGGCAGGCCAGAGGGATACCTACTTCCTCCAGCTGGCAGGCCCACCTCTTCACAATGGTGGGTCTTCCCCTTCCTGATGCATCCTGAGAAGTACCATGGAGGGGCTTAAGGCCCTGATTGGCCTAGGCATCTAAGGCTCCTTCCCTAGGAGGGGCTTTGGGAACCTGGGCCAACTAGGTCTCTTTCCCAAATACCAAAGGCCATTGGGGTGGCCCTTTGGTTTCTGGCTAAACGGAGTCTTAGGCCACTCTCAGGGAATATTTATTATTTATTTAATTTTCTATACCTTTCCTCCCAGGGGAGCTCAGAATGATTTACATGAATTTATTCAGGTATTCAAGTATTTTTCACTTTCTGTCTCGGCGGCCTCCCAATCTATCAATATGGCTGAAAAGGGCCTGTAAGGTTCCTTAATGTATACAAAATTCAGTAATTCAATGATAAATTTTTTAGAAATATTTATTTTTACCAGCTAATGCTATATACAAAAGTTTTTTATGCCAATGATGTGGAGGAGGTAGGGTTTTACAACTCACCAATACCTGAGGCTTTTTCTTTCGTTTGGATTACTATTCTGGCATCCGATTCATTAATTAGTGGAGAGTCATTCTGAATTGAATTGTGTATTTTTCTTCCACTCCTCCTATTTTGCATTAGTGAGTGCCTTAATAGTATTACATCATCGAACCAGTTGTGATCTTGGTGTGATATCATGCCTAATAGAGCTAACCAAAGGTGTTCATCGTGCTTCAAAAGTGCTTGCATTACAAATTATTCAGCCTTACCTAGAAGGGGAAAAAATCACTCCCTCCTTCTTTTGAGGCAAATCACTCTCACATTCACCTATGTCTCCAAAAAACAGACTGAGACAGCAAATTCAGTAAATAAACTAAAAATCAAAACTAGCACAAAATTTATAATCAGTGTAAAATTAGCTAAAGAACTCACAAAAACAAGCAGGATTGAAAATCTAAAGAGGCACCTTGCAGTACAGACAAGTCAACAAAAAAAGGCAATGGGAATGTCTTTCCAACCAATAATATCTGTATTCGAAATATGTTCCAACAAGGATCATTGTTTCGGCTCTATCAAAAGACGCCTTCTTCAAGGGGCACTTTTTTGTAAACAAATGTAGAAAAAACGGCAACAGGTAACCCCGTTTCCTTTGCTGTGCTGGCTTCTTCCTCTGCTTTGGAACAGGTTGCTTCACAGTTACTCTGCAGCAATTACTCTGTGCAGTCTGATGTGGAATAGTGTTTTGAAAATGTCCCTAATTCTGTGCATATTAAAACTTTCTAATGTGTATAAATCAATTGTAAACATGTAAATTCATAGGATTATCTGCATACAACCGAGTCTGTGTGCAATAAAAATTTTAAGGCACCCTAAACAAGCCAAATATGTACTAACAAATGCATATCCCTACCAACCTTTTACTGAGGATCTTATACATATAAATTTCTTCCTACCTTATAGTAAGATGCCAATCTAAGATTCTGGAGAAAATTATATACATGGAATTATCATCAAACTCATTAATTGTAACAGTATTAAAATGACGCATGAATCGAGGTGTAATTGGGTTTCGTCCACCACCTAAAAGTAGAATATAGACAACATATAATGTGAAGGAGTATGCAACATGCACTGTAATGCTAAGCAAACATTCAAATGTCATAAATGTACGGTAATGCATTTCAATTTAATAGAAAATTCAAATGATCAAAGTACTTCATGTGCTCTAGGTTTGCAGAATTAAACTGTGCAACAATAAAGATACAGCAAAAAATTTATTTAGTCCATTACACACTAATGGTCAAGAGTATTGTTCTCACTTTCCATGTTTCAGAGGTGAAAGCTCTATTTAGATGTTATGTTTAGTCTTATATCCTGCTGAATGCTCTACATTGGAGTTCAAGACAGGTTACATTCAAAGTTATTATAAAGGAACAATCCTAAGGTACATAATCATTTGGATCAGTGGATAGCAAATAGTGACTTCAGTTATACTTAGTGATATATATGTAATATATGACTCTTTTGACAATTCTAGGTTATTTTATGGTTACAGTTAGTAATTTCATTATATTCAAAGACATGTGCAATATACAGGGTTTGTGTAAAGTAAACCTATAATGAGGTCAGACTGAGTCCTTGTCAGTGATTTCTGAAAGAGCCACATTTTCTTTTTTTTCAGAATTCGGGGTATGTATTGGTAGTACATGCCACTATGGGGAGTAAATTCCATACAGTTTGATAGCTAAATGAATTAGTGTGGACCCGCTTATATTTTACTCCTTTTAGAAATGGGAAGGATAAAATTAAGCGGTTAGTATTTTGATGTTCAATTGCTGAGCAATTCAGTAAATTTTGAGCAGAGTGGACAGAGCAGAGCAAGCAGAGGGAGAGGCAGACAGAGCGGAGAAAAGCGGGGACAGCAAAAAAAGGAGCGGACCGAGCAGAGTCGAGGGGAAGAGGCAAGAGATAACTCCACCTACCCCCTCCCCCTGACGTCACCAGCCATAAAAGGGGAGGAGCCAAAGGCGAAGAGTCCAGTGGGAACAGCACTCAGGCCAGCCATAGGAAGTTAGGAGGTGCTGAGCCTAGCTTAACCCGGAGCACGTGGCAGTGCAGAGAGCGGAGGAAGCCGAGAGAAATTTAGAAAGGAGTAGAGCGGAGATAGCAGAAAGGAGCGGAGAGCGGAGCGGACAGAGCAGAGCAAGCAGAGGCAGAGGCAGACACAGCGGAGATAGCAGAGAGGAGCGGAGAGTGGAGCGGACAGAGCAGAGCAAACAGAGGGAGAGGCAGACAGAGCAGAGATAGCAGAGAGGAGCGGAGAGCAGAGCGTACAGAGCAGAGCAAGCAGAGGGAGAGGCAGACAGAGCGGAGAAAAGCAGGGACAGCAAAAAAAGGAGCGGACCGAGCAGAGTCAAGGGGAAGAGGCGAGAGATAACTCCGCCTACCCCCCGAAGTCACTAGCTGAACTCCCCCATGAAAGGGGAGGAGCCAACGGCACACAGCCGTTTGGCGCGTGGTGAAGGCAAGCGGCAAAGGCGCTCGCCTTAGCGAGAGCGCCTTTGCGAAGGGCCTTTGCGAAGGGCCTCAAGGAAGGGCTCCAAAAAACCGCCAAGGTAAGGACTCAACACACAACTAGCTAATTGACCTTCAATCTTCAAACTATCTTTTAAACTTTCTATCTATTTTTCAAACTTTCAAAACAGGCAAACCTTTCTAACTAGCCCACAAGCAGGCAGACCTCTCTAACTAAATAACAGGCAGACCTTACCAGATACTCTATCTTTCAAACTATCTGACAGGCAGACTTTTTTTAGCTAACTAACAAACAGGCAGACCTAACTAACAGATAACTAACTAAAAAAAAAAAAAATATCTTGAAAATGGCAGGGAGAACCAGAAGCACCAAGACTACAATCAAGACTGGCAGTCCAGTCACCAAAGGGATCCAGGGGATGGCCATGGTCTACGTGCAGACGGAAGGAGAGCCAGGACGGTGGACAGAGGTCTCTGTGCAGACCGAGGCCATCCCCCAGCAGAAGACTACAGTCTTCACACAGACAGAAGAAGTGGACCAGCTAGACGGAGACATCTTGCAGGAGCTGAGGATCCTAAGAGAGGAGGTGAAGCACTTGAGAAGCATCCGGGAAGACAAGGCCTTCATCGACGGAGTCATCCCTGATCTGTCTCAGATCACCAAGCAGGCACCAGACAAGACCATCCTCGAGATGCCCAAACCGACCAAACCTACAGCCTTAGAACCAATGATTGGGGTACAAGAAGAGGCTAGAGACGCTGACTCCTGGCAGCTGGAAACCTCCTCCACAGGCAAACACAGAAGACCTTCCTATTTTTCTGTCTCTTTCTCTTGCAAACAGGGCAGTTTTACATCAACCTCACAAATCACCTTGAGGAACAGATTCCAGTTGTTACAGAAAAGAACTGCCAATGAGGTACAGGAAGTTGTCCAGCAGACGGCTCTGAAACCGGGGACAACAGATCAGCACTCCCCAAAGAAGCGCAGAGTGGTAGTCATTGGGGACTCCCTGCTGAGGGGCACTGAGGGATCAATTTGCAGACCAGATATGCAATCAAGAGAGGTTTGCTATCTACCAGGAGCCAGGATCCGAGATGTAACTGCCTGCCTAGAAAGACTTATCAAGCTCCAAGACCACTTCCCCATGCTTCTCATCCACGTCAAAACGAACGACATTGCCAGCAAAACCCCGGAGAATATAACTGAAGACTTTGGAGTCCTAGGTAAGAAGCTGAGGCAGATGGAAGCGCAGGTGGGTCTTCTCCTCGATCCTCCCAGTGAGGGGTAGGGGAAGAGCCAGGGAGGATCGTATCCAGAGGACAAACGAGTGGCTACACGGATGGTGCAAGGAGATGAACTTCGTATTCCTGAAACATGAAGAGGCACTGCAAGGACTACAGGGACCAGACGGGCTCCACCTGACCAGAAGGGGAAAGAACGTCTTTGGACACCGACTAGCCCGCCTGCTTCATAGGGCTTTAAACTAGATAAGTTTGGGAAGGGTACCCACTCACGTACTGGTGTGGTAAGTAACCATCCTGGCGAGGTAAATTGCCACTCCATTTCTGAGTGTGAGGTAAGTAAACACATTGCAAACAGTACTATAGGAGTCAAACTAACTCAGGCAGGAAAATCTCCACAGAGACCTAGCAAACCTAAGGTATGGAGGGCTATGTACATTAATGCCCACAGTTTAGGCAATAAAATTCTGGAAATGGAGACGGAAATGAGGAACGCCGACCTAGATGTGGTGGTGATATCCGAGACTTGGTTCACGGGTTCACGGACACGGGTGGGATATGGCTATACCAGGATACAACTTACTTCGTCGAGACAGAGAGGGCAAAATAGGAGGAGGGGTAGCACTATACACTAAAGAAGACATCAAAGTTACCAGAATCGCAGATGTCAAGTACACCGGGGAATCCCTCTGGGTGAACTTGGCCAGGGGGAATGATAAATGCCTGTATCTTGGCATAGTATACAGACCTCCAAGTCAACAGGAAGACATGGATATAGAATTAATCGAAGACATAGAGAACATCACTTTGCGTGGAGACACAGTATTGTTAGGGGACTTCAATATGCCTGATGAAGATTGGAACAAACTTTCCGCTACGACCAGTGGCAGCAGAAGGCTATTAACCTCCATAAAGGGAGCACGACTCAAACAAATGGTATCAGAGCCCACTAGGGATCAGGCAATACTGGACCTGATACTCACCACTGGAGAAAGTGTCACAGAGGTTTCGGTAAGCGATACGTTGGCCTCCAGTGACCACAACATGGTATGGTTCAACCTCTGGAAAAGTTTCACTAGATCAAACACATCAACAAAGGTCCTCAACTTTAAGGGCACTAACTTCAAAAGCATGGGAGATTTTGTCCATCGGGCGCTGCAAAACCAAGTCGAAACAGATAATGTAGAGGTAATGTGGTCCACTCTGAAATCAACCCTACACAAAGCAACCAACCGCTATATAAAAACAGTAAGTAAACGGCGAAAAAATAATAAACCTCAGTGGTTCTCTTCGGAGATCTCAGACCTCATAAAAAAGAAGAAAAGAGCATTTATCTCCTGCAAACAATCAGGAAAACGGGAGACTAAGGAAGACTATCTGGCCAAGTCTAAGGCTGTCAAAACAGCAGTCAAAGAGGCCAAACTCCGAATGGAAGAGAATATAGCAAAGAACATTAAGAAAGATGATAAATCCTTCTTCAGGAATATTAGTGACAGAAAAAGAAACACAGATGGGATAGTACGTCTTAGGAAAACAGACGGGAATTATGTAGAGTCGGACTCCGATAAAGCCGAACTATTAAATGAGTACTTCTGCTCAGTCTTCACCTGCGAGGCGCCGGGATCCGGCCCACAGTTGCAGACAAGGGTAAGCTCGGAAGACCCGTTTTGAAATTTCGAGTTTATGCCCAGCAGTGTCTACTATGAGCTGTCAAGACTCAAAGTGAACAAAGCCATGGGACCAGACAAACTATACCCCAGGGTGCTTAGGGAGTTGAGTGACGTCCTAGCGGAACCGTTATCTGCGTTCTTCAATCTTTCCCTGAGTACAGGAAGAGTCCCGTTGGACTGGAAAACGGCTAACATCATTCCACTCCACAAAAAGGGATGCAGGACGGAGGCTGCGAATTACAGACCGGTGAGTCTCACATCGATAGTGAGTAAACTCATGGAAATGCTAATCAGACACAAATTGGATATGATCCTGAATGAGGAGAATCTAAGAGATCCCCACCAACATGGATTTACAAAGGGAAGGTCCTGCCAATCCGATCTAATCAGCTTCTTTGATTGGATAACAAGAAAGCTGGATATGGGGGAGTCCCTGGAGGTCGTGTACTTGGACTTCATTAAAGCGTTTGATAGCGACCCACACAGCAGGTTATTAAGCAAGATGAGTTCGATGGGATTAGGTGAAACATTAACTGCATGGGTTAAGGACTGGCTTGGAGGTAGACTTCAGAGGGTGGTGGTGAACGGTACCCTCTCCGAAATCAGGTGATTAGTGGAGTGCCGCAGGGCTCGGTCTTGGGCCCGATTCTATTTAACATCTTTGTAAGAGACTTGGCTGAGGGACTTCGAGGTAAATTTACATTATTCGCCGATGACGCTAAACTATGCAACATAGTAGGCAAAAGCACCACAACAGTGCCCGACAGTATGACACAGGACCTACTCTTACTGGAACATTGGTCAAAAACTTGGCAACTAAGTTTCAATGCCAAAAAATGTAAGGTCATGCACCTTGGCAGCAGAAATCCATGCAGAACTTACACCCTAAACGGTGAGACCTTAGCAAGGACTGCAGCAGAACGAGACTTGGGAGTGATCATTAGTGAAGACATGAAGGCTGCCAATCAAGTGGAGAAAGCTTCATCCAAGGCTAGACAAATCATGGGTTGTATCCGTAGAAGTTTCGGCAGCCGAAAGCCCGAAGTAATAATGCCGTTGTACAGATCCATGGTGAGACCTCATCTGGAATATTTTGTACAATTCTGGAGGCCACATTACCAAAAAGATGTGGAGAGTTGAGTCAGTTCAGCGAATGGCCACCAGGATGGTCTCAGGACTCAAGGATCTTCTGTATGAGGAACGACTGGGTAAGTTGCAGCTGTACTCACTCGAGGAACGCAGAGAGAGGGGAGATATGATTGAGACGTTCAAATATGTCATGGGTCGTATCGAGGTGGAAGAAGATATCTTTTCTCTTATAGGACCCACGGCAACAAGAGGGCATCCGTTGAAAATCAAGGGTGGGAAATTTCATGGCAACACCAGGAAGTACTTCTTCACTGAAAGGGTGATTGATCACTGGAATGATCTTCCACTACAGGTAACTGAGGCCAGCAGCATGCCAGATTTTAAGAAAAAATGGGATAGGTATGTGGGATCTCTTCATGGAGGAAGTTAGGGGGTGGGTCATTAGAGTGGGCAGACTTGATGGGCCGTGGCCCTTTTCTGCCATCATTTTCTATGTTTCTATGTCAGGAGCATCACCATACAGGTGATGCTCCTGACATAGGCAGGATAGTCTGAATTCAATCCTTTTTTATAACAGTAGCCAGTATAGTTCTATCAATAATGGTATTACATGGTTGAATCTAGATTTATAAAATATAAGTCTAGCTGCTCTGCTCTGTATCAACTGCAGTTTTTTCATTAGTTTTGCCAAGATTCCTAAGTATAGGGCATTGCAGTAGTCTAATCTTTATAAATCATTGATTGGACCAGTATCCTGTAGTGTTGTTGGAAGAAATATGGTCTAATTCTTCTTAAATGTAAGGAAAGATTTCTGAATTACATTATCAAACTCATTAATTGTAACAGTATTAAAATGCCGCAAGAATTGAGCCGCAGCGTTGTGCAGAGCCACTAGCTGATTGGCTGCTGCAAGTTCTCACGGTCCCCCGAGAACTCATGGTAGCAAATCAGCTAGCAGTTCTGCATTGGCAGGAATGAAGAAATGTTGTTCCTGTTGTGGTTCACCGCTGGACCACCAGGGATTCTAAAGGTGCACAGGGGAGGCTGGGGGGAGGTAATAATTCTTAGAATCGGCTGGGACAGGAGGTGGGAGGGATCCCTGATGTCCCGGCTCACTGCTGGACCACCAGGTTTTATGGAAGGCCTAGTGGAGGTCTGCAAGGCATCAGGAGGGAGGGGGAGACAGGGTACAGAACCTGGCAGGGCAGGGAGGGAAGGGGACTGGGTGCAGAGACTGGCAGGCGAGGAAGGGAGTGAGGGGGCTGGTTACAGAGCCTGGCAGAGCATGGAAGGAGGGGGAACAGGGTGCAGAACCTGGCAGGAAAGGGCAAGGTACTGCACTTGAATATTAACCCCCCCTCCCCCCCCGTTTATCGTTTATACTTGACTCAGCCTTTTTTCCTCCTTTTTTTGGGGAAAAAAAGATTACCTTGGTTTATATTTGGTTTATATTCGAGTATACTGTATATTATAATTGACTGTCAACAGTTAGTTTTCATTTTGCTTCCAGACCAGCAGTTTCCTCCTGTTCCATTAAGCCTCTGGCTCAACCACAACCAGCCTCTATTGGGCTACAGCACAAACATCATTCACAACTATATGGGATTTATACATTTTATCTACTACCAGCTGTATAGCAGTACCGTTTGCTAGACCCATTAGTATGGCCCATAGAATTGCATGATTCCATAAGCAGAACTTTTCATAGTTACTTGACCTTTGTTTTTTGCTGACTCAGTTGCTGCCAGCTGCTTATCAGTAGAGCACCTGAAACTTTTCAGTGCCTGTTAGCGCTTGCTAGAAACAGCTTGCTGGGAAACTGAATCCTTTGCTGGAATGTAGGCTAATAAAACAGTATTTAGACTGAGCAGAGCCTCTGGCCAGAATTCATGACCTTACATTTGTAAAAAAACATGCATCAGTTTCATATTTTGGGAACATGTACCATTATGTGCAACCTGTGCGTGTTCAAAAGGTAAACATTGTGGGAGAAGGTTACTATAAGAAAAAGCCCTTATCACTGTTATGTTTGAAGTTCACCTGTGGAGTAACGTGCACTTTCCACCCCAGGGCCTCTCCCATGAGCTCCTCACCAAGACCTTTGTTAGAGGGCTTCCCGGTCTTTGATAGTAGCTAAAGGATGCAGCAACTTTTTCATGGTGATATATTGTTTACTTTCTTTTTTGTACTCTGGCATTTCTTTCTCTCACCAATCTTTCACTAATAAATGCTATATTTAGTTCAAAAAGAAAATAATGTGTGTTTTCCATTTTACAGTAGTGTACACTAGAGCCAGTAGGTAAAAACTGTTTTGTCCTGGCTTGTTGCCCCCTTTACGACCAGGCAGAATACCAGCTCATTTATCCTAGTCACTACAATGAAAGTCCATAAGGGCCAGGTTCTATGGCTCCTGCTTGAACCCTGCAATCATTGTGCTCAATATTCAAAGAGATTTAAGTGGGCTGGAGCAGAAATTCTCCAGCTCGCTTAAATCACTTCCCACCACCTAAGTGGAGATATTCAACGGCACTTGACCAGAGTGCTGCTTAATATTATTTATTATTATTATTATTTATTTAAAAACTTTATATACCATTTAAAACTAAGCGGTTTACATAATTTGCATACATAATATATAAACAAACACATGATAAAACAAATACATAATAAAATAGACATGTGATAAAATAATCATGCAAACAATCCTCAGAAAGATATCATAATTTGGATACTAAAGATCGTGGATAGTTTATCAATTTTACTAGAGATAGCTAGAAAAAGGCATCTACAAATAACTGTGTCTTAAGTAGTTTTCTAAACCTGCCCTTTTCACAGCAATTTTGTATCTTACCCACCAAGGAGTTCCATAACTTAACTCAGCACAACAGACCTCCCAACTAAAAAGTGGGCAGGTCAGGTGCAGCACTAGAGGTAGCACTGAAGATGAGCTTGAGGTTATGTGGGTGAGCGTGATATTTAATCAAAATATTATTTATAATACTCAAAATCTAACAGAAAGGATAATTGCCACACTTTATATTATAAAGTACCTGGTGGTCCCATAGCACACATGATCTGAATGTCCACAAGTTTAATCATGGTGCAGTCTTTCAAATCATACCAATTCCAGTGGTCTAACCACTGACGAAGTAATTCCACAGGAGGCTGAGCACCATAGACCTCTCGAGCTGGCATATTCACATCATCAACAAATACTACCTGCAACATGAAAACATTTTGGTGCATTCTTACATAATATTTGTAGTTCTTTCATGCAGTATTTTGGTTTAGATTCATAAAACTACAAGGCTATAAATTTTATCTGGCCGGTATACAAAAGTATTTATACAGGTTCCTGTTTAAATCAATGGGGTCAATTCTATGTATAACTTTGCCCACTGTGCCTGGTTAGGGGCACAGCAAAGATAGGTAGAAAATTTACACATTAGTGGCAAAATTAAGCTACACATAAAAGTGTAGAGGGTAATTTTATCACAGGTATCTTAGCATCAAGTTTGCAGTTTATTTTAAAAAGACACATATATCTTTATAAAATATTAGGACAAAAGCACCAGAAACTGCATCTAGATTAAGGGCAAAGACATTTACTTCTGCTTGGGAGCAAATGTAAAATGCTAATATTTAAAGTATTTTATAAATATGCATGTAAATTGTGATTACACCCATGCCCTGGGTACCAAAATAACACCAAAGACTCCTAACAGTAGAGGGGCTACTGAAAAGTTCTCAGCCCAACCAATAAAGTTGGGGTAGTCTCCATCGAGAGCTAGACACTTGGGGGTCCTTTTATCAAGCCGCGCTAGCGGGGTTAGCGCGTCGGACATTTAATCACATGCTAACCCCGCGGCAAGCCAAAAAACTAACGCCTCGTCAATGGAGGTGTTAGCGACTAGCGCGGCAGGCGGTTTAACATGCGGTATTCCGCACGTTAAACCCCTACTGCGCCTTGATAAAAGGACCCCTTAGTCCAGTAATTTTCCACTTTTTTGTTCCATATTTTTCCAACAGAAAGAAAAAAGTGGAAAATCACTGGTCTAAGTGTCTAGCCCTTGATGGAGACTACCCCAACTTTATTGGTTGGGCTGAGTCTGGGAGGAGTTCGGGAGGTTGGGAAAAATTGAGTACATGGGAGGTGTTCTGCATTAGAAGAGCTTAGAGGGGGATTGGAATGCTCAAATTGGGGAGGGGGTGGGGATAGGAGGAATGATCACATCAGAAGTACTCAGATTACACGAGTATTTATGGGAGGGGGAATCAGGTAGCGCACTACATTTTGATATTTTGATATGTGTAATCAACCACATAGATATTTAAGTGCTAAGCCTCAAACATCTATGTGGTGGAGTGGTTGCTGTCAATGTTAAAGACATTTACATTTCTAAAATGGTTCCTCCCACCAGACATGGCTGCCCCACAGGTGTTCAGTCCCTTATTTCTTGGAAAAGGGTCTATATTAGCAGAACCTTTTCTAAAATATTAGCAAAATTGTAGACATCCCAGCATGAGCATCTTAATTCTAGTTTGCAGGTCCTATCTAAACTGCCACTGTCACTGGTGAAAACTACCAAACTACCTACAATGTTCCCTCTAGTCTGTGTGGGAGTCTTCCAACCACACTGCAGCCAGTTGGGGGGGGGGGGAGGAAGGAGGGGGGTGCTGTTTCAATATCACATTTTCAACAGCAAGGGAATGCTGATTCTGGAGGATCTGCCTAGTGTTGCCAGTTAGGCAGATTTCCCGCCAAATTGGGCTAGTTTTCAAGTCACGTGATAGGAAATAAAGGGCTTTGGTGGGTGGTAGTTTTTGGGCGGGTTTGCTATGTGTATCATCAATTCTCCTCTCCACACTGTAGTGCTGGCAAACTTCCTGATTTTCTTTCATTGGTTCTGATGCAGCACACTGGGCCAATCAGAAATGACCTCAGGGACTCAGGTCATTTGTGATTGGTCCATTATGCCCAAGCTGAACCAATGAAAATTCAGTAAGTGTTTTTTCCTTATCATCTCTGCTCTTTGTGGAGTGAATTATGATTGAGTTTTTTGTGATGCTGCACCTCTCAGCCCAGTTCCCACACAGCTTCAGTTCTGTACATATTATAAGTTTCTACTTCCTGCTGGGAGATTATTCTATGCATCCAATGCCTACCTTCTTGGACTGATTTAGTACATGTTTGAGCCCAGGTGGAGAAGCACTGTTTTTTTGTTTTTTTGTTTTTTTGGGGGGGGGTACTGTAAGACAAACTGGAATCTTTAGGGAAGGTAGGAACTTGCACTTGAATTTTTCTTGCTCTGTAGAAGAGCCTGAAAAGTGCCTTTTGACTTGCTAGCTTTGAGTCTGGAGTGGAAAGTGTAAGGAGGGATAGGAGAAGCAAGCCTGGGTGGGAAGGGGAAAGAAATCACAGGTTGTCAGAAGAGTGAGGATGAGAGATTGGGTGAATGAAGAGAAACAAAGAAAAATGAATGCAAATTAAGACCATATAGCCTATCCATCCATATCCATTAGAGATCCTCTGCAGTTGTCCCAAGATTTCTTGAATTCAGATACTGTACAGACTTCTTCTTCACTGCTCTTTCGATAGAGAAGTATTTCCTCAGGTTACTCATGAGTCTATCCCTTTTCACCTCAATCCAGAGCTTGCTTTCAGTTGAGACTCCGGCTAGAAAACTCATTGGACAAATTTAAAATCAAACTCATTGGACAAATTTAAAATCAAACTCAAAACCTTTCTTTTTAAAGATGCCTACTCTCTTTAATCCCTGTCTTCTTTGACAACTCTTCTCCTCTTCATTGCAGAATTCTTGGAAATCAAAATCTCTTGAAGCGATCCCTCCCCAAATGTATTTCCCTCAAAATATGTAACCTCTCCCTAAAAACTGGGGAGATCCCAGAGGACTGGAAAATAGCAAATGTCACGCCCATCTTTAAAAAGGGATCAAGGGGTGACCCGGGAAACTACAGGCCTGTGAGCTTGACCTCGGTTCCGGGAAAGATGATGGAAGCAATGGTAAAAGACACAATCTGCGAACACATAGAAAACAATGGACAACTGAAGGCGAGCCAGCATGGCTTCTGCCAGGGAAGGTCATGCCTCACGAACTTGCTGTACTTCTTTGAGGGAATAAACAGCCAGATGGATAAGGGGGAATCCATAGACATCATCTACCTTGACTTCCAAAAAGCTTTCGACAAGGTACCTCACGAACGGCTACTTAAAAAGCTGTGGAACCATGGGGTGCAAGGGGATATCCACCGATGGATCAAACACTGGTTAGCGGGCAGGAAACAGAGGGTTGGAGTAAAGGGCCAATACTCAGACTGGAAATGGGTCACGAGCGGAGTTTCACAGGGGTCGGTGCTGGGACCTCTACTGTTCAATATATTTATCAATGATCTGGAGACGGGGACAAAATGTGAGGTTATCAAATTTGCTGATGACACCAAACTCTGCAGCAGGGTTAGAAACACGGAAGACTGTGAAGAGCTTCAAAGGGACCTAACGAGACTGGAAGACTGGGCAAAAAAGTGGCAAATGAGTTTTAACGTAGAGAAATGCAAGGTCATGCATGTAGGAAAAAAGAACCCGATGTTCAGCTACAAAATGGGGGGAACACTGCTAGGGGTAAGTAACCTTGAAAGGGACCTGGGGGTGATGGTCGATACATCACTGAAACCATCGGCGCAGTGTGCAACAGCCTCAAAGAAAGCAAACAGAATGCTGGGCATCATCAAAAAAGGTATTACAACCAGGACGAAGGAAGTCATCATGCCGCTGTATCGCGCAATGGTGCACCCGCACCTGGAGTACTGTGTCCAATACTGGTCACCGTACCTCAAGAAAGACATGGCGGTACTAGAGGGAGTGCAGAGGAGGGCGACTAAACTAATAAAAGATATGGAAAATTTTTCATACGCTGACAGGTTAAAAATGCTGGGGCTGTTCTCCCTGGAGAAGAGGAGACTTAGAGGGGACATGATAGAAACCTTCAAAATCCTAAAGGGCATAGAGAAAGTAAATAAGGACAGATTCTTCAAACTGAGGGGAGCCACAAACACTAGGGGTCACTCGGAGAAATTGAAGGGGGACAGGTTTAGAACAAATGCTAGGAGGTTCTTTTTTACCCAGAGGGTGGTGGACACATGGAAAGCGCTTCCGGAGGAAGTGATAGGCCAGAACTCTGTACAGGGGTTCAAGGAGGGTTTGGATAGGTTCCTGGAGGATAAGGGGATAGAGGGGTACAGATAAAACGAGGTAGGTTATAGAAGAGGTCTGAAATCACTTCACAGGTCACAGACCTGATGGGCCGCCGCGGGAGCGGACCGCTGGGCGAGATGGACCTCTGGTCTGACCCAGTGGAGGCAACTTCTTATGTTCTTAAATGTATTTCCCTCTCCCACTTACCGCCTTTTAGTTTTATTTTCATTTTGATGTATTTAATTTACCTCCTTCTTCCCATTTCCCTTATGTTTCATTTACATCAGTGCATAAACACCCCCCTCTTTTTAACCTAAATATGTTTTTTACTTTTTAATTATATTTTATTGTTAACCATTTAGACACTTGTATGATAAATGGTATATCAAAAAGAATGAAACTTGGAAACTTGGAGTCAGTCCAGAGGAAGGCTACTAAAATAGTATGTGGTCTTCATCATAAGGTGTATGGGGACAGACTTAAAGATCTCAATCTATATACTTTGGAAGAAAGGCGGGAGAGGGGCAACATGATAGAGATGTTTAAATACCTATGTGATGTAAATGTGCATGAGTCGAATCTCTTTCATTGGAAAGGAAGCTCTGGAATGAGAGGACATAGAATGAAGTTAAGAGGTGATAGGCTCAGGAGTAATCTAAGGAAATACTTTTTTACAGAAAGGGTGGTAAATGCGTGGAACAATCTTCCAGTAGAAGTGGTGGAGACAGAGATTGTATCTGATTTCAAGAAAGCCTGGGATAGGCATGAGGGATCTCTTAGAGAGAGGAAGAGATAATGGTTACTGCAGATGGGCAGAGTACTGGATGGGCCATATAGCTTTTATCTGCCATTATGTTTCTCTATTTCTGTGTAAGGTACCATGACACTGTAAGAGGCTTTATGGGAGGCTTCAATAGAAGCAAGTCCTGCATGAATTAAACATCTATCAGATACAGAGACAGGTTTTCTTCTACATGCTGGGAGACTGTCAGAATGTGGAATTTGACCATATCTCATGGAATGGCCCTCATAGTCACTTACATCAAAGGCAAGGCTAACTGTCTGGCAGATAAGCTAAGTGGTATGCTACAATCATATGAGTAGAATTTGAAAGGAAATGTATTTTACTTGATTAGATTGAAGGACAGAATTCCAAAGGGATCCTGTGAGTGGCTTGTGCCCACTGCATGCCTAATGTCCATTGAGCTTGTGTCATCTTTAGACATAACAGGAGTGTTATATATATTGATGCGACCATGTGGCCCTACATCTTCAACATGTTCCATGCTAATATCTTCTGTCTAGTTTGGATTTCTACAAACATTAGATGGATGAACCATGTAACTTCCACACACTTCTTTATCCACTGCTGTTTATGCCACAAACATAGTAACACAGTAGATGACAGCAGATAAAGATTCGAATGGTCCATCTAGTCTGCCCAACCTGATTCAATTCATTTTTTTTTTTCTCTTCTTAACTATTTCTGGGCAAGAATCCAAAGCTCTGCCCAGTACTGTTCTTAGGTTCCAACTACTGAAGTCTCCGTCAAAGCTCACTTCAGTCCATCTACACCCTCCCAGCCATTGAAGCCCTCCCCAGCCCATCCTCCTCCAAACGGCCATATACAGACACAGACCATGCAAGTCTGCCCAGTACTGGCCTTAGTTTTTCAATATTTACTATTATTTTCTGATTCTAGATCCTCTGTATTCATCCCACGCTTTTTTGAACTCCGTCACCATTTTCCTCTCCACCACCTCTCTCAGGAGCGCATTCCAGGCATCCACCACCCTCTCCGTAAAGAAGAATTTCTTTACATTGCTCTTGAGTCTACCACCCCTCAACCTCAAATTATGTCCTCTGGTTTTACCATTTTCCTTTCTCTGGAAAAGATTATGGTCTACGTTAATACCTTTCAAGTATTTGAACGTATGAATCATATTTCCCCTGTCCCTCCTTTCCTCTAAGGGCTTCAAGTCTCTCCTCATACATTTTTTGTCTCAAACCTCCTATCATTTTCATCACCCTCCTCTGGACTGCATCAAGCCTTTTTGTGTCCTTCGCCAGATACAGTCTCCAAAACTGTACACAATACTCCAAGTGGGGCCTCACCAATGACCTGTACAGGGGCATCAACACCTTCGCTCTTCTACTGGTTACGCTTCTCTTTATACAGCCCAGCATCTTTCTGGCAGCAGCCACCGCCATGTCACACTATTTTTTCACCTTTAGATCTTCGGACACTATCATCCCAAGGTCCCTCTCCCCCTCCGTGCATATCTGCCTCTCCCCTCCCAGCATATACGGCTCCTTCAGATTGTTAATCTCCAAATGCATTACTCTGCATTTCTTTGCATTGAATTTTAGTTGCCAGATATTAGACCATTCCTCTAACTTTTGTAGATCCTTTTTCATGTTTTCCACTCCCTCCTCAGTGTCTATTCTGTTACAAAGCTTGGTATCATCAGCAAAAGGGCAAACTTTTCTTTCTAACCCTTCAGCAATGACACTCACAAACATATTAAACAGGATCAGCCCCAGCACCAAACCCTGAGGGACTCCACTACTCAATTTTCCTTCCTCCGACCGACTTCCATTAACCACCACCCTCTGGCGTCTGTCCGTCAACCAGTTTATAATCCAGTTCTCCACTTTGATTCCTAACTTCAGTCCTTCAAGTTTGTTCAAGAGCCTCCTATGAGGAACCGTGTCAAAGGCTTTGCTGAAATCTAAGTAAATTACATCTAGCATATGTCCTCGATCCAGCTCTCTGGTCACCCAATCAAAAAATTCAATCAGATTCGTTTGACAAGATTTACCTTTAGTAAAGCCATGTTGCCTCGGATCCTGTAACCCATTAGATTCTAGGAAGTTCACTATCCTTTCTTTCAGCAACACTTCCATTATTTTTCCAACAACCAAAGTGTTATATATATAAGGGAGGCTTACCGGCCCGTAGTTTCCCGCTTCATCCCTGTGATCACTTTTGTGAATAGGGACCACATCCACTCTTCTCCAGGCCCCAGGAACCACTCCTGTCTCAAGAGATTTGTTGAACAAGTCTTTAATAGGACCCGCCAGAGCTCCCTCAGTATCCTGGGATGGATCTCGTCTGGTCCCATCGCTTTGTCCACCTTCGGTTTTTCAAGTTGTTCATAAACACTTTCCTCCGTGAACGGCACAGAATCTACTCCATTTTCCCTACAGCTTTGCCAGACAATCTCGGTCCTTCTCCAGGATTTTCTTCTATGAACACTGAGCAGAAGTATTTGTTTAGCACGTTTGCTTTTTCATCATCACTCTCCACATATCGGTTCCTAGCATCTTTTAGTTTAGCAATTCCATTTTTCATCTTCCTCCTTTCACTGATGTATCTGAAAAAAATTTTACCTTCCTTTTTTACATTTTTAGCCATTTGCTCTTCCGTCTGCGCTTTCGCCAGACGTATCTCCCTCTATACTGTGCACAATGTTTTGCAGGTACATGCTCATAAAAAGTTGGTAAGAAGTTATGCAAGATATGAGCGTGAGTGTTCTGAAAAATTTCTTCCCCTAAGATTCAAATGCCTGAGTTTCTCTTCCCAGGAGCACTGAGGAATGACTCCTAAAACCTTTGGCCTTTCTTGAGAGCTGATTGGATTACCATGGAAAGGTAAAAAAGTTATTGCTGTTAAATTTAAAAGTTGTCTGGGCTCTGTACATAAGTCAACCGTCTTATTTAAAGAAGCAGAAATGGGAGGGGGGACTGTCCTATATTCTTGTCTGCATGTCATTGAGGAATCTGTGAATGGACATTGATTTAGCTTTTATGGGGGAATGAGGGGGGCATTAAGGAACTGGAGGATGTCTTATGTTTCTGCCCTGGATTTCCCCTCCATCTATAACTTATATAGAATAGCCCCAATCATTTCTCACACAAAATCATGAATGAGAATTTCTCAGTGAGGGGATTTTTGTCTCTCATGTGACGGTGATGTATCTGATGGTAAGACATTGAACCTTCTCTAGAAAATGCCTCTGCTTCTGATGCTTATTAGCTAACCAGGCAGCAGGCTGAATATCAACTATATTCTGGGCTTGGCTAGAGTCCATACAGAGTCTGTATATTCTGTGCCCAATTCTGTATAGATGCTGGCACTGAATATTGAGGCCCAATTCAGCTTGCAATCAGCATTATAAAAAACACTGACCACCACTACCAGCTGAATTTTGTCTGAGATCTTCAGTGATTTTGGATTTAGCAGCCCAGTCCTCTCCTGGTTCCAAGGCTTCCTAACCACTCAGCACTACGCTATACGTAAGGATGGTGAACTTTCTGACAGCTGACACCCTCTTAGCGGGGTCCTCCAAGGATACCCACTTTCACCATAAGTGTTCAACTTTCTAATGAAGTTCCGCAAACTTTTTGCGGCTGTGGCACACTAAACTCGAGGCCTCAGCTGGAGGGCATCTGTAAATGCACAGACGTTGATGCAATGACATCATGCACATGCATGACATCAACATCTGCGCATGTGCGGAGGCACTCCAGATGGGGCCTTGAGCATACAAATGATATGCCGGTGGGGGGAGCGTAGGGCTGGAGGAAGAGGAGTACGGAGAGGAGAAGAGGCCCCGACGAAGAGGAGAGGCGCCAGTGCTGGCTGACTGTCTACAGGACGTACCTCTCACCACGAGAGGTACGTCCTGTAAGCAGTCAGCTGGCGCATCTCCTCCTCGCCGGCATCTGGTGGCACGCTTTGTGATATACTGTTCTAATGCAATCCTTGGAAGCTAACCTAGATCTCACACAAATAAAACATTTTACCTATGCAGATGACATAACGATCATGCTACCTGTAACAGCTGCATTAGCCAACATCCTCACCACTGTCATAAATGTGTCCGCATCATAGAAAACTGGACTTCAACCCACCGCCTCAAACTAAATAGGAACAAAACCAAATTCTATTGACTAGGACCATCACCTGACCCACACTACACTCCAAGGATTACAGCAGACGACACAGACTTTCCCATTAGAACTACAATCTTGAATCCTAGGAGTAGAAATTGATAACCACCTATCCATGAAGAGCCACGTACAATCAATAATAAAACAATCTTTTCTTGTGATGAGAAAGCTAAGATCTATCAGAAAATACTTCGATACAAAGGATTTCTGAATTTTAGTGCAATCCCTAATCCTATCTTGATGACTACTGGAATATAACACTAGTTCTTTGCTTTAAAATGTTGCTATCATGTCTACAAGTAGTTCAAAATGTAGCAGTAAAGCTCATATATGGACTAGAAATCAGAACACCCAGTGGCATATCTAGGGTATGTGGCACCCATCATTTTTTGACACCCCCCATCTATATGAAAAATATGATTTTTAGTAACAATCCACATATCGCACAACAAGAGTGTACCTAGGAAAAGGCAGCATCTTAAACACTGCAGTGAGCACTAGAACACCAACACATACATTGTAAAACTAAACAAGCCAGATCCCGCACAGTCAATTGATCCTGTAGTCAATGCCAACTGAAAACTATGTTCTTTTCATACACATAGAACAGAGATACACCCTTGCCCAATATGGAATAATCACAAACTAAAAATAGAAATATGTAGACAAAAGTTAAACTGAACCGCCAAGAAACCAGACACTGGATACAATGCAACACCACAAAAACGGTAACACATGTCCTCTAATAAAGTGCAAAATATAAAGACAGTAGATGTAAATTTGAAAAAACTGATACATAACAATCACCACTTTACAAATTAACAAATAAAAATAAAACAAATAATGAGAAATAAAAAAATACAATTTTATTGGACTAATCCCCATAAGCTCGGTCCCCATCCCCTCAAACCACCTGATTCCATCCACACAAGCCTTGAATTGTTTATATTAAAGTATAAAAAGAAACAATATTCTGTACAATTGTCAATTTATAAATTAGCGTCTTCTCCCCACTCTTTCTTCCCCATTTCCCTTCAGCATCCTCAGCCCACTCTCTCTCCACTTTCCTTCAGCGCACGCACATAAAAACAAGCAAGTAATTTTATATCATTTTCATTCTATTCATTCATAGAAATTAAAGTCTAAATAATGCTAGTCATATAACAAAACATGATTTTACAAAAATAATTCCCTGCAGTCAAGCCTGCAAGGATTACTAGAAGTCTTTCAGCAGCTCCCCTCCCTCCCTCCCCCTTACCTTTGTGGCCAAGTTAAAATGATCTACCAACAATAAAATTTTAAAAACACAAAGCATGCTGTACGCAGAGAAAATGTTAATTATCATTTATATTCCGCGGGTTTCAAAGAGGTCAAGGCAGATGACTTTATGCAATTTCACCTCAGTAACAACTATACAAAAATAGACAAATATTCCCCCTCCCTTTTTACTAAACCGCGATAGCGGTTTTTAGCGCAGGGAGCTACGCTGAATGCCCCACGCTGCTCTCGACGCTCATAGGCTCCCTGCGCTAAAAAACACTATTGTGGTTTAGTAAAAGAGGGCCATAGTGCAAAATATAGACAGCATATATAAATTCTCAAAACGGACACATTTTGATCACTAAATTGAAAATAAAATCATTTTTCCTACCTTTAGTAATTTCATCAGTCTCTGTTTGCACTTTATTCTTCTGACTGTGCATTCAATATTTCTTCCCTTCTTTCAGCCTCCTGTATGCTTCCTCTCCTCCAGACCTCATTCCCTCCCCAAACTTTTTCTTTGTTTCACCCTGCCCCCTTCTTTCTTTTTCTCTCTCTCCATACCCCCTTTCTTTCTGTATGTCTGTTTTTGTCTCTCTCTCCGTGCCCTATTTCTTTCTTTGTTTCACCCTGCCCCCTTCTTTCTTTCTCTCTCCATGCCCTCTTTCATTCTGTATGTCTGTCTTTCTCTCTCTCTCCGTGCCCCATTCTTCTTTGTTTCACCCTGCCCCCTTTCTTTCTTTCTGGCTCCCTGTCCCCCCTTTCTTTCTTTCTCCCTGCCCTCCTCTATGCCACCACCATTGGGAAAATGCTGCCACCGTCACTGGGGAATAGGCTGCCACTGCCACCATCGGGAACAGGCCGGCACCGAGTTCACCCTGCTTCTCTTCCCCATGGGGCCGACCAACTCTCGCCACCCGACTTCAATTCTAACGTCGGAGAGGACGTTCTGGGCCAGCCAGGCAGCGATTGGTTGGCCCAGAAGGTCCTCTCCGACGTCAGAATTGACGCGGGTGGCGAGAGTTGGTCGGCCCCACAGGGAAAAGCAGGGAGAACTCGGCGCCGGCCTGTTCCCGATGGTGGCGGTGGCTCTCAAGTGGCTAAAGAGACGCAGTTTGCCGGCCTAGGGAGAACACTGGAGGGTGGCCAGCTGTGCACCCCCTTGGGGCGTAAACTCGGGGCGGACCGCCACCACCCCACCCCATCCCCACCTTGGTATGCCACTGTCTGTACCTCACTCCCTCCCTATGACCAAAAATTCTCCTTTCTTCTATTTCCCGTGTACACAACCATCTCTTTCCCTCCCTTCCTCTCTCCCGTCCATGCCTTCTATGTCCAAAAACGCATTCCCTCCCCCACCTCAGCATCTCTTTCCCTCCCTTCCTCTCTCCCAAGTCCATGCCTTCTGTGTCCAAAAACGCATTCCCTCCCCCACCTCAGCATCTCTTTCCCTCCCTTCCTCTCTCCCAAGTCCATGCCTTCTGTGTCCAAAAACGCATTCCCTCCCCCACCTCAGCATTTCTTTCCCTCCCTTTCTCTCTCCCAAGTCCATGCCTTCTGTGTCCAAAAACGCATTCCCTCCCCCACCTCAGCATTTCTTTCCCTCCCTTTCTCTCTCCCAAGTCCATGCCTTCTGTGTCCAAAAACGCATTCCCTCCCCCACCTCAGCATTTCTTTCCCTCCCTTTCTCTCTCCCAAGTCCATGCCTTCTGTGTCCAAAAACGCATTCCCTCCCCCACCTCAGCATTTCTTTCCCTCCCTTTCTCTCTCTCAAGTCCATGCCTTCTGTGTCCAAAAACGCATTCCCTCCCCCACCTCAGCATTTCTTTCCCTCCCTTTCTCTCTCCCAAGTCCATGCCTTCTGTGTCCAAAAACGCATTCCCTCCCCCACCTCAGCATCTCTTTCTCTCCCTTCCTTTATCCCAAGTCCATGCCTTCTGTGTCCAAAACGCACTCTCTCCCCCTTTTATGATCCGCGTTTGCCTCCCAGCCCATCTTAGCAACTTTCTCAGCAAAATGGAGCTCGAGCCGCGAGGCTTGTCTTCTATTTCCTGCCTGTCCTGCCGCGCACACATAGCCAACCGGAAGTCTTCCTCGACGTCAGCGCTGACATCGAAGGGAAGGCTTTGCTTAAGCCCTCCCTCCGACGTCAGCGCTGACATAAGGGAAGACTTCCGATCGGCTATATGTGAGCGGCAGGGCAGTAGGGGCAGAAGACGAGCCTCGCGGCTCGAGTTATATTTAACCCTGCGGATCCCCCGTCATCCCCGTTCAGCTCTCTCCTGTGCACCCTCTTAGGGCGTGCACCCGGGTCGGACCTCCCCCCCGCCCCTCCTAGGTATGCTACTGAGAACACCTACAGCTGTACTATATGAAATTACATTGGCTGCACATTAACCGCAAGGGTCATGTTTAAATTAGGCATCCCTGCCTGTAAGATCCTGACAAGCAATGCCCCCAAATACCTAACAGAGCTGGTCATCATACTCCAGAGTGCCGCCAACAGATATTCTACCAGAAATATTTTCCACTTAAAATTCACAGCATGTAACAATATAAGGCCTACCAGGCAAATAACCTTATCCATCCAATATCAATTAGCAAAATAATGGAACCAACTACCACTTGCACTACAATCCTGTGACCACTATCTCAGGTTCAGAAAACTTCTAAAAGTATTTCTTTACCAAGACAGGGAGCCAACCCTGAAGTAACTAAAATGTAAAAGCCCATTTTTAAACTGTCTAATGCAACTCCTGGGACATAACGATGAGCCAACGATGACTTACTTTAACTTGTAACTATGCATTGGTAACTCTGACTTAACTGCATTAATGACTACTGATCTACCTGTACTAGCAACTCTATTGAATGTCCATGTCAAACTTCCATTGTAACTTCCTGGGCAACTGATGCAACCCTTGTAATATAATCCAACCTTGAAATGAATAGGTAAAGGCGGAATAGAAAACCTAACTGACATTATCAGAGAAGTGAATGATGTTAATGAGTGCATATTTTATATGCATGAGACACCCCCTCCAAAAAATGTCTAAGTTTGTCTCTGCTTTGACTTTATAGCACATAGATATGAAAAATTAGCTGTGTTAGTTTAAAAAATAAGGTGGTGGTGGTAGTAGTAATGTTGAATATTGTTTTTGCATATCATTTCTACTTCATATATGCTGACTATGCTAGATCTAATAGATTTTAATATAATTCTGTTACCCTTAGCATTCTTTCTGCCATTCATATTATAGAATTACAACCCTATGTCCAACAAATCTGCTTGTACTCTCAACTGCTTCGTCAACAATAAACTCATGCTCCTTGCACTTACTGAAACCTAGCTTTCTCTCACTGACTTTGAACTACTGCTGCTGCTCTAAGATCAGTTTGCTCCCTTTTTTTCCGTATGAACTCTATCCTACAAAGCATGGTGATAGGATTGGTTTTCTTTAAATATCTCAATAGTTATTTCCTTTTAAGCCCTCCTCTTCTCCTTTGCCATTCTTCTTTGTATTCTACTATTCAATGTTTTTTTTTTCCTTTCAAATTACCAATTCTTGAAATAGATCCCAGCCAGATTCCACTTTCCATTTTCAATAACCCTGGCCTTCTCTTTTTACTTTTTCATAACACTACACTGGAAGTTCTATTGGCACAGTCTCCATACTTCAGATTTGTATACCTTCTTGTCCCTTTTTTGACTTCTTACCTCACTAGTCCATATTGTTGACCATCATCTATATACAGTACAGTACGATCTTCTTCAAACCTTGCTCTGCTTTTCTCTGAGCTGTTTCTTCTACACTTCTGTCTTATTGTGTTACCTAGTTAGATGTTTCCATTCTCTAAGGCTACAATAGAAAAATATTAGAAGTATCCAAACCATAAAAATAAAGAAAAGCAAATATAGGCCCTCTTTTACAAAGCCCATTAAATTCCTATGGGCCTCAGAGCATTTACCGTGCCAGACTGTGCTGCCGGCTTTTGTAAGAGGGAGATAAGTTGTTGATTCTAATAAAGCTAAGAATGGTATTAAATTACACAGATTGCAAACCATTATTAAAGTACTACAATGATTAAAATAGTCTCTGACTTTACAAAATTATCTACAAAATTGAACTCCTGAAAAAATGAATGAATAAAATATTAATAAATGAATGAAAAAGAGTCCCACACAAAAAAACATGTCCAAAGCAAAATTTAATATGTGCTTTACCATAGCCATCTTCTAGCAATTCAGTGCTTATATCATGAAGAAAAGTAAATCATTAACTATTATACTAATGGCCTTTTTTATATAAACTCAAACCAAATAAGTAAAACATTTATATAAAAAAAAAAACTAGGGTCGAACTATAACTCGTATTTGTATTTATTTTATTGTATATAAATCACATTCTACTCATAATAACAGCATTGACAGATTTATATGTAATGATATTTCTAAAATCAAGTGAACACCACAATGGGGCTGGATGATTAAACATTAGCTAATGGACATTAGCATGCACTATCTGCTCCTGGAATCATAGGAAAAACTTAGGTGCAGGAGCAGAGAGTATGCACTAATGGCAAATCAGCCTACTGTTTCTATCTTCAGTGAAGAAATTCCATTCATTCCAAATGAAGAGCAATGACTGCCTCCTTTCTATAAAAGTGATCAGATCCATAGTCTGTAGTTCTTAGTTCTTTTATCTATAATTTGTTACCTTTATCTATGGGCCCCTTTTACAAACCCACAGTAGCGATGCTGCCATGGTAAATGCACCAAAGCCCTTTCAATTCCTATGGGCTTGTGCATTTACTGTGGCAGCATTGCTACCACAACTTTATAAAAGGGGCCCTATGCTATTTATTGGTCTCTGTGAATTATTTTGAGCTAATTGCATCAGTTGCAGCACATCTACAACATTCATGAAATCTGTGGGTTGTCTTAAGCCTTAGTATCAACATTGATATTTCTATTTTTGAATCAACACAAAGCCAATATTTATATGTTCTTACTGGCTGCCAGGTTTGTGAAAGCTAACACAAATTACTTATACATTTAATATATCTGTGTAATTTAATAAATGTTACAGTTTCATCATTATCAACAACTTATATTTATTTTTTCATCTGGGCCAATCAGAGTCTTAGGCTATGCCCAATGCATACCAGGATGCACTGGGAAGGAGGCCTAAGCACCTTATTGGCCCAGGTGCCTAAGGCCACTCCTATGGGAGGGGCCTTAGGCATCTGGCATAATCAGGGATTTAGGCCCCTCCCTGGTACATCCCACAATGCCATTTTGAAAAGGCAGGCCTGACGGCTGGAGGGAGTAGGCATCCCTCTGGCTGGCCTTACTTTATAAAGATATAGGGGGTGTCGGGATGGGTTGTTAGGGGGGATGTCGGGATGGGGATTTGGGTGTTCAGGGGGTTTTGAAGGGGCCACCGGTAGGAGGAAGTAGGCATCCCTCCCGCCAATCTACCATGGGGGCTTGTTGGGGGATAGAAGGGACTGGTTGCAGGAGGAAGTGGACATCCCTCTTGCCAATCTTGGATTGAGGGAGTGTGTCAGGGGTTCAGAGGGTGGTGGCAGGAGGGAGTGGGCATCACTCCTGCCAATTTCAGGGGTGCATGTTGGGGGGGGGTCCTCTGCCATAGCCAGCTCAGCTGATCGTGGCAGGGGTATTTTCCTCCCGATCAGCTTAGCCAAAAGGACTTTCCGAAGCCGTGGCTTTGGAGAGTCCTGCTGGCTCAGCTAATAAGGATTCCCTTGCCACAATTTGCTGATGGCAAGGAATTCCTCAGCAAAGATATGCAGCTGAGCCACCTATCTTTGCGATCAGGCTAAGGCATGATTCTCTAACCGGCGTTGGTGACATGGGTGCCAGTTAGAGAATTTTTTTTTTTTTTGCGGGGATGTTAGGCCTCTGTTTGTTAGGGTAGGCGCAGTTCTGCATGGGACATTGGTACCCAATTGACCACTTCACAATTCTACTTACCCTGGCCAAAGGAGATAGGCGCCTAGGCACCTAATTGGAAAAATGTTTTGGGTGAGGATCTACCACATTCTACAGTGATACCAGAAATTCAGTGATGGTGCCATATCTAGCCAATGGCATTGCATTTCTGGTCTATTTATGGCCAGCCGGAACATAGCTGGCTATGCCAATATTCAGCGGCCAACGGCCAGCTGTCTTTGGCTACTGAACTTAGCTGGCCAGCCACTGAATTTTGGCAAAGACTGGCTATGAGTGTTCAGGGTGTTAAATTCTGAGCCTTCTACTTTTCTTTGTTTATACTTACACTTTTGGTTCTCTTATCTTCTTCAGCTATTATTGGCACTCCTACAGTGACATTACTTAGACCTTTCTCTCATTCTACTATCCTTTCCTTTAGGTGAGAGCTCAATTGTCCTCCTGCCTCTGCAATTTCTTCTTGGCTGTGCTCTTATTTCAATGAGTCCCACAAAGACAAAAGTTCTTTTTTTCCTTGTCTCCATCTCCTTCTATAATTCTGCCAAAACCTTCATGTTATTCTTGATCCATTTCTGTCCTACATGTTTTCCTCTTAATTTCACAATAAAATCTGTTAATCTTTAAGTCATCTTTTTCAAACTGTCTTTCTTGCTTATTTGATGAAAAGACCCTTCTTATAAGACTTCCAAATTCCAAGCTTCATCTGCTTCATATATGTCAGAATTTTGCTGCTTTATTGTTTTTCATCAGCCTCACTATTATGCCACCCCATTTTATACCTTTCTTTACAGGATTCCTGTTAAGTAAAATGTCATTTTCAAACTCTCAGTTATCACTAATAAATGCATACCTGATCTGGCTCTGCATTAACCCTTCAATCCTATTCTGCGTCTTACTTTTTCCACTCTCCATCACATACTTTTTTTCATACCTATTTGCACTAATCAGATCACGTTTTGCTATGAGCTTTCCCTTCATGTGCCTACCCTCTTTGTCCCGGTTGATAGAGCTTGAAGAAGAGAACAGAGACAGAGAAATACAATACTAAGCAAAGGTCAGAGGAATTTTATCCTTTGGTTGCCAGGGAGATAGACACACTTGTAAAAGGCCCCACTGGTTCAAATCAGAATGTGCCCAGATTGATAGCTGCTTATAAGAAGAACAACTCCTGGAAAATATCCTCTGGAAAAGCTTCTCATCTGAACTTTTCTACTTCTCACCAGCTCTGCAGTTCTCTCCTTGTTTCTGATCCTTGCTGCTTGGTTCCTGATCTTTGTCCTGGCTTTGCTATCTTGCTTCTTAGTTCTATTACCTGGATCCTAATCCACACCTAGCTCTGCAGCCCTGCTTCTATGATTCAGTTCATGCCTAGACACATTCTAGGCCAATTTTGTTTCTGGTCATCCAGCCTCTTGAATACACCTCCCCTTTGAGTATCGCTGATCAGTTATTGGACATACCTTAAAACCTCTACAAACAGGTACCCATATCTGCATTCAATGGAAGAGACTTGCTTTCAGGGTTCACACCCTGAGGGAGAACAAACAACCACTCAGTGTGTCTGCTGTACTATGACAAACTCTCCTTTCCTCAACAGGAGATGTGTTAATAAGATGTTATCTCCTGCTGCCCAGAGACCACACTTGCAATCAGAGCTGTAACATTTTGCAGCTTTTATCATAGGAATGGTACTTCAGGCAGTCCATCTGCTGAGGGAAATAGAGGTGGCAAGTTGATCCTGTGAAGAATTTTTGGAGAAGTGATGGGAAGAATATCTCAGTTTTGGAAAAAGTGCAACTTTCTATTTTTGTATTTTGTAGTGCACAGAAAGAAATGCATTTCTGTTTTTTGTTTACCAGAACTGCACTGCTTAGAGTCTGGCTTAAGAGTCTGAAGTTTCCATTTCAGTATGAGGCACATAACCGAAATGAAAATATGTCTAAAAACCTGCCTAAATCGGCACTTGGATGACCTAAAAGATAAGTCGTCCAAGTGCCAATAATTGAAACGGGATTTAGATATATCTAGAGACATCTTAGTCCTTTTGACTTCCGCTGTGCGTCCAGAGCAAAAAGGGGTGTTTTTCGAAGAGTGGTTAGGGAGGGAGGTGGGCGAGATATGGGCTGACCAAACTTAGTCATCCTGCAGCAATAATCGAAAGTTTGATGAGACTGCCCTAGACGGAACTTATATGTTGTGACTTAGGCGATCTAAAAACAGGTAAAAGTGCCCAGAAGGTTTCCAAACTGACCAGATAACCAATGCAGGGACAAAGTACAGACCTCCCCCCCGCCCCCACACACACACACACTCCTCCAGTGATCACTGACTCCCCTCACACCGCCATAAAAAACGAATAAAACCTACATACCTGCCTCCAGAGCATCAGCATCTGGCATAGGAAAGCCTAGTAGAGCTACACAGAGGTGGCTTAAGTAGTATGGGGGGTGGGCTAGTGAACCATAGAGAGGAGGACCCAGGCCCATAAGCCACTCTAACCACTGCATTTATGGTGCAAAAAACCCAAACCCTATTGTAATGCCATATAGGTGGCACCTGCATCCATAAGGGCTTTTGGGGTGGTAGACAGGTGGGTATAGTTGGTTTTGTGGGGAGTTGTGGTGAGATGTTTATGTGGCACCCTTTTTGTGAAGTTCACGGCAGTGCCCTGTAAGGTACCCCACTACTCTGTTACCATGTCTGTATGGCCAATCCATCACATTGATGACCCCCTCCCAAGTCCAAAAAGGTCTTTTTCTAGGCATTTTGGACTTGGATGAGAATGCGGTATAAAGATAGACGACTTGGCAGTCTAGACGATCAAATGGCTGGATGTATAATTAGATGATTCTTGAAAAAAAATATTTTGAACATATTTTTCAAGAATGGACTTTGGATGCTACCGACTTTGGGCGACTAGCATTCTAGGCCCAAAATGGACTTAGACCTTTTTTTTTTAATCATGCTGTTCTTTATGTCTATCCTTTTCTTTCTAATTTATTATTATCATATTCTGTACTGGATGACGGCATGTTTGTGTTCTGCATGTGTGACTGCGAGATGAAGGATTCTGTTTGCATGTAATTCCTGATCTAGGAAGGACTGGAGAAGGGCGAATGTGTTCGCTCCATACAAAAGTGGAAATAATGAAGAAGTAGGGAATTAGAGGCCAGTAAGTCTGTCTTCTGTGGTAAGCAAATTAATGGAAACGCTTTTAAAACAGAGTTTGGTGAAGTTTCTAGAATCCGGTAGATTACAGGACCTGAGGCAACATGCAATCTACTAGAGGTAGATATTGTCAGACAAATCTGATCAATTTCTTTGACTGAGTGACCAGAGAATTAGATAGAGGGAGTGCGCTAGATGTGATGTATTTAGATTTTGGCAAAGCCTTTGACAGATGACTAATAAATAAACTGAGTGCCCTTGGGATGGGCCCCAAAGTGTCGGGCAAGGTCAGGAACTGGTTGAGTGGAAGAAGACAGAGGGTGGAGGTCAATGGAGATCGCTTTAAGGAAAGGGATGTTACCAGTGCTGTGCCTCAAGGTTCTGTTCTTGGGCCTGTTCTTTTTAACATTTTTATAAAGACATAAGAACATAAGAATTGCCGCTGCTGGGTCAGACCAGTGGTCCATCGTGCCCAGCAGTCCGCTCATGCAGCGGCCCTCTGGTCAAAGACCAGCACCCTAACTGAGACTAGCCCTACCTGCATACGTTCCGGTTCAGCAGGAACTTGTCTAACTTTATCTTGAATCCCTTGAGGGTGTTTTCCCCTATGACAGACTCCGGAAGAGCATTCCAGTTTTCTAAGTTTTCTAAGTGATAAGTGATATTGCTGAAGGGCTGTCAGGTAAGATTTGCCTATTTGCGGATGGTGTGAATAACATGAAGAAAGCAAAACTTGAAGAATGGTCTGAAATTTGGCAGAGAGTGGGGGTAAATGGTCAATACTCGGACTGGAAAAATGTCACGAGTGGAGTACCGTGGAGGAGTGTGTGGCACAGTGGTTGAAGCTACAGCCTCAGCACCCTGGGGTTGTGGGTTCAAACCCCGCGCTGCTCCTTGTGACCCTGGGCAAGTCACTTAATCCTCCATAGCCCCAGGTACGTTAGATAGATTGTGAGCCCACCGGGACAGATAGGGAAAATGCTTGAGTACCTGATTGTAAAACCGCTTAGAAAGCCTTGATAGGCGGTATATAAAATCCTAATAAACAAACTTACCGCAGGGTTCGGTGCTTGGACCCGTGCTCTTCAACATATTTATAAACGACCTGGTGATTAAATTTGTAGACAATACAAAGTTATTCAGAGTAGTGAAGACTCAGGAGGATTGCAAGACCTGCAACGGGACATAAACACGCTCGAGAAATGGGCCGCAACATGGCAAATGAGGTTTAACGTGGATAAGTGTAAGGTGATGCATGTCAGAAACAAAAATCTTATACACGAATACAGAATGTCCAGTGCAGTACTTGGAGAGACCCCCCCAAGAAAGAGACTTGGGAGTACTGGTCGACAAGTTGATGAAGCCATCCGCACAATGTGCAGCGGCAGCGAAAAGGGCAAACAGAATGCTAGGAATGATTAAGAAGGAGATCATGAACAGATCGGAGAAGGTTATCATGCCACTGTACTGGGCCATGGTATGCCCTCACCTGAAATACTGCATCCAGTACTGGTCGCCGTACATGAAGAAGGACACAGTGCTACTCCAAAGAGTCCAGAGAAGAGTGACTAAAATGTTTAAGGGGTTGGAGGAGTTGCCGTACAGTGAGAGATTAGAGAAACTGGGCCTCTTCTCCCTTGAAAAGAGGAGACTGAGAGGGGACATGATCGAAACATTCAAGATAATGAAGGGAATAGACTTGGTAGATAAAGACAGGTTGTTCACCCTCTCCAAGGTAGAGAGAACGAGAGGGCACTCTAAAGTTAAAAAGGGATATATTCTGTACAAATGTAAGGAAGTTCTTCTTCATCCAGAGATTGGTAGAAAACTGGAATGCTCTTCTGGAAGCTGTTATAGGGGAAAACACCCTCCAGGGATTCAAGTCAAAGTTAGACAAGTTCCTGCTGAACCAGAACGTACGCAGGTAAGGCTAGTCTCAGTTAGAGCCCTGGTCTTTGACTTAAGGGCCGTCGGGTGAGCGGACTGCCAGGCACGATGGACCACTGGTCTGACCAAGCAGCGGCAAGTCTTATGTTCTTATGTTAATGCTAAGAAATGCAAGGTCATGTATTTGGGCTGCAAAAACCCAAAGAACAGTACAGTTTAGGGGGTGAAGAACATATGTGCACCACAAAAGAGTGGGATTTGGGTGTGATTGTATGTGATGATCTTAAGGTGGCCAAACAGGTTGAAAAGGTGACGGTGAAAGCTAGAAGGATGCTAGGGTGCATAAGAAGAGGTATGGCCTGTAGGAGAAAAAGAGGTATTGATGCCCTTGTATAAGACTCTGGTGAGACCTCATTTAGAATATTGTGCACAGTTCTGGAGACCGCACCTTCAAAAAGATATAAAAAGGATGGAGTTGATCCAGAGGAAGGCTACTAAAATGGTCTTCATCATAAGGTGTATGGGGACAAACTTAAAGATCTGGATATGTATACTTTGGAGGAAAGGTGATCGGGGAGATATGATAGACATTTAAATACCTACGTGATATAAATGCACATCAGTTGAGTCTCTTTCTTTTGAAAGGAAGCTCTGGAATGAGAAGGCATAGGATAAAGTTAAGATATAATAGGCTCAGGAGTAATCTAAGGAAATACTTTTTTACAGAAGGGTGGTAGATGCGTGGAACAGTCTCCCGGAAAAGTTGGTGGAGACAGAGACTGTACCGGGGCTCCATGGTGTAGTATCAGTTTAATTTTCCTAGAAACTTCACGACTGCCCAAATTGCACATGCGCGAGTGCATTCCCATCTGACGCCCGCTCATACACCTCAGTTTCATAAGCAAGCTAAGAAGCCAATTAGGGCAGGCAGCATATTCTCACATGTGGGACTCCCTAGCTTACTGAAATGGGATGGAGGGCGAGTTGGCCAGTAGGAAAATAAATTTTGTAATACTGCTTGGCCGAAGTGACTATCCCGTCTGGAAAAAGATTCCAGACAGTAGTTAGATGTAAACGTGTGAACTGAGGACCAAATAGCTTTTTTGCAGATTTCATCTATGGAAGTGGAATGTAAGAATGCAAATGAAGCTGCCATAGCTTGGACTTTGTGTTTATAATATGTCCCTCAAGCTGCAGCCCAGTCTGAGCATAGCAGAAGGAAAAACAGGCCGCTAGCCATGTGGAAATAGTTTTCATGGTTACAGGCCAACCCAACCTGTTAGGATCAAAGGAGATGAACAGTTGAGGAGAGATTCTGTGTGGCTTAGTCCTTTGTAAATAATAAACCAAGGCTCTTTACAGTCCAAGGTATGAAGCGCTGTTTTTCCAGGGTGAGAATGAGGCTTTGGAATGAAAACTGGAAGCACAATGGATTTACTGAGATGAAAATCTGTGACTACTTTTGGTAAGAATTAAGGATGGGTGCGGAGAACTACTTTATCATGATGGAAAATGTAAAGGGTGGATCCAACACCAACGCTTGATGTTCACTCACTCGATGAGCAGAAGTGATAGAGATTGAAAATATCACTTTCAAAGTGAGATATTTAAGATGAGTAGAAGACATTGATTCAAATGGAGATTTCATCAGTCTGGTGAGAACAACATTAAGATCCCAAACAACTGGAGGCAGTTTGAAAGGTGGTTTGATATTGAAAAGTCCTTTTATAAATCTGGAAACCAGAGTATGAGCCAAGAGAGATTTATTATTGACTGGCACATGGAAAGAACTGATAGCACTAAGATGAACTTTGACTGATGTGGTTTTAAGACCTGAATTGGATTACTGGAGAAGATAATCCAACACTGAAGATATGGAAGAGGATGAAGCATTTTGATTATGAAGAATACACCAGGCTGAGAACCGTGTCCAGTTCTGTTGGTAGAACTGCTGTGTAGAAGGCTTTCTAGGTGCATGCAAAATGACTTTGATAGGATCAGAAAGATCAGCTTATGGGACATTACTGTGAACTAATTTTGGATTATTTTCTTTTTCCATCAGAAGCAACTTCAAACTAGTTTTCTTTATCTGCCTGAGAGTTTTGGAAAAAGCCTTGAAACAGCTGTGGCTTTACTCAAGCCAAGGCATGGCAACTCTCTTGCTGTGAAAAGCCTGTGGAACCCCGAATACTGCTGTGGTGTGCTTAAAACATTTTGTTTTGTTAAAACTTTGCATTTGCCTGTTGCTTATTGTTGGGCTTTTGTGTTTTGGGGGTTCTTGTGCTTTATTTTTTGGGAAAATTTTTTACCTTGTCTTGAAAGACCTAGAGAATAAATTATTATTTTTGCATTCAAGCCATTTTGACTCAAGTTGTACTCTGTCCTGTGCGCTGAGTGTCATTCTTGTTCAGTGCTGTGGGTTTATACTGAGCCAATAACCTCCTGTAGGGATATCCCATATTGGAAGCACGCCTTGGAAAAGTTTATGCTGCCTAGCTGGGTGGGCTACAACTGTTCAGCGGACCCTGGCTAGTGACATCTCCAAAGAGAGAATATCTGATGCAAGACCTTGGATTTGAGAATCCACTCTTGTGGCCAAAGAAATCTGCTGAATTTGTCAACAAGAGTATTTTGCATTCCTTGAACATAGACAGCTTTTAGAAATATGTTTTGAGCAATTGCCCAGTTCCAAATCTTCTTGGTCTCTTGACAGAGAGTCAGAGATCCTGTACCACCTTACTTGTTTATGTAATATATCACAACTTGATTGTCCGTACTTACGAGGAGGACGTGATTGGATATACTGTGTTGGAAGGTCTTTAGAGCATTGTGAATGTCTCTGAGTTCCAATAGGTTTATATGGAGCTTCTGTTCCTGAGTAGACCGGTGACCTTGTGAGCAAAGACCATCCAGATGAGCTCCCCAAGCATACTTGGATGAGTCTGTGGTCAGAATTTTCTGATGTAAAAGCATTTGAAACAGCAGCCCTTTGGAAAGATCTGAGGAATTCATCCACCACTGAAAAGATTGACGAAGCGATGATGTGACTGCAATTTTCTGAGAGAATGGTTCGATCTCTTGAGACCATTGAGAAGCCAGGGACCACTGAGCTGTTCTGAGATGAAGTCTTGCGAAGGGGGTAACATGGACTGTAGATGCCATGTGACCCAAAAGTGTCATCATTTGTCTGGCCAAAATGGGCTGAATATGAAAGACTTGATTGCAAAGTTGAATCAAATTGTCTTTTCTTTGCTGAGGTAGGAATGCCCTGATTTGAATGGTGTCGAGCAGGGCCTCTATGAATTGTAGAGTTTAAGAGCGTTGAAGTTGAGATTTGGGAAAGTTGTCTTCAAACCCCAACTGCTGAAGATGGGAAAGACTTGGAATCCTTGAGCTCTTAAAGCTGCCACTACTACTACCAGGCACTTGGTGAACACACTTGGAAAGGATACCACGCCGAAGGGCAGAATTTTGTATTGAAAATGGCGATGGTCTATCCAAAACTGCAGAAACTTTCTGTGAGCAGGATGAATTGGTATATGGGTATAAGCTTCTTTTAGATCTAGAGAGCATAGCCAATCGTTTTGATCTAATAGTGGATATAAAGTTCCCAGGGATAGCATTCAAAACTTTTCTTTGACTAAGAACTTGTTTAGGTCTCAGAGGTTGAGAATTGGACATAGACCTCCTGTCTTCTTTGGGATTAGAAAATACCTAGCGTAGAACCCCTGATTCCTCTGAGAAGGGGGTACTACCTCTATGGTATTTAATTGAAGCAGAGTCTTTACTTCTCGAAAAAGAAGGGATGGCTCCTGAGGGTCGAATTGCAAAAGACCTCCAATTGGTTGAGGAAAAGGCTGGGATAGGGGAACAATAGCTATGTTCTCCATAAGCACATCAAAAGGACTAAGTAGGCTTTTGAGGAGCTGCCATCTGGGCCTTCTGAGGCCGTTGCTGTTTTTGCTTCTTCTCCAGTATTGGTCTAGGTACAGAATTTTTGTGTGGCTGCCTCGATGGAATCGCCAAAAAATTATTCTCCTAAACATGGAATATTGGCTAATCTATCCTGGAGATTGAAGTCCATATCAGAGACTCTTAACCAAACTAAACATCTCATGGATACTGACATAGCAGATGCTCTAGATCAGTGGTTCCCAACCCTGTCCTGGAGGACCACCAGGCCAATCGGGTTTTCAGGATATCCCTAATGAATATGCATGAGAGAGATTTGCATATAATGGAAGTGACAGGCATGCAAATCTGCTCCATGCATATTCAGTAAGGCTATCCTGAAAACCGATTGGCCTGGTGATCCTCCAGGACAGGGTTGGGAACCACTGCTCTAGATTACATCTCAAAAGCATCATAAGCTGACCTTGCCAGATACTTTCTAGTCTGTGAAAGAGTATGAACAGTCTGTTGAGATTCTGTAAGGTGTTGTGAAGGAATATATTGTTCAAAGTTTGTTAATTTCCTCACTAGTTGTTTTAGAGAACAGGACATATAGAAATTGTAATTGAGAATCCTGTTCGCCAGCATAGAATTTTGATAAAGACGACATCCAAATTTGTCCATAATATGGCATTCACGCCCTGGTGGTACTGAGGCATAAACTCTTGTATTGGAAGATTTTTTAAGGGTTGACTCCACAAGTAATGACTGATGTTGTAGCTATAGCTTGTCAAACCCTGGGCATGAAATGATCCTGTAAATAGAATCCAGTTTCTTTGGAGCTACTGCAATAGTTAAAAGTATTTCCCAATTTTTGAGAAGTGTCTCCTTAAGAATGCCATATAATGGTAATTTGAGGAGCTCCTTGGGAGGCTCATCATAGGCCAAGGTGTCCAGGTACTCAGCACTTGGACCAGTGTCGGCTTCCAATTTGACAGGTAGTGCTTTGCCCAAATGCATAATATATTTAGTAAAGGCAAGTTTTTCTGTAGGAGTTTTTTTTCCTGGGAAGTGTTTTCTGTGGTGACTGTTTTGAAAGAGTGTCATAGGACTCAGTCACAGATAAAGTAGGTTCCCCTTCCAAGACAGATTGTAAGTCTGAATCATAGAGAAGCCTTGGAGGTAGTGTGCATCGAGAACGATGTCTACGAGGCTTGCAACATCTTTGGTACTGATCCAATGAGGAAGATGACAATGATCGATAAGTATCCCTTTTACACTTCGAGGCATGGGGTTGATGCGAGGAGCCTCGATGATGCCTTGGTGATGAATGGCGTGTCAAAGAAGAACGTCGATGCTTCAGAGTAATTGATCGATGCCTCGATGAAGAGCGTCGATAAGAAGAGGTAGAACATCGATGCAAAGATTGATGTCTGGAAGTAGAATGTCTTCACTTTGCAGAAGATACATGAGAAGTAGCTCGATGCTCCAATGGATAGTTGACATTGGTACCTTGAGGCCTTTTAGTGCTATGCTTAGGCTGGGCTAGTACCGAGGGACATGATGTTAGCACCAACATGCAATGCAACTTTAACATATGCCCAAGCTCCATCCAGAAGAACTCATCAAGTCTCTCCCTGAAAGCATGCACTGATATCGATGGCTCATCAGCCGATACCATTTGTACAGCAGGTTGTCTTGGAGTGGGTGACATCGACAAGGATACACACCGTGAAAGAGCGACAACCTGCGAGGCTGGAAAATGGTAGGGTCACTGTTTGGTTTGTATCAAGGGACTCAATGCTGTTTAAGACCTGCGACACTTGCTGGGAAGTAGATGGCTTCTTAGCTGGCTTGCCTGATGCTGGAAGATCATCCAGTGTCAATGTCGATGCTGGAGTTTTCGATGTCAACGACTCCGAAGACTTGCTGATGTCCATAGTCGAACTGAACAACTTCTCCTGCTGGATGCGATGGGCTTTGATAGAGCACTTTTGTAAGGTGGAACACCAAGCACAAGAATCAACTTGATGTTCAGGACCCAAACACTGTAAACACCAACTATGAGGGTCAGTGATGGAAATAGGCCGCTGACATCTACAGCACTTCTTAAACCCCATTAAAGGTTTTGACATAGATAGAAAAATACTCTCGGCAAGATTAAATTCAATTTTTAAAATTGATGAAGACCTGCTGAGGAAAAAGCCCTCAGGCCAAAGCCTGAGAGAGAATGAAAAGAAAAAAAGAGAAACCAAGGGAAAGAGAAACCAAGCTTTCTGATGCTGTAATGCAGCTCCACTTTTAACCCACAGGTTAAAAACACAGGCTCGCAGAGAGGCAGGGCAGCAGAGAGCAGAGCGCTTTGTTACGGTTTCAGGGCTGCAGGGCTGGGATTTCAAGGCGGCAGAGAGCAGGACAGTCACCAAGGATGTGAGCAACTGGTCTTCAACAGTCACTTCAGTTTGGATCAGCCAGCCCAATCGGTGTTCCTTCTTCTCTTTAGTGAATCGAGGCCCTTCCTACTTTGCATACCGTTTTCCCTCATTTGCATGGGCGGATCAGATCGGGTAGAAGGTTTGTGAATCAGGTCAGGGTCGCAAACTGGTCGGGACATGATTGGTGTGTTAAGTGAATCTAGCCCTTAGATGTGTTTTGTTTTGTTTTTATGCTGCCCCTCATATTGTAAAGTTTATTGTAGAAAATCCTATTCTACTTTTCATTTTTTAATATATTTACTTTTCTTTTTTAATTCATAGAAACATGATGGCAGATAAAGGCCAAATGCCCCATCCAGTCTTCCCATTCACATAGTACATTTCCATTTTTATTTTAGTTTTCAATAATAACAAAATAATAAACTTACTGTTCTCTTTCCAAGGGGTGGCCCAAAAACCCCCTTTCTCCTTTTATCCAGTTTTGACATGATGATGTTCTGGGTTTGAGCTGCTGTAGTCTGTGCTGAGAAGTTAATCAGCAGAGGTTTGTAAATTTCTTTGTCCAAATTATTTAAAAGAAAATCCTACAAAGAAGCATACAGTATGACAGATGACAATAAATTGACAATAATATTGATTGTGATCAATAAATAATTTATGCAAACATTTATCTAAACTAGTATTCTATAAACAGCACCATAAGTTAGGCAGTAGTAATGGCCCTTCTACTGCCTAACGTAATTGTTTTATTTAGCTCTAATCAGTGCAGTAATAGACTGCGTTCTTTAAAACAGATTAAAAACTCATTAAAAAAAAAAAATAGTAGGCGCCTGGAGGCATCTACAATGTAGGCACTGGAATCGCATCTTTAGCAGGATGCCTAAAGGAACCTTAGTCCTAAGTAGGCATGGTTAAGGGCGGGACAGGACTTAGGCGCCATTAGGCGCAATTCACAAAAAAACCTAGGCATCTGCAGTGTAGGCCAGTAAAACCCTGGCCTACATTGCAGACACCTAAGTATTCTGGTAGCCACGATTCTTTAAATGGTGCCTAAACGTGACTGGCATACAGCCAGTGCTGTTTTTGTAGGTGGCTGCCGATTTAGACCTCATTTACAGAATCTGCCTAAAATGCATAATTCACTGCCCTATAAGTGCAATTTTATAACCAAGAAACTCACATTTACATGCATGTTACATATGTAAATGTTTAGAATGCTAGCACTTATGCACAGGCTAGCAAGACACCTGCCTAAGTGCTATTTAGCAAATACTTGGATACTGTGGGTTCAGTGGAGAGATGCAGACTGTAAGCTCTGACAACCACCAGCAGCCCTCACTAGTTGACATTCACACAAACAAACTTCAATTTTTGGTTTTGGTTCCAGCTTTGGGCAAAACCAGGAGTTTCAGTTGCAATTTCAGTTTCGGCTGAAAACTTTCAGACAGTTTCAGATGAAATTGAAAAAAAACGGTTTCGGTTGGCCTTTAATTCTATAAAGAATTTAACTGCCCCCCCCCCCTCTTTTTTTTCACAAAACCGTGGAAGCGATTTGTAGTGCAGGCCGGTGCGTTGAATGCTCTACACTGCGCCCAACACTCATAGGAACTCTATGGAATTTGGTGTTTTCATTGGTTTGTGTCTATTAGGAGCCCATTTTATAAAGAAATGCAGATACTTATACACTTGTAGAGCTGGTGTAAATGCTTGCACCTTGATGCTAGAGATAAGTGCATAATTTATAGTTTCTATAAGTTATGCATATAAGTCCCACCCACACGTATACCCACCTGTAAAATACGTACTATATTATTAATTTGTACAATTTTAGTGTATACTTGTTGATGTCTATATTATTTTAATATGCAAAAAAAAAATTTACAAACATATCTTACACAGTACATATTTTATAGGTGGGCATACGTATGGGTGGAGACTGGTTGACATGTTTTACTATATATTGTCAACCAGATTCCACCCATACGTACACCCACCCACCAAGTGTCCTCTGTCCTCCCCACTTCCATCCAATATGCCCCTTGTCTTCCCCATTTCCTTTCAGCATGTGCCCTCTGTTCACCACATTTCCATCCAATGTGCCCTACTTCCTTTTAGCGGCTGGCTCCTTCTTTGACACTCCCACCACTACTGTTGCTGTTTCTACAAACCAAACTAAGACTCGAAAGAGATCACAAAGGAAGCCCGGCACCACAGCCACACCAACCTGCACCAGTGGAGAACAGGCATGCACCACCACCGCCACAGAGGACGCATTGCACAGGCCAGTATGACAGGCATGTGCTAGAAATGAAGTGGCCACACCACTCAGCTACCTGAGGATGCTAGAAGTGCATATTTTGCATCAGAACAGCCTCCTGCAATCCTGAGGCACCTGAAACTTCATTCCCTGGCCCTAGGGAAGGCTGCACACTGGAAACCTGCACCACAGCAGGCTGTTCAGACTTGCCAAAGAGCAGGATACAGGAGATAAAGCAGAGACATAACTGTAGCAAATCGGAAAATGCTGTCCAGGGATCACATTGTTTTGATACCTGTCCTAGGATCTGTGGATGGCATGGAAAAGGCACAGGAGAATGGGCCAAGATTAATGCCTGGAAAATGAAAAACCCAAATGGAGTTCTTCAGAACACCAGCTGTAAAGAGGTGGACAGAAGCCCACTGAAAATGCGAAGAAGGATCAGCACCTCCAAATCCAGATACTCAAGGAGGCTGAGGAGACCAGTCTCAGCAAAGACAGCAGCCGGATCCAAATGAAATAGTGGCAAGAGAAAGAAGAAACAGCAAATCTGCATGGCAACTAATGCAACTGAAATCTGGCACAGCCAGACAAAAGAGCTCCCAAAAAGAAGCCTCACCACAGATGCCATAAACCGAAAAAGCCCAGATGCACCCACCAGCTGTGGCAAACAAGCGGGGTCTAAAGAAACACCATTCAGAGGAGCTGAATATAATCCGGTGAAAAGTCCCACTTCATAACCATGGCAGGTTGAGGTACATGCTGCACATCAAAAGAGTCTCCAAACTCAGAATGCAGGCAAACTGTGCCAGACTCCAGAAGGTGCCCATCCAGTGCAATCAATGCACAAATCCAATGCTTTTGGGGCTGGGGAGTCCATCCCAATTGAATTTGAGTCAAATTGAGGGTTTTTTGAGGCAGAATTTAAAGTTAGAACAAAAGATTGATTTTAAAATCCAAGATGGCCACCGTCACAAATTCATGCCAAAAACAACAAAAATAAAACATCTGTAAAAAATATTGCATTTTGGGGTCTGTGGAGGTGGGGGACCTGATCCCTAGCCACAGAAACTGTGAAAAACAGGTTTTTAATTGCTTTCCAAGTCAATCCCGAAGTTCCCATTGGAAACAATGAAGTTACTCACAGACTCTGTAATGCCTTCTGCCTGTCAGTGTTTTTCAGCAGCTGAATGGAGAACAAAGGACTTTTCTGCCTCAGAACAGGTCCAAATGCCCAAGAATGGAGATCTTTGGACTGCTAGCCAGTCAGAGACCGACCCCCAATATCCGCCCCCATGGATCCTCTGCCATGCGGTCGGGGGCAGGAAAGGCAGCCTTCGTAGGGTTACCAGATTTTCCAGTTCCGCCCTCAATCCCTCCCCAGCCCCGCTTCCCGCTGCCTGCATTCGTCAGGCAGGATGTCCGCACATGCGCGGATGCCCTCCTGCCCAATGCAATATGGAGAAAAGCTTTTCAAAGCCTGGATTAAGTGCCGGGTTTTGAAAAGTCATCCGGACCCCTGGACATGTCCTCAAAAGGGGACATCTAGCCACCGGCCAGCAAACTCCACGGGAGGGACCCCAGGTACTTCCAGAAGGTAGCACACAGCAGGCTGGCTTCATAAAGTTTCTCTGTGAAGCTGCAGTCTGACTCCACAGGACTACATCCTTTTCTCTAACAGCGGACCACCAGGGAGGGGTCTCAAGGCACTAAAGCCACTGAGAAATGAAGTTTAATCGAACTTTAATCAAAAAAATAAGAAACAGAAGCAGAGCAAAAGATTTCTGCCCAGACTACTTGCAGCAATTGAAACGGATTTTACCACTAGGGGGAGTGCGCCGTGTTCTGAAAATATGTGAATTCCTGCAACACCCAGACTGTGAGTTGGGATTGAACACCTAGCATATGGAATCTGGAAGGGGCGTAACAGAAACTATATTGGTTATACAGGCCAGAGGGATACAATATTGCAGATTGCAAGAAAGAGCAAGGCAACACCTCCATTAGGTACAGACCACTATATCAACGGCCTTATGATCAGTATACTAAACGAATTTCAAAACCAATAAGGAGGACCATAGGATATCTGAAACAAAAACTGATGAAAAAATTCTAAGCTAATATAAAGGATTTAACAAAAATATGAGCTTTTTAGCTCCCAACCAGACATAAAATTGTACTCTGCAAACACATCAGCCCTCTTTTCCCTTCCTCTTCACACTACCACTGTAATATAACCTATGACAGTAGTGTACTGCCTCAATTGCATGCAAATATCTCTCATGCACTTTCATTGTAGGTATCCTGAAAATTCAACTGGCCAAGTGGTCCCTGAGGAGTGGGTTGAAAACCACTGATCTATAATACATTTGCACAGCATGTACAAGCAAGATAATATTTTGCTCCAATGCAACTGTGTCAATCTGTTGATGTTTTTACTGTTCTTTTAGCTTTTCCTTGTTATTAATTGTAGTTTCTATTTCTTTTATTGTTATTAGTTGATTTATAAACTAACTTGCTTGCTGAGTATTCATGAAATGTAGTATATTAAACCTAATAAACCATAATCTGCTCATTTTGTTTTAATTTGATGAAAGCAAGATAAGAAATGCATTAAGAAAGTGAAATAAAAAGGATATTAGTTTATATATCCTTTTTGATTATTGAACTTTGTTCCTGTGTATTGAAGTAGATTAACATGGCAACCGCACTACTGTATCCAAACCTTATGTTTTATGTTCTGCACTATAGCCTAGCTCTGAGATAAAGAACTGTAGACCTGAAGTGCAGTAAACAGGCCAGGATATCCTTATTGAATACTGTATAAATGAGGTAGATCTGTATGGCTACTACCTCCATTGTATGCAAAACAATATCATGCGTATTCATGATGTTGTTTCAGAAAGGGGTGCAAAAAGAGTTGAACAAAAGACCCGGCATGGATAACTAAAATAGTGAAGGAAGCGATAGGAAATAAGAAAAAATAATTCAAGAAATGGAAAAAGGACAAACTGAGGGGAACTGGAAAGAGCACAGGTAGTATCAAAAAGAATGTCACTGTGTGGTTCGAAAAGCCAAAAGAGTATGAAGAGAGGCTAGCCAGGAAAGCACGAAATTTCAAACTGTTCCTTAGATATGTTAAAGGGAAGCAGCCGGCTAGGAAGGAGGTGGGACCGCTGGACGACATAGACAGGAAGGGAGTGGTAAAGGAGGAGAAAGAAGTAGCAGAAAGACTTAACATGTTCTTTTCGTCTGTATTTACAAATGAAGACACATCCAACATACTGGAACCCGAGCAAATCTTCAATGGAGATCAAGCAGAAAAATTAACATCCATGGAAGTGAGCCTTGAAGACGTACGCAGGCAGATAGAAAAATTAAAAACTGACAAATCCCCGGGTCCGGACGGAATCCATCCAAGGAACTAAAGGAGGAGATAGCGGAACTACTGCAGCAAATTTGCAATCTATCCCTGAAAACAAGCGTGATCCTGGAGGATTGGAAGATAGCCAATGTTACGCCCATCTTTAAAAAGGGATCAAGAGGTGACCCAGGAAACTACAGACCGGTGAGTCTGACCTCCGTTCCGGGGAAAATGGCGGAAGCACTGATAAAAGACAACAGTGATGAACATTTTGAAAGAAACAAACTTCTGATAACCAGCCAACATGGTTTCTGCAAGGGGAGATCGTGCCTAACGAACTTATTGCACTTCTTCGAAGGAATTAACAAACGGATGGACAGAGGAGACCCCATAGACATCATATATCTAGATTTCCAAAGAGCCTTTGACAAAGTACCCCATGAACTCCTACTTCGGAAACTGAAGAACCATGGGGTGGAAGGAGACGTATATAGATGGATCTGAAACTGGTTGGCGGGTAGGAAACAGAGTGTAGGAGTGAAGGGCCACTACTCGGACTGGAGGAGGGTCACGAGTGGTGTCCCACAGGGCTCGGTGCTTGGGCCGCTGCTATTTAATATATTTATAAATTATCTACAAACAGGGATGAAGTGTGAGATAATAAAATTTGCGGACGACACCAAACTATTTAGTGGAGCTCGGACTAAAGAGGACTGCGAAGAATTGCAAAGGGACTTGAACAAACTAGGGGAATGAGCGACGAGATGCCAGATGAAGTTCAATATTGAGAAATGTAAAGTACTATATGTGGGAAGCAGAAACCCGAGGTACAGCTATACGATGGGAGGGATGTTATTGAAGGAGAGTACCCAAGAAAGGGACTTGGTGGACATGACAATGAAACTGACGGCACAGTGCGCAGCGGCCGCTAAGAGAGCGTATAGAATGCTAGGTATAATCAAGAAGGGTATTACTACCAGAACGAAAGAAGTTATCCTGCCGTTGTATCGGGAGATGGTGCGCCTGCATTTGGAGTACTGCGTCCAATATTGGTCGTCGTTCCTTAAGAAGGATATGGCTTTACTCAAGAGGGTTCAGAGGAGAGCAACACGTCTGATAAAAGGTATATAAAACCTTTCATATGCTGAGAGATTGGAGAAACTGGGACTCTTTTACCTGGAGAAGAGGAGACTTAGAGGGGATATGATAGAGACTTACAAGATCATGAAGGGCATAGAGAGAGTAGAGAGGGACAGATTCTTCAAACTTTCGAAAAATAAGAGAACAAGAGGGCATTCAGAAAAGTTGAAAGGGGATAGATTCAAAACGAATGCTAGGAAGTTTTTCTTTACCCAATGTGTGGTGGACACCTGGAATTCGCTTCTATAGGGCATAATAGGGCAGAGTACGGTACTGGGATTCAAGAAAGGATTGGACAATTTCCTGCTGGAAAAAGGGATAGAGGGGTATAGATAGAGGATTACTGCACAGGTCCTGGACCTGTTGGGCTGCCGCGTGAGTGGACTGCTGGGCACGATGGACCTCTGGTCTGACCCAGCGGAGGCATTGCTTATGTTCTTATGTTTGCAGTACTCAAGGCCTGAACTCCTGCATCCCTGGCCTAACTTCTTTTCCATGGATTTACTCAGATCAGTACCTTTTTTTTTTAATTCCAAGCAAAGCTTAGTTTTTATTATATACAGGTACTTACAATAATGTATACACTTTTCCCAGTTCCAGTTGGACCCACAAATATGGAAGGTTTCTGGTGTATTGTCAGCAATTTCATTAATGAAGAATATCGAACTGTGTCAAGAGTTGGTACAATGATTTCATTGAACATCATATCATTGGTAATAGGAGGAGCTGTCTTTAGAACTTCTGTCCACAATTCCCATTTTCCTAAATCCTGTATTAAAAATATAAATAGTAGATAAAATTAAAAGGTTTTAGCTTGCAAATTGTATTCCTCAATGACAGGCTTATATCTGAATTAGAGAATGACATGGGAAAAAAGCTCTGTCCCCATCCTTACCCTGACCCTGTGAGCTCTGTTCTTGTCCCCGCATCTTCTGTCCCCATCCATACAAGCCTTACACAGTTATAATTTTATATTTAAGTCTTTATTTTATTATTATTAAAGTATAAAAAGGAACAATATTCTGTATAACTTTCACTTATAAATCACAAATAAAAAACAATAATACAGATCAAGGATCAACAAAATCCCCATCTCCCCTTTCCCTTCACAAAGATCCCCTCCTCCATATTCCCTCCCTGCCTCGCTTATAAAGAAGCCAGAAAGGGCCTGAGCTGTTATAGCACTTCCCAGAACAGCCACAGGACCCAGAATGATCTAATTCCAATGAGCAACTGAAATAAACTCCATGCCACCCTCTGCTCGTCCAACTCCAATACCTCAGAATTCTGAGAAACATTCTGGAGCAAATATTAGATCTAATCCAACTTGTTAAAATGTCCATGGGAACAATATACAAACCACTCCGTACACCCTAGTGGGAAAGAAATATGTCCATTTCAACTGTGTATACAACACCTCGAGAGAGAATGTTAATTTAAACCTGATGAGACAAAGTCCATCATAAGAGTCAGTCACCTAAACACATATCAGATCTTGCAATAATAGGTTCAAAAACCCTGTTTGATATTAAGACCATATCAGCACTGCACTAACTCAAGTTTATTAGGTGTTTTAATATACCGCCTATCACGGTTTATCTAAGCAGTTTTATAATCAGGTACTCAAGCATTTTCCCTATCTGTCCCGGTGGGCTCACAGTCTATCTAACGTACCTGGGGCTATGGAGGATTGAGTCACTTGCCCAGGGTCACAAGGAGCAGCATGGGGTTTGAACCCACAACCCCAGGTGCTGAGACTGTAGATCCAACCACTGCGCCACACATTCCTCCAACCAAAGCAATAATCACCTTATACATTATAAAAGGCCCTAAAATCCAAAAGTTGGGGTTCATGCCTGTCATGACTTCTGATTCTTAGCCCACTGCTGCTCCACTCGGGAAGAGAGATAGGGCATTTCACCAGACATGTCTACTCCACACACCACACTATTGTTCTTCAACTTAGGGCTCCTTTTACTAAGCCGCGTTAGCATTTTTAGCGCGCACTAAACCCGCGTTATGTGGCTACAACTAATGCCAACTCAATGCTGACATTAAGGTCTAGCACGCACGGCAATTTAGCATGTGCTATTCCGCGTGTTAAAGCCCTAACGCGGCTTAGTAAAAGGAGCCCTTAGGGTTTAATCAAAAGTATGGGAAGAGGAAGGAAGCACGTTGGTCACAAAAACCAAAACAGCCTTTTCCCATTTCAATAATAATCTTTCTCTATTGCAATTAATCCAGGAAGTGCTTGTTTGGTATTTTTAAGGCATTTTAACATTAGCCTAATTTGCTGCCCTGGCTCCTGCCTTGCCATCTACTGCCAGTGTCAGCCACACAAATAACAAATGTGCAGAATAATATCTAGTAGAGCCTGTAAAATGCAATGCATGCAAAACACCACAGAAACAAAAACCTCCCAAACCCTGGGGTAGGTACCATAGTTCTCAAGACGAGGGCTTGAACCCAGTCCGGTTTTCATGCTTTCCACAATGAAGATGTATGAGATTGATTTGCAAACAGATTTCATGTATAATCTTGAAAACAAACTCTCACCAAGTATAGAAAAAGTGATTTAAAAAAATTGAAACAAAAAGGCAAAATTGAGCTGGGAACCTGAAGAAGTCAAACTAGGTATGCACCACAACAAATGAGAAATACAAATAGAAATGCATTTCCTCTTCTCCTGAACAAAATACAAATATAAAGATATCCGTGTTGCACATTTCCTAAAGCTAACACCTAATTTATTCCACCTAATAAATTAAAAAGAAACCCTTTTTTTCTACCTTTGTTGTCTGGGCATTTTATTTTTTTAAATACATTTATTTATTTTAAAATTATTTATTTCAAAATCTAAGCACAGATTACAATAAAACATTCATATAATAATCACAATAACAATACAAAAGCACAAAAAAACATATGCTGGCTTTTACAAAGCTGCAGTAGAGGTTTCTACCGTGGGCCAGCGAGATAAATGTTCTGATGCTCATAGAATTCCTCATTGGCCCGCGGTAGAAACCTCTTCTGCAGCTTTGTAAAAGGAGCCCATACATTCTAAAATCATCCTTTATTATCTATTTACATACTCTGTACCACGTCTTTCCCATCATTGTACTAGTGACCTCACAGTACACAATCGTAACACTCCAGACAGTGTGTTCCATAACACTGGAGCAGCACATGAAAATGCTATTCACCTTCTATGTTAATAATGTGCTGCATTACAAATATCTGTATCCAACTTCATAGCTAATTCAGTTCTCAAAAGCCGTCTTGGATGGTACACATGTACTAATTGTTTTAAACCCCAGGGCACATATAAATTCAAAATCTGGTGCACCAAATGCATATAACACCTTGAATTCTATTTTAAAACATACTGGTAGCCAGTGCAACCTTTTCAACACAGGGGTCATATGCTCTCTTTTTTCAATCCCCACAATCATTCTCACTGCAGAGGTCTGCACCTCTGCAATGCCCTGCACCATGAGGACATAAGTCCAAGGTACATGGCATAAACAGTAGCTCACTCTCAAAATACCCATAGCTTGCACCACACTTCTGAAGTCATGCTTGGTAAATGTGAAATCTAAATATACTCCCAATGAATTCACTTTTTTTTTTCACTGTTAACATCAGTCCTCCTACACTCTGGTTCTTTCACCTTCCCCACCAACATTATTTCAGTCTTTCTCACATTAAGAAGAAAGCCATGAATATCCACGATCTAATAACCTCTAAATAATTTGTTAACTGGCTTTGCCAAGCATCTCAAAACCCTGTCACAGGAAAGAAAAACTGTACATCATCTGCATACATTATATAGCCTACTCTAACCCCCTCTTTTGCTAAGGTGCACTAGCTGATTTAGCACACGCTAAATGCTAATATAGAATATAATGGACGCATTAGCATTTAGCGAGCGTTAAATCGACTAGCATACTTTAGTAAAAGGACCCCTAAGTTCTTGAAGTACAGCTCCCAAAGAAAACAGATACAAGTTAAATAAAAAGGGAGATAATGCTGGCCCTTGAGGTACTCCCATTGGCATTGACATCAAATCAGAAATCTTATCATTGCTTTTTACTTGAAAATGTGTCTGCAAATAGGCAGTAAACCAACCACCCGCTTGTATACCATATCCTTTCAGTTTACACAATAACACACTATCATTCACTGTGTCAAACACAGCTGATATGTCTAATAACACTAGATAAGAGTGTTTCTTTTCATCTAACCCCTCCTGAGACTATACATCATTGTTTCAAGTTATATTATGTTATATTACCCCATTCAAAACACCCTAAAACTACTAGGTGTGACAATAGACAGATGTTGCACCATGCAATCACAAATAAACATAACAATTCAGAAATCTTTCGCCGTTATAAGGAACCTTAGACAAATACGCAAATTCTTCGAAAGAGCACAATTCCAGCTCATAGTTCAATCCCTTATCCTAGGTATACTGGATTATTGCAACATCCTCTATCAAACCTGCCCTGCAACAATGATCAAACAACTGCAAACAGTCCAAAATACAGCACTAAGACTCATCTACTCCCTAAAGAAACACGACCACATCACAGAAGCATTCATGAGCTCACACTGGCTCCCAATCTAGGAAAGAATACTATTCAAATTTTACTGCACGCTATTTAAAACCATAAACGGTGACAGCCCAACCTACCTGAACAACCGACTCATCTATAATACCTCAACCAGATATCGAAAATCTCACACCCCATTCACACACCCACCAATCAAAGAAGTTAAACAGAAAAAACTTTGCGACGGCCTCCTAGCCACCCAAGCAACGAAACTGGATAACCAAATCTCCAATCTGCTGATAATGACCACGGACTACAGATTATTCAGAAAAGAAATAAAGACCATACTCTTCAAGAAATCCCTGATTAAGTCTTAACATCATGATTACTTCATTCCTCCTATCTTCTTCTTAACTCCCTGACAATACTCGCCCTATTCTCAATCTTCACTAGTCATGACCACTGATCTCTTCTTGTAACCAGACCAACTTTAATTCTTTTGTAATACGCCTTGAACCACAGGGTAATGGCAGAATAGAAATCTCTAATGTAATGTAATGTAATGTAATGTAATATGAGTCTTATTGTCTGCCAGCTCCCTAAATTGGCTCAAGGCAGATTACAACAGACATAAATTTTCAAGTTAAATCAATAATTACTGGAAGGAAAAAAAAAAGGAAATCATTTAATGAGTCTAAAATAATTATCCCTCCCCCTTTTACAAAGCCATGGTAGCAGCTGCTGTGCGGCAAACACCATGACACCCATTAAATCCCTATCGGCATTGGAGTGATTACCGCAGCAGCAGCCACTACCAAGGCTTTATAAAGGGGCCCTATCTCTAACATTTTTATAAATCCAAAATAATTATTAAAAGAATGAAAAGACACAGGGGAATTATTCCAAAATTAAGATGGCAAAAACATAAATGAACAAGAAAATAAACCCTTAAGCCTAATATTTTTTATAGATGGTGAGTCCAGACATAATTATTACACTTTGATGGAAAATATGAACTCCATATATCGATCAAAATAACCAAACTAATCAGACAAAGACCTGCAAAATCTTAAAAATATCAAACAGCCTGTTTTGAATTCTAACTGGGAGCCAGTGCAAACTAGACAAAAGAGGAGTTGCTGAATCAAATCAAGTTTTCCCCAAAATCAGCCTGGTGGCCATATTCTGAAGTAATTGAATCTTATTAACCAATTTCTCTGCAAATTCCTAAATATAAGATATTACCATAATTTAACATTGACAAGATTGATAACTGGATTATAATTTTGTAATGATCCTGAAAAAACTAAGAACAGAGAAATCATAATTGCTTCAGTTTGAAAAATGTTTTATGGACCAAATTATTTACCTGGGGTTCCATAGACAATGATTTATTTAGTTATTTTTAACATTTCTATTCCGCTTATAACCTAAACAGATTGCAATTACGTAAATTACATTGTCTTAAGGAGAGCCCTTACAACAGCCAAGCCGTAAGACAAAAGGGACCCGGAATGAACAATGGAATAGGAGACTGAGACAGAAGAATGGGCGAGAGGGGCTGCGTGAGAGGATCTGCCACTAGCAGACGAACCAGATCCGCGTACCAAGGGCGCTGGGCCAGTCCAGAGCCACGAGAATCAAGCGGCCTTTGTGCCGGCAATCCGAAGAAGAACTCTGCCCACCAGAGGCCACAGAAGGAAAGACATACAGCAGGCCGTCCATCGGCCAAGCCTGCAGCAGAGCATCCAGCCCTTTAGCCTAGCAATCCCTGCAGCGGCTGAAGAACCTTGGTGCTTTAGTGTTGACACTCATAGCCTTAAAATCATCCCCAATACTTTAGCTGTTTTTTTAAATATTAAATGTCAACTCATCTAAACTCAAAGATGAAATGGGAATTTTGTCAAATGTCATACTGAACCACAGAATTTTTGTTTTATCAGCATTAAATTTTAAACATACTGATGATGCCCAAGTCTTGATTTTATAAATCCAACCAGAGATAAATTTCTTAGCATTATTAAACTCAGAGCAAACCGTGCGTAACAAAAAATATATATTGTCCACATAGGAAAAAGGCTTCTCACCTGTGTTTAAACATATTTTACTCAAAGAGCCAATGTTCCCTCTAATGCAGGGGTAGGGAACTCTAATCCTCGAGAGCCATATTCCAGTCAGGTTTTCAGGATTTCCCCAATGAATATGCATGAGATCTATTTGCATGGACTGCTTTCAATCCTGAAAACCCGACTGGAATACGGCTCTCGAGGACCAGAGTTCCCTACCCCTGCTCTAATGCAATAATCGTCCAATTTCAGCATTCATCATGGCCAGTTCAGTGCAATGAACTAGCTGCAATGAATCATTCAATTTAAGCATTTGGGGGCAACACCCCCCACACAACCCCAAAATTATACCCTCCCCTTCTCCTTCTTGTTTGGGATCCTGGTGGCTGGTTGGAAGCCCAAACCCTGGGGGAGAAGCTGCCACCAGAGCTACTGCATCACCGTGCCCACTCGCTGCCGCCAGATCCTGTACAAGTGAATCACAACGGGGAACTTGGAAACATGTTGTTGTTTTTTCCTTCAGACAACAAGGTGAAGGGACTATGTAGCTGCCTCCGAGAGACACAGACAGAGTGACTGGAGGATAGCTGTGGGAAGTAGGAGGATGAGAGGAAGTGAAGGGAGGTTATACAAGAGAAATTGGATGATATAATAGGACGATTCATCATGGCTGTTTCATTGTACCCACATTGAAACATCCCGTAATGAAACGGCCTCAATAAATCATCCCATTCTGCTCCAGGAAGGCGCATGGCATCAGGGTTTGTACAGCTGCATCTTCTTTTGGTCCAGAATCTCTCTCCCTCCATCCCTCACAATCCAGGTTCTCTCTCTTACTCATTCTTATTCTTTCATGGTCAGGCAGCTCCCCCTTTGCCCAGCCCCCTCCCCATAGTCTGGCATCACCCCTCTCTCCTGTTCCCTTCTTACTCACAGGTCTAGCATCTCTCTTGTACCTCTCGGCCTGCAGATCCAGCACTCACCCTCCTTCCTTCCCTTCCTCCATCTCCTCTGTTATGGATCCAGTGCCAGCACCTCTCACTTTCTCTCTCAGCACCCTCACCACTAGGCAGCACCTCTCCCTGATCTTCTGTCAGTCCCACCCCCAATTTCACCATGCTTCCTCTTCTTCCCTTAGCCTCCAAGACATCTTCTTCTTCTGCCCTGAGCCCTCTGATGTCCAGCTCCTCTCCTTCTTCTGCTCTCAGTCCCTACTCACACAACTTCAGCACCTCTCACTCTTCTATGCTCAGTCTCTGGACTCCAGTACTTCTCCCTCTTCTGTCTTCAGCCCTCCCCTGAGACTCCAGAATGTTTCCCTTTTCCACTCTCAGCTCTCCTTCCACACCACCTCAGCCCTCTCCCATGGTTCTCCATTTTCTGCCTTCAGTACCCTACTACCGTCACTCCAGCACCTCTCTTTCACCAGCCCCTTCCCCTCTCGTTAAACCTGATGTCTTCACTGGCATCAGCCATGGAGAACTGTCTGTGCCAACCAAGATCCTTTCTTCTACCAAATTCCCCCATCGCATAAACAAGAAGTTGTGTCAGAAGGGCAAGATGCAGCAGAGGAAAGGTCCTAGTTCAGCCCAGGCAGTTCATTATGATTCCTGCTGCCAGTGAAGATATGAAGTTTGACTGGCGAAGGATAAAGGCGATATGCTAGTGATGAGGGGTGGGTGGCTGGTGGAGGAGAAGGGCTAAACTCTGGGTCCATGGAGGGAGGGAGGGAAGTATCGAAAAAAAATAAAGCACTACTTTGTGTGCTGCCACCATGACAAACCTCCCGAGTTCTTGCAACACACTAGTGAGGATTCACAGGATGAGACACCAGAGCTGCTGATCTAGCTTTTTGTTATCTAATATATATAATAATAATAACTTTATTTTTATATATCGCAATACCACAAACAGATATAATGGTATCTGGTTAGAAATAGGAAAAAAGGATTTATAGGCAAGCTATCTTAATATTAAATAATAAAGAGATTTGCTAGAACATAAATACCATTTCAAAAATAGAGGTATGCAAAATACCACATAAACGTACTCAAAATACTCCAGTATGTCCACATTTTGATTATATCTAGCCTCTATAAGTCACACACACACACACACACACTGAAGTTTGTTGATCTCTACAACACATTTTGATAATTCTTTTAGTTACGCTGATAAAATAAACTAAACAGTAATACTGGTTAAGGTCATGTGTTTTTGACTGCATATAAACCTTACCTTTTTAACAAACCAATAATCATAAATAGTCTGTTCCTTGGGAAGTGGAACAGTGAGAGACTTTTCAGGTGCATCCAGAAGGTCTAGAATTTTAAACTGTTTCCTTGTGTCCTCCTTGAGCGGTCCATCAGCTATTTCTCGTAAAAGTTTGTCAAATTTTAAGCGATCATCCTCTTTACAACTAGCACCAACAGACCAAGTAATAGAAAATATAAAAATGCCCTGTAATAGAAAAAAGAGAATAATATGAAGTTAACAATTTAAATTAACATAACAGTCATAGAAACATCAAACTTATGAAATAAATTTAGGCCCTCTTTTACAAAAGCCATTGGGAATTAATGGGCTTCGGTGCTATTGCCACGTGGCAACTGTTAGCAAAGCTTTGTAAATGGAGGAGTTAATTACAAGGATGCAATTATAGCCATTTTTAATCATAATTTCATTGGTCATAATTGGTAGAGTCACCAATGGAACTTTATACTACTTTGTCTGAAAGCTTTCCAGAAAAAAAAATCCAAAATGAAATGTTTTATTGTTGGAGCTACATATTTAATAGACATGTGTGTGTTTGTATGTGTGTGTGTGTGTGTGGGGGGGGGGGGGGTGTTGCATCATTATGGGGCATTCAAGTATTTTCTAAAGCATTTTCCTTTGAAGTATTAGAATATGAATCCTGTGAAAGATATGTTGCAGGAATGTTTCCACCTCAAAAGTAAAGGTTTGAGATATTTCTTCAGATCAAAAACATTCTTAGCCTAAATTGTGGAGGAAAAACTAAGCACTAAAGAAAAAAGGTCTCAAACAAGCTTAACAAAATAGCTTAACAAACAAGAAAAAAGGGGGGGTAATAAGAAACCAATGACATCAAATATCAGATTAAATATAACTGCAAAAAATTGCCCACTTAAATATAATAATAATAATGATAAAGGCAAAAAAGGACATCATAGTGACATAATAATCAGATCATAGAATCTCTTATGACTCAAGCCATTCCACCTCCCTATTCTGACATACAGGTTCTAATCATCTGTCCGAATCCTCCAACCACCTACAGGTGAAGTCAATGTGTAAATACATACAGCTACTACTCCCGCTGGGCAAAGACCGGCTTGCCCAACTTACCATTGGGAAGAATAACCTGAATCAGTTACCAGATGCTAGGGTCCACCTTGGGGATTAGCACCCAAGAAAAGGATCTGGGTGTCATCATAGATAATACGATGAAATCTTCCGCCTAATGTGCGGCGACAGCAAAAAAAACAAATAGGATGCTAGGAATTATTTAAAAAGGGATGGTTAACAAGACTAAGAATGTGATAATGCCCCTGTATCGCTCCATGGTGCGACCTCATCTGGAATATTGCGTTCAATTCTGGTCTCCTTATAGTGGCACTAGAAAAAGATATAGTGGCACTAGAAAAAGTTCAAAGAAGAGTGACCAAGATGGTAATAATAATAATAACAGTTTATATACCGCAGGACCGTGAAGTTCTATGCGGTTTACAATGATTAAAAAGTTACAGATTGAGTAGTACTAAGATTTAGTGGTCAGTTATTGTAGGGAAAGATTGTTCAGTGTAGCTGCCTAAGTACTTTAGGAGCAAATACGTTTTTAGGTGTCTCCTAAATTCCCCATAAGTATTCGCAAGCATGAGTAATTGTTTCAGGTCTTTTCCCCATAATGTTGCCTGATAAGAGAAGAGATGTTGATGATGTCTTTTAAATTTATATCCTTTAATCGGTGAGAAACAAAATTCAAGTTTGAGCTTCTCTTAAGTCGATTGGTTGAGAAAGAGAAAAGGTTGAGAAAGAGAGAAAGGTTGAGGTTGAGAAAGAGAAAGAGAAAAGGCTGAGAAAGAGAAAAGGTCAGTTATATATCTGGGGGCTAGGCTGAAAAGCACCTTGGAACTCCTCTCGTATGGAACTCATCTTGTATGAGGAAAGACTATAACGGTTAGGGCTCTATAGCTTGGAAAAGAGACAACTGAGGGGAGATATAATTGAAGTCTATAAAATCCTGAGTGGAGTAGAACGGGTACAAGAGGATCGATTTTTCACTCCGTCAAAAATTACAAAGACTAGGGGGACACTCAATTAAGTTACAGGGAAATACTTTTAAAACCAATTGGAGGAAATTTTTTTTTCACATTTTTAAGCTCTGGAACGTGTTGCCAGAGGATGTGGTAAGAGTAGATAGCGTAGCTCAGGGGTGTCCAATGTTGGTCCTCGAGGGCCGCAGTCCAGTCAGATTTTCAGGATTTCCCCAATGAATATACATGAGGTCTATTTGCATGCACTGCTTTCATTGTATGCTAATAGATCTCATGCATATTCATTGGGGAAATCCTGAAAACCCGACTGGATTGCGGCCCTCGAGGACCGACATTGGACACCCCTGGCGTAGCTGGTTTTAAGAAAAGTTTGGACAAGTTCCTGGAGAAAAAGTTCATAGTCTGTTATTGAGAAAGACATGGGGGAAGCCACTGCTTGCCCTGTATTGGTAGCATGGAATATTGCTTCACCTTGGGTTTTGGCCAGGTACTAATGACTTGGATTGGCCACCGTGAGAATGGAATACTGGGCTTGATGGACCATTGGTCTGACCCAGTAAGGCTATTCTTATATTCTTATGTAACCTCCACCACTGTGTCTCTGACATGAAGAGCTGGAAGACCTGCAATAAGCTCTAGCTCAATGTTGTTAAAACTGAACTTCTCTGGATCAGAAAGAAGAATTCTAGCTTCACCCGCCCAACAGTATCCAGGGAAGTTATTTCCCTAACTGCAAAGGACCAAGTGTGCACATATCTCACAGGTAGTCTCCACTTCCTTCTATTATCTTCGCCAGCTATGGAAGATCAAACCTTACCTCTCAAACACAGACTTTGCACAGCTCTTTTATGCCTATGTACTCTCTCAAATGGACTATTGCAACTCCATTTTTAATGACATCACCACAAATGAAATGACTTCAGCAAGTGCAGAACTTGGCTATCTGCCTCCTGTATAACCTCAACTTCCATGACCCCGTCATACCAGCACTCCAAGCAGTCCACTGGCTACCTGTCAGCAAGCAATGTGCCTTCAAGGCCCTTGTAATGTCAAATAAAATCTTCTACCACAAGACTCTCACCTACAACACTGTCAAACTACCACTGTACACCCCCAACAGTTCCCTCTGCTCTAAAGTGGAGAGAAGACTCAGCATCCCCCCAGGGAGATCTCTTCCAATGGAAACTGCAAACAAACACTCCTATGGTCACTTTATCCCTTGACTACGGAATCAGCTGTCTGCACAAACCAGGACACTAGATTCCCTAATGACTTTCCGAACAGCAGTGAAGACTCCCTTTTTTTAAAAAATGATATCAACAAACAGACTCCTGCCCTATATGCCTCCTTCTATGTGCTTTCTGTTTTCTAACTAGTCATGTCTTTGGATTTATTTTATGACTGTCTTCTTGTAATCCGTTCTGAGCTTTTGGGGAGGACAGGATAAAAATCAAAATAAATACATTTACCTGCTCTAGATATTGTACTACATTTTGAGGGAAAAGATATTCCCTTGGTCGATAAATTTAAATATCTTGTGTGATTGTTGATTCACACCTCACTTTTTCAGCTCAGGTTTCTTATGAGCAGTTAGATATTTTTTCAACAATAATAGCTTTCATATTCTGATTCATACAATTCCTCATGTCAAGACTCAATTACTGCAAGTTCCTGGAGGAAAAGTCTATAATCTGTTATTGAGAAAGAAATGGGGGGGGGGGGCACTGCTTGCCCTGTATCGGTAACATGGAATATTATTGCTCCTTGGGTTTTGGCCAGGTACTAGTGACCAGGATTGGCCACTGTGAGAATGGGCTACTGGGCTTAATGGACCATTGGTCTGACCCAGTAAGGCCTGTTCTTATGTATCAGATGGCTTCAAACTTTGTCACCCATCTTTTTTCTATTCCTATTGATTACCGGTTAGTTTTAGGATTCAATTTAAAATATTAGTGCTTACTCATAAAGCACTTCATACCAAGGAGCCTAGCTTTCTGAACTCATTGATCATTCCTTATACACCAGGGCCTACAATAAGAATATAAGAAGAAGGGATATCCAAAATGTCGTCGGAGACAGACCTCTGAAGCAGAGCTCCTCGCCAGCACTGTCTTCTCTACCCTTTCTCTGCTGTGTCATGGCTATTTTCTGCTCTGACGAATGATTTTTAATTGGAGCTGTGAATTTTCTTCAACATTTTGTTCTCTCAAACCGCATTTGCAATGGGAAAGAGGAAGGGAGCTTCCCAGCCAAATCCTCCAGTAGCCAGGAGCTCCAAAAGTCTCGTACAGATGACCCTGGACCTTGGAGTGACATATCAACAGAATGAGATACCCCTGACTTTGGAAGAAATGCTGAATCTCTCGGCAAACCTTAGTTTTGATCGGGCTTCCCTCAGCCCAAACCAGGGGCAGGCTCCTCTACAGCCCGGGAGAGAGAATTCTTTGGAGGAGGAGGTAATTTAGTTGACCCTAGGAGAGGTACAACTGGGGAGCCCTGGAGGAGCAGTGGGATGTGAGTCATTGGTGAAGAAGATCCCCCCTGAAGCCCAGTCAATGGCACCCAAGACAGACCTTGGCAAGACCTTATCTTCTGGGATTAGGAGTGATCATTTTGGAGAGTTGATTAAGCCTGCAGTAGTCAATATGGATGAACTGTGGAGAGCTATTGTAACTATAGACTCCAACCTCAAAAAAGCAGTTTCTATGGTACGTTTTGACTGTGCATCTATCAACTCCCAAGTTAATGTTCATGAGGTAATGCAGTGGCGTACCTAGCATATGTGACACCCGGGGCCCATCATTTTTTGGCAACCCCCCTCCCATCTGTACGAAAAACATGATTTTTAGTAACAAGCCACACATCACATATGAGTACCTAGGAAAAGGCAGCATCGTACATATGTAGTGAACAGTACAACATCAATACACCCATTGTAAAACTAAACAAGCCAGACTAGTACAGATCAATCCTACACCGTCAATCCTAACAGAAAACCATGTCTTTCGAACACACAGAAAACACCTTCGCCTAGTATGGAATATGTCATCACAAACTAACCTCTCCCCCTTTTACAAAACTGTAGTGTGGATTTTAGCCATGGTGGTAACAGCTCTGACGCTCATAGAATTCTGAGCATCAGAGCTGCTACCACCACGGCTGGCGTTAAAAAATGCTCCATAGTTTTGTAAAAGGGGGGATAAAATAGAAATACATAGACAAAGGTTAAATTGAACCAGCAAGAAGCTGGACTCTGCTTACAATGCAACACCACAGAAACAGTGACACATGTCTCCTAAAGCAATAAATAAATAGAAATTTTTTTCTACCTTTGTCTTCTCTGGTTTCTGCTTTCCTCATCTTCTTGTTACTCTCTTCCTTCCATCCACTGTCTGCCATCTCTCTGCACATATATGGCATCTTCTTTCCTTCTATGCCCCTTCCAGATACGGTATGCCTCCCCCTTCCATCTCTCCTTTCACCCTCATTGGTCTGGCATCTCTCTCCTCTCCTTCCCTCTCCCACACCTCTCTTCTGCAATCCCTTTCTTCCCTCATTTTCCTTTTCAATTTATTTTCTGCATCCATCTAGATTACGTTCCTACTACCCTCTCATCAATTTCCTTTTTTACTGTTTACCTACAGCTCGCCACCTCTTTCCCTCACCCCCTCCAGTATTTCCCTAATTCAATCCTTTTCCCCCATCATATGCCCTCCTTTTATTTATCCCCTCCTTCCATCATGTGCCCTCTTTCTCTACCTCTTCCATCTAGTACCTTCTCCTCTCTCTGTCCACTTCCATCATCTGCTCCCCTCTTTCTCTCCTCAATTTCCTTCCTGCATTTGCTCCCTTATCTCTTCCATCTGCACTTCCATCCAGCATAGGCTCCCCCTCTATCCGCCACACTACCATCCATTATCTGCCCTTTCTCTCTCCATCCACCCCTCTTCAATCAGCATCTGCCCCCTTTCTTTCCCTCCAATCCAATTCCATCCAGTATCCTTCCTCCTTATGTCTCTCTCTCCTTTCCCTGTACATCAATTCCATCAGTACCACCCTTCTATTCCACCCTGTCCCCTTTCTTTCCCGGCACCACTCTTTCATTCCAGCAGTCCTGCTCCTTTCTTGCGATGACTGTAGCTGCCGGCTGCCGGTCCACCCCACTCTGACGTACTAGCTCTGGAGCAGAGTCAGCAACCGTGTGCTGGAAGGTCCCGCGATGACTCCAGGCTTTGCTCCGGAAGAAACATAGAGTATGACGGCAGAAGAGGGCCGGCGGCCCAACAATTCTACCCACTCAAGAACCCTCCCTCCCTGGAGTACCCATCTTTTATGCATAACTCTGTAGCGCCCCCACCTGTTTGTCCCATTGACTTTTGAAGTCGAGCACGCTACTAGCCTCGACCACCTGGCGTAGAAGTTTATTCCATCGATCAATCACCTGTTCGGTGAAGAAGTATTTCCTGGTGTCACCATGAAATCTTCCCCCTTTATGTTTTAGTGGATGCCCTCTTGTTGCCGTGAGACCCGTAAGAAAAAATATTTCTTCCTCCACTTCAATGCAACCCGTGATGTATTTGAATGTACATCACGGGTCGCATTGAAGTGGAGGAAGAAATATTTTTTCTTATGGATTACGTCGGAGGGGGTTGACCCGGCAGACGCAGGGAGTTACGGCAAGGACCTGCGATGACTGCATCTGCCGGGTCCACCCCCTCCGACATAACTTACTTCTTCCGGAGCAAAGCCAGCGGAAGAGTCATCGGGGGACCTTCCTGCACCTCAGCGCAGCTCCAACTCTGCTCTAGAGCACTGTTTTTCAACCTTTTTACACCCGTGGACCGGCAAAACTAAAAGAATTATTTTGTGGACCGGCAAACTACTAAAACTGAAATTTTAAAAAGCACATTTCCGCCCCGTTTCCGTAAGCTCAGTCCTCGCAAACCATCTGATCCCATCCGCATAAGTCTCAGTTATGATTTTATATTGAACATATTTTATTAAAGTATAAAAAGAAACAATATTCTGTACAATTGTCATTTTATAAATATAAATATACAGAGCAAGGACCAACAAAACCCCTGTCTCCCCTCCCCTTCCATATTTCCCCTCTACTATCAAGAAAACTGAACAAGCCAAATTATTATAGAATGCAACACAGAAATATCATGCTAACAGAATACTGCAGTCACACATGACAGGAATAGTGTTAAGGGAATGCCCCCCCTGGTCCAAGAGAGCCCTAAGCCAGCTGGAAGCTAAAGAAGCACTGCCTTGGCTTTGCAGTCCCCAGTTATGTCTCTAGCAGGATACATATTTCAAATCTGATATATTCTAATGACAAAATAGAAATAAAATGATTTTTTTCAACCTTTTGTTGTCTCTGGTTTCTGCTTTTATCTTCTTTTTACTCTTTTCCTTCCAGCGTCTGCCCTGTCTCTTCAATCCAGCATCTGCCCGCTCCATCCACTGTCTGCCCTTTCCAGAAACTGTCTGTCTCCCCCTGCCATCTCTCATCTAGATCCCCTCTTTGGTCTGGCATCTATCATCTTCCCTCTGTTCCCTCATGGTCTGGCATCTTTCTCCTTTCATATCTCTTTCCCTCCCCCCTGTGATTTTTAGCATCTCTCTTTTCTCATTTCCTCAACTCAGATCTGATATCTCTGTCTCCATCCCCATTCTCTGGCATCTCTCTCTCTTCCCTTTCCTTCTCTGGTCTTCCTTCTTTATTTTCTGCATCCGTCTAAATTAAATTCGTTCTTACTACGCAGTCCTCAAATTCCCTCTTTTCACTATGTCTACCCACAGCATGCCACCCCTTTCCTTCACCCCTCTCACTAACTCTATCTTCTTCCCCATCCAGCATATGTCCTTTTTCTTTATCCCTCCTTCCATCCAGTATGTGTTCTCTTTCTCCACTTCCATTTAGCATTTGCTCTCCCTTCTCCCCACTTCCATCATCTGCCCTCTTCTCTCTCCCCACTTCCATCATCTGCCCCTTCTCCCTACTTCCATCATCTGCCCCTTCTCTCTCTTTCTCCCCACTTCCATCATCTTCTCTCTCACCCTTCTTTCCACTTCCATCATCTGCCCTCTTCTCTCTCATCCTTCTCTCCACTTCTATCATCTGCTCCTTCTCTCTCTTTCCCCCCACTTCCGTCATCTGCCCTCTTCTCTCTCCCCATTTCCATCATCTGCCCCTTCTCCCTACTTTCATAATCTTCCCCTTCTCTCTCTTTCTCCCCACTTCCATCATCTTCTCTCTCACCCTTCTTTCCACTTCCATCATCTGCCCCTTCTCTCTCTTTCCCCCCACTGCCATCATCTGCCCTCTTCTCTCTCACCCTTCTCTCCACTTCCATCTGCCCCTTCTCTCTCTTTTCCCCCACTTCCAGCATCTGCCCCCTTCTCTCAATCTCTCCATCCACCACAGGCCCATCTTTCTCCCTTCCTCACCTTTCCGATTTTGGCAACAAGATCGGCAAGCCCCCCCCCCCGCAACAGCACTCAAGTTCTGCCTCCTTCTCCCGGCATCAACAGAACTTCAGATCGGCAACAGGTGCTCAGTCAAAAGCTTCCCTGTGACTGAACTGCCTGGGCGGAAACAGGAAGCTGAGTCAGGGGAAGCTTTTGACTGAGCACCTGTTGCTGATCTGAAGTTCTGTTGATGCCGGGAGATGGAGGCCGAACTTGAGTTCTGTCGCAGGGGGGTAACAATGCCGCTGAGTGCCGTCGCGGAGGGGGAGGGCGCTGATGCCGCTGAGTGCCATCGCCGGAGGGAAGGGCGCCGATGCCGCTGAGTGCCATTGCCGATGCTGCTGAGTGCCGTTGCTGTTGCAGCCCAGGAATTTTCCAGACCTGGCCGGCTGTGCACCCCCCTAAGGCAGCACCCGGGGCGGAGCTCCCCCCCCGCCCACCCCCTTGGTAATGTTAAAAGAACAAAGTGATAAATTACAGAGACATGAAGAACAGATTAAAGAAATTAAAACCCTAGAACTGGAGATTGTTAAAGAAAGATCTACTATTCAAAGAAAATTAGTGTATGGAAAATAAGCAGAGAAGGAATAATTTGAGGTTGCTGAATTTTCATAAATCTCCATTAATCCCTGGGGTGGAAATGGTCTGGAGATATTTAAGAGATTTTGTTAATATCAATGGAAAGTTTACCACCAATAACTAGAGCTCAATATATTTCCTTGGGTAAAAAATGGGATAGCTCTACCCCCACAGGACCAGTGGAAACTGAAAAACCAGATATGAATTTAACAAAATTTTTTGAAAACTCACTGGAAGTGATAACTGAGAGAACTACACTCATAGTGACATTCACATTGGAGTTTGATAGAGATTTAATTCTTCAAACTTACTATAGACATATGAATGATACCTTTTTTGGTTCAACAATTCTAAAGCTTCTTGATATATCTAAAGTTACACAGAAGAAAAGAAAATACTTTTTGATTTATAGACCAAGGGTCTTGGCTTTGGGAGCATCTTTTGTTTTGAAATTTCTTGCTAAATGCTGTGTTTCACTAGAAGGAAAAAATTTTCTTTGAACCAAAACAATTGTTGAAATTTACTGTGGCTAAAGAAGGGGTGGGGGGTGAGTGATTATTGATTCAATAGTGTTACCCGCAGTTTAACGAACAAGCTTTCAGGAGTTTATTCTCCTAATCTGTCTTCATGATATAATTCTAATTTCTTTCTTTTTTTTGGTATTACCTGTGCTTGGATCACATCATTTGTGGACTAAATAATTAATGATGATTTTTTTTTTTTTAATATCTTAATGGCCGGTGTTGGCCGACCTAAACTGGTATATTTTATTTCTAATCTGTATTCAAGTAGATTCACTTGTCTGTATTTGAAAATTTGAATACCGGTAAATAAAATAGTAAAAAAAAAAACCCCATACAAATAGCCTTACTGGGTCAGACCAATGGTCCATCAAGCCCAGTAGCCCGTTCTCACAGTGGCCAATCCATTCCAAGATAATAGATTGGTTTTACCAGCAGTTTGTAGAACCCAATGGGAGTTTACTTGTCATAAGGCTTTTTTTTATTTTATTTTGCACCCAGTCTTTGGAGCCAACTTCTGAATTATATTTGGTCTGAAGCAAACTTCAAGGCTTTTAAGACATGTTAAAAACCTTTTTTTTTTTTTTCAAATTAACTTTTGGAACTGACTCCTTTCTAGTGGACCATACTCATTAATTGAGAGGTTATCACGCAATCCGTACACATCAGGATACAATTGTTGGTATGTTACTTTTGTCCTATTTTTTATGGCATTCCTTTCTTTTGTTTTATTGAATTTTACTCTCATGTAAAGCCCCTGAGAACTCTTGTAAGATTTGGCAGATTTTAATAAATATAAACATACTCCTTTCATGGAGTATGTGGAAGTGTGTATCAACTGGACTGTCAGCTCTGTATGGAAGAGTGTCAATGCAGGGGTCTGTCTTTTGACCCAGGAGAGATCTCCTCTGCTGATGTCAACGCATTCTGCAGACAGAGCCGTGTTGATCCTGATAGTCGACATTAAGCCATCAAGCAGAAATTTACAGATAGGTAAGATAGCACCATTCAGTACGCTAAAGGTCAAAGCTACTTACTTCCAGCCAAGAGTAAATATCACGAGCACTCATGTTGTTTATAATATTTTCGTCAGCAAATTCATCCATCATGCAGTCCATCAGATTCATAAGGGACCGAACTAAGTTTGTATCTGAAGTAGGAGATAATTCCTAAAACATATAATGAAAATATAACCGAAACTAGACTAAGATACATTTACTTTGGTACTTTTACGATGGTGTTATATGAATGTTTTTAAATTGATGACAGAACACTGTTTTGTTTATGCTGCAGCATAAGTATCAGAAGTTTTTTTTTTAAACCAATACTGGTTATAATATGCAAAATCGTGGGGAAAATAAACAAGTTAATATTCAGGTGCTTTTAAACGTCAGCCACCATGGCTAACATCCAGATATTCATCTCCATTATTCAGACAGGGCTGGTGATGAATATTCAGGTAGGGAGTGACTGGTCTGCCATCCAAATAGCGATCCAATATTGAGCCTACTATCTAGGCAGCTAACTGTATAAATCATGTCTAATAAACATAACGTAATGACAGTTTTGTGCTGTCTTAATTGTGTCCAGATAGTCATCCAGTAAACAGCATGAAATCATCACTAACCATCTCCCCCTTTTTATGAAGCCACATTAGGCTTTTTTTAAATCACCGGCCATGGTGGTAAAAGCTCCAGTGCTCAAAGACTTCCTATGAGTGTTGGAGCTAATACCGCCATGGCCAGTGCTAAAAAAGTCTAACACAGATTCATAAAAGGGGAGCCCATATAACTTCAGATTCATCCCTTTTTCTTCCCCTGCACCATCTCAGTACTATCCAGATAGTGCCAAGATGGTCTATATTAAGGACAGTGTTTATGTTTATTAATATTCTTTATATACCACTTAGCTATAAAGCAAGATCAAAGCAGTTTACAAGACAAAACATAAGAATTGCTATACTGGGACAGATCAAAGGTCCATCAAGCCCAGTATCCTGTTTCCAACAGTGGCCAACCCAGATTCCAAGTACCTAGCTAGATCCTAAGTAGTAAAACAGATTTTATGCTGCTTGTCCTAGGAATAAGCAGTGGATTTCCCCAAACCATCTCAACATTGGCCTATGGACTACTCTTTTAGGAAATTATTCAAAACTTTTTTAAACCATGCTAAGCTAACTGATTTCACCACATTCTCTGGCAATGAATTCCAGAGTTTAATTACACATTGTGTTAAAAGCACTCCATCAAAATCATTTGGAGGGTAATCCTATAAAGTGACATCAATTTTTAGGCATCAAGACTATCCCTATTTGGAGCCTATTCTATAAAGAAAAATAAAACCCTACCTTTCTTTACAGAATGCTAGTGAAACAAATCAAATGCATGCTTATAATGCTCAGACCCTTTTATAAGCCATAGAGCCGGTGTAAATGCTAATACCTAAATTGTTAAAGAATGGATACAGATTCTGTATATGGTACCTTAAGCTGTGCACACAAGTTGGGGCGCACAGCCAATTTGCACACACAACTTAATTAATTGGCATAATCAATGCCAATAATTGACAATTAACACCTTAGAATTGATGCTAATTGGCACTAATTAAAAGTTACATGCACATCTCAGAAAACGCAATTCTATAAAAAGTATGCACCAGCTGCATGGGCGGATTGTTGGCGTTCCTAGAAGTTATACACATTGTTATAGAATGTGCCCAATCCATGCAGAACTTAGGCATAGGCATTTAGGCCTGGCTTTAGCTGGGTACCTAAGTGTGATTCTATAAAAGGTACACATGCCACTGGAGAATCACGCTAAATGCTGTTCTATTCAGTGCTGATGTTTTGGTCGATATAAATAAAATCAATCCCTATGGAGGGAATTCATCAAAGGGCACTAACCAATTTAGCATTAAATTCCTATGGACGTCTTAGCAGCCCCTGATTAATTCCCCCCCCCCAACCCATGGGAACACCCACCTGCAAAGTACATGCCGTCGCATCTAGGCATGTTAATAGTCATGTAAATGTGTGTGTGTCCAAATTTACACATGAATGACTAGAATATCAGCATTTATGCATGTTCTTGCCATTTGAATCTAGGTGGCTCATTGTAGAATTATCTCCAGGGAGTCCCAGTCAGTACAAATTTATGGATAACTTCCTGAAGTTATCTGGATATTTATATTTGAACAGCAACCCAAAATTTTTGGTTTTGTCTTCCCTCAAGATTTCTAAACTTTACCATTCACAAAACGTGTATCAAATGAATAAATTATATTATATTACAAATTAGTTATACATTACTTCTAGATATGTTTGTTTTTTGTTTCTTGCTATTTTATCTCTTTTATGCTTGTATTATTTTGAACTGTTTGAATTTTCCTTAGAGTTATGATGCTTTTTCTTATTATTATTTGTAGAGTTCTTGGCTTTGTTTCTCTGTTTCTTATATATTTTTTGGCATTTTATTTAAAAAATAAAATTAAGTTTTACTGAAACAAGTGAATGGCTCATAGAATGGTTTCCAAACCCATTCTCTGTGTGTCTATCTGTATTACCTCTGGCTAGGAGTGTATGTATGAGCCTGTGTTGTCTTTGGTTAGGTGGGTAGGTGAGTCTATTGCCTATGGGGGAGGTGGGCATTTTTGTTGTCTATGGGAGGGTGTGTCTAGATAGTTGCCTGTGGATAGGAGTGTATTTGTGGGTATGATTTCCTGGGGTGGAGTGGGAGTATGTTATGCCTATGGATCTGTGTTGCCTGTAGATGTTGGTATGTGGCATAGTGTGCATGTGTGTACTGTACATATGTTATTTGCATTGCCTAGAGTGGGTGGGAGTTTGTGTGTGAATCAGTGTTGCTTCTGTTTGTGTGTACCTGTGCTGCATGTGTTTGTGGATGTGTAGAAGTGTATCAGTGCTGCCTCTGTGTGTCTGGTCACCGTACATGAAAAAGGACATATTACTACTCGAAAGGGTCCAGAGAAGAGCAACAAAAATGGTTAAGGGACTGGAGGAGTTGCCGTACAATGAGAGGCTAGAGAAACTGGGCCTCTTCTCCCTTGAAAAGAGGAGGCTGAGAGAGGACATGATTGAAACATTCAAAATATTGAAGGGCATTGACTTAGTAGAGAAAGAGAAATTGTTCACCCTCTCCAAGGTGGAGAGAATGAGAGGACACTCTCTAAAGTTAAAAGGGGTAGATTCCGTACAGTGGCGTACCAAGGGGGGGGCGGGGGGTGTGGTCTGCCCCGGGTGCCAGCCCTAAGGGGGTGCTCCCGGCCTTGCTGTTCAGTCCCCCCCACCCCCGAAGGACCGCTCGCCCCACTGACCTTCCTGCACCGCCTATGAAGCAGCCCGCAGCAGGATCGCGACGTCAGCGATCCCTGAGCTGCTTGGGTGCTGCTTCCTGCGCCGCGGTCCCGCCCCTCCTCTGACGTCAGAGGAGGGGCGGGACCACGGCGCAGGAAGCAGCGCCTAAGCAGCGCAGGGATCGCTGACGTCGCGATCCTGCTGCGGCTGCTTCACAGGTGGTGCGGGGAGGCCAGGGGGGCGAGCGGTTCTTCGGGGTGGGTCGGGGCATCAGGCCTTCAGGGTGGGGTGGGCGGGCAGGCAGGCAGGCTTTCAAGGGGGAGGGGGGTGACAGGCAGGCAGGCTGGCCTTCAAGGGAGGGGACAGGCAGGCCTTCAAGGGGGGAGGCAGGCCTTCAAGGGGGGGACAGGCCTTCGGGGGGGGTGCAGACCTTCAAGGGGTGCAGGCCTTCAAGGGGGAGGGACAGGCCTTAAAGGGGGGACAGGCCTTCGGGGGGGGTGCAGGCCTTCAAGGGGGGGACAGGCAGGCAGGCCTTCAAGGGGGGGACAGGCCTACAAGGGGGTGGGGACAGGCCTACAAGGGGGTGGGACAAGCCTACAAGGGGGTGGGACAGGCCTTCAAGGGGGGGACAGGCCTTCAGGGGGGATGCAGGCCTTCGGGGGCAGTGCAGACCTTCAAGGGGGTGACAGGCCTTCAAGGGGGGAACAGGCAGGCAGGCCTTCAAGGGGGGGGACAGGCCTACAAGGGGGTGGGACAGGCCTTCAAGGGGAGTGCAGGCCTTCAAGGGGGCACAGGCAGACCTTTAAGGGGGGACAGGCCTTTGGGGGGACCCTGGTTTAGAAGTACACGGAGGGAAGGGGGTGTTCAAAGAGACGTGCATACGCCAAACTTTGGGGGGGGGAGGAAGAAATAATGGGTCTGAAAATAGAGGAGAGGGAGAGAGATGATGGACCATGGGATTTAGGGAGGGAGGGAAGGAACAGAAAGGGAGAGAAATTGGACACAAGGGATGGTGTGGAGGAGGGATAGAGATACTGGATAGGAGGGTAATTGGGAAAAGAAAGGGAGAGATGGTGGACTCTGGGGTGGTGGGGAAAGAGGGAGAGATGCCGGATGAAAGGGTAGTTAAGAAAAGGTGGATCTGTGGAGGGAGATGAAAAAAAGGAAAGATACCAGACTTCCTGGGGAGGGAAGGGAAATGGAAAGGGAGGACAGAGTTGGCAGATGGATGGTTAGCATGCAGAAAGAAGAAAGAAGGAGACCCTGGCAAGCAAGTTATCAGAAGAAAACCAGAGCCTTGGACCAACAAGATTTGAAATATAACCAGAGAACAAAAGGTAGAAAAATTAATTTTATTTTCTGTTTTGTGATTACAATATGTCAGATTTGAAATGTGTATCCTGCCAGAGCTGGTGTTGGACTGCAAACGTGAGCTAGGATTTAACAGAGAGAGGAAAAGTCCTTTTTGTTTCTTTATTTTATTTACACCACAGCGCCAGTGTGGTTAGGAGAAGCCAAAGGGGGTGAAAAAGCTATAAAAACCACCAGGAGTTTTGAAAAAAATCACCCAACTGGGCAGGAAAATCAAATTGAAAAACCAATTCAATAGGCTGAATCGAATCGAAATTTTTTTTCCTGAATCTGGCAGCATTAGTTTGCGCTACTGTCTTAGACTTTAGGACCTGGGATTGGGGAGAGATGGCATCCTCAGTAGAGAATGACACGGTGGCGGTTTACCCGCGGCTACTGCGTTTAGCCGCGGGTAACCTGCCAAAAACGGGGAATGAAAATTAGCAGCCTCTGCGGGGACGGGGACAAGGCCATCACCGCCCCATGGAGCGATGAATGGTCTTGTCACCGCAGTGAGGCATAAAGGATCGTGCGGTCCCCGCAGCCCCCACCCGCCCGTCGGCTCGATCGTTTAACCAGCTTCCTCTCTCCACCTCACCTTAGTTTTCCGGCTTTCTTTTTTGGCGACCGGAACGCTTTCAAAAGAGCCGCGCACACGCGGCTGCTCAGTATTCAATCTTCTGCTCTGACCCATCCGGAAACAGGAAGTTGCAGCAGAGCAGAAGATTGAACTTTGAACAGCCGCGTGTGCGTGGCTCTTTGAAAGCGTGCCGGTCGCCGAAAAAGAAAACTGGCAAACTAAGGTGAGCTGGAGAGCAGTACCATACCAAGGAGGGGGGGGGGGGCGGGAGGGGCGAAAAAGGTAATGGCGCCAGGCCTTGAAGCACCGAGGCAGACCACTTCTCCCTCCTCCCAGCCGAACCCCCGCTGACCCTCCTATCTCTCCTCCCCCAAGTGAACCTTTCCGACCCTCCCAGCGAAAGCAGCAAACCTCCCTCCAGTAGCGTCGGCTTTCTCCTCCCTCTGCCGCATCACTGATGATGTCATCAGTGACGCGGCAGAGGGAGGAGAAAGCCACGAAGGAGGTTTGCTGTTCTCGCTGGGAGGGTTGGAAAGGTTCACGGGGGGGAGAGATAGGAGGGTCAGCGGGGGTTCGGCTGGGAGGAGGGAGAAGTGGTCTGCCTCGGTGCTTCAAGGCCTGGCGCCATTACCTTTTTCGCCCCTCCCCTCCTAAGGTGAGCTGGAGAGCAGTACCATACCAAGGAGGGGGGGGGGACGGGAGGGGCGAAAAAGGTAATGGCTCCAGGCCTTGAAGCACCGAGGCAGACCACTTCTCCCTCCTCCCAGCCGAACCCCCGCTGACCCTCCTATCTCTCCTCCCCCAAGTGAACCTTTCCGACCCTCCCAGCGAAAGCAGCAAACCTCCCTCCAGTAGCGTCGGCTTTCTCCTCTCTCTGCCGCATCACTGATGATGTCATCAGTGACGTGGCAGAGGGAGGAGAAAGCCACGAAGGAGGTTTGCTGTTCTCGCTGGGAAGGTCGGAAAGGTTCACGGGGGGGAGATAGGAGGGTCAGCGGAGGTTCGGCTGGGAGGGGAGAGAAGCGGTCTGCCTCGATGCTCCATTACCTTCTTCAGGCAGCAGCAGCGTTTACAATTCCCTGCTGTTGCCGGCTTCAGGCCTTGTTCTCTGCCGGGTCCTGCCTACTTCCTGTTTTCATGAAGACAGGACCTGACAGAGAGGAAGGCCTGAAGCGGGCAACAGCAGTGAATTGTGAATGCTGCTGCTGCCCGATGAAGTTCAGGACATCAGGACATCGGGGAAGGAGCAGGGAGAAATCGGCTGCTGGCTTGGGGGTGAGGGTAGGGAAAGAATTGTGGAAGTGGAGAAATTGGCACGATGGCTTTGTGGGGGCTAGGGGGAGAGAGAAAGAAAGGAAAAATAAAGAAAGGGGGGGGCCAGGGGGAGAGAGAAAGAAAGGCAGAAAGAAAGAGGGGGACCAAGGGGAGAGAGAAAGAAAGGCAGAAATAAAGAGGGGGTCAATAGGGGGAGAAAGAAAGGCAGAAAGAAAGAGGAGGGCCAGGGGGATAGAGAAAGAAAGAGGGAAGCCAAGGGAAGAGAGAAAGAAAGGCAGAAATAAAGAGGGGGGCCAGAGGGAGAGAGAAAGAAAGGCAGAAATAAAGAGGGGGTCAAGGGGGAGAGAAAGAAAGGCAGAAAGAAAGAGGAGGGCCAGGGGGAGAGAGAAATAAAGAGGGAGGCCAGGGGGAGAGAAAAAGAAAGGCAGAAATAAAGAGGGGGGCCAGGGGGAGAGAGAAAGAAAGGCAGAAATAAAGAGGTGAGCCAGGGGGAGAGAGAAAGAAAGAGGGGAGGGGCAGGAGAAGAAAGAAGAAGGATCAGAAGAAGGACCAGAGACTCATGAAATCACCAGACAAAAAGGTAGGAAAAATGATTTTATTTTCAACTTAGTGATCAAAATGTGTCCGTTTTGAGAATTTATATCTGCTGTCTATATTTTGCACTATGGCCCCTTTTACTAAAACGCAATAGTGGTTTTTAGCGCAGGGAGCCTATGAGCGTCGAGAGCAGCGTGGGGCATTCAGCGCAGCTCCCTGCGCTAAAAACCGCTATCGCAGTTTAGTAAAAAGGGAGGGGGAATATTTGTCTATTTTTGTATAGTTGTTACTGAGGTGACATTGCATAAAGTCATCTGCCTTGACCTCTTTGAAAACCCGCGGAATATAAATGATAATTAACATTTTCTCTGCGTACAGCGTGCTTTGTGTTTTTAAAATTTTATTGTTGGTAGATCATTTTGACTTGGCCACAAAGGTAAGGGGGAGGGAGGGAGGGGAGCTGCTGATAGACATCTAGTAATCCTTGCAGGCTTGACTGTGCAGGGAATTATTTTTGTAAAATCATGTTTTGTTATGTGACTGGCATTATCTGGACTTTAATTTCTATGAATGAATAGAATGAAAATGATATAAAATTACTTGCTTGCGGGGACCGCGTGTTCCGGCTCACACAAGGAAGGAGGGGGTGAAAGGGAAAAAGTTTCTCTTCCTTGGAAATAGATTCTGAAGTGACCTCATCAAAGAAGACCAGCACCAAATGTACAAGGAATCCCTTAAACAATGTCAAAAGAGCCCAAAATAGAAAACTGCTACTGCCTTGAGACTCCATTATTGAAGGAATCAACTTGAAATCACAGAAGAGACAGGAAAAGGTTAAATGCCTCATGGAATCCTCAGGTACAAAACACAAACCAAATTGTGAATGAAATCAGAGCAGACAGTAAGAATTATAAAATTGATGTCATTATCCATCTGGAAAAAAAGGCGTACTAGAAATAATGCCTCAGCAATACAATTTTCAGAAGTTCTATTTGCTCATGGTAAGGGAGAAGAGAGACTGCTAGTGATGGGGGGGGGGACTGATAGAAGATATGAAAGAAGGGTGGTAGAAAGGAACAGATGGTAAAGGAGGGAGGGAAGGGTGGTGGTGGAAAGGAATAGAACAGACATTGAAAGAGGGTAGAGAGGAACAGACCCTGAAAGGAAATGTGGAAGGCAGAGTGGGGAGAAGACGCTGGAAGGGAAGAAGACAGATGCCAAACTATGGGGGAGCGGAGGGAAGAAGATAGGTGCTAGACGGGGACGGTGACGGGGCGGTGAATGGGATGACGGTGACGGTGACGGGGCGGTGAAGGGATCGGCGGTGACGGGGCGGTGCAGAGGATGGTGGGTCGGGGACGGTGCAGTGACGGGGACAGATTTTTTCCCCGTGTCATTCTCTAATCCTCAGTACTTTATAATGCAAGTGAAACGAGGATTTGGTCAGACTTTTGAAGGGTCTGCAGAAAAAAAATATTGTATAAGCCGGGGACATGAGACAGCAGGAAATGGGAACTTTTCTTCCTTCTATTTTTGTGAATGGAAAGGCTGAGGATGTCAGAGAGTTCAGTTAAAATATGTGCTTTATAAGAAAATATAATAATGCCTCACTGGGGAGGCATAGCTGGCCTACCCAGTGAGGTGTTCCTAGTGGTGGTGGTGGCAGCATGTCAATGTGTTGAGAGGAAGAGGTGGTCTGGGAAATTCTGCTGAGCAAACTCCGGGCCCATTTCCACCCCCCAGTTAGTCCACTCCACTCAACTGGTTCATACACTGAGTGGGTGTTGTATTGGGATCTCTTCCAGTGGTTTATCAGTATCTCCTTCTGGTCCAAGGAAGGAAACTTTGTTATCCTTAGCATTGACCTACAGAATATGTTTGTAACAACGCTGCTTGTGTGGCATTAGGCTATGTAGTGATTGAAAGAAAAAAAACAGACCTTTGCACTATATGGTGGGTGTATGAGGAGATTCACATTTCCTGCACAGCTAAGTCCATGTGAAGTTACCTTGTGCTGTATTTGACATCTAGCAAGGTCTCTGAAAGGAAAGATCTAAACTTAAAAATGAAGTGGCCAAAAGTTATGGTAAAAGCAGATAGTGTAGCTGGTTTTAAGAAAGATTTGGACAAATTCCTGAAGGAAAAGTCCACAATCTGTTATTAAGACATGGGGGAAGTGTCTGCTTGCCCTGGATCGGTAGCATAGAATGTTGCTACTCTTTGGGTTTTGACCAGGTATTAGTGTCCTGGATTGGCTACCATGAGAATGGGCTACTGGGCATGATGGACCATTGGTCTGACCCAGTTAGGCTATTCTTATGTTATGTTCTCATCTGTAGGGGCCTTTGTTTTCACTTCTTATTTTAATGTATTTTTTTCCTGGGAACTTATCAGTGTTTTTTTATAATGGGAACAAAAATGGAAGAGAATTAATGTGTGTGGAATGGGGGGGTAACTAATTTCTTCAGCTAAATAATTCAATCCACCTCAACCAGACATAGGAGAACTCACGCACCCTCCAACCAAAAACGTCAAAAGAAAGAAACAGTTCGACAACCTCCTAGCCATTCGAGCTGCAACACTCGACCCCCAACTCTACAACCTATTGACCTCGACCACAAACTACAAAACCTTCAAAAAGGAAATAAAAACTCTTCTATTCAAAAAACACATAAAACCGAACTAACACAATCAGAACTGTCCCAAGCATCACCTGCAACTACTCCATACGTACTTCTGATGTCATAACAATTCAGACATAATTTATGTTATGTTATGTTTGGAATATAAGAAAATTTTCACTGCCTGTTTCTATTCTGACCATTTATTCCGTTTCATGGTCATTACAAAAAATATTTTTTTACATGGTGGGGGGGAGGTGTCAAAAAATGATGGGCCCCGGGTGCCACATACCCTAGGTACGCCACTGATTCCGTACAAATGTAAGGAAGTTCTTCTTCACCCAGAGAGTGGTAGAAATCTGGAACGCTCTTCCAGAGGCTGTTATAGGGGAAAGCACCCTTCATGGATTCAAGAAAAGGTTACATAAGTTCCTGCTAGACCAGAACATACCCAGATAAGGCTAGATTCAAATAGGACACTGATCTTTGACTTAAGGGCCGCTGCATAAGCAGACTGTTGGGCACGATAGACCACTGGTCTGACCCAGCTGCGGCAAATCTTATTTTCTTATGTCTTCCCTGTGAATGGGTAGTACACACTGTCACAATCCTAGCCCTGAAGCTCGTCTTGTGCCAGGTTTTATTACTGGTAAAGCTAGCCCGATTGTACAAAAGGCTAACCAGGGAGATAGGGTTGTAGGCAAGAGAAGGGAAATTTCTACATTCCCCTTTAAATCTGAACTAAAGGTTCTCCAGGGAGGAGAGGAAGGTGAGAGAAACAGCTTAGAACAGCCTGCTAGGAATTCACCTCCCCCTGTGCACCTCCAGCTGAAGGAGATAATTAGAAAGCCCAGGAAAGCTAAGCAAATAGTGCAGGCTGCTCCTCCCCCGCTGAGAGCAGGGCGTGCTCACCTCAGCTCTTTAGAAGCTGCTCTGAGAAAGAGAAAAACAGTTCACCCTGGGACAGCCCAGGGAGAGGTCTCTCCTGGCTGCTCTCCTGAGTATCAGGACGTTGAGATGCAGGAGATGATACTGACCCTTTTGTCAATCAGCAAACACTACAAGAGCCCATGGACTGCTCAACAACAGATGGACTGCCTGAAGACATTCTGATGGAAGAGAATTAAGTGGCAGGGCCAGGTAGTTGTGGGGAGTATTATCTATGTTTCTATATTACTCAGAGACTGGGGCTATTGTAAGTTACATGGGACCTTGTGGTGCCCCTGGTGCTGTTTGCAGCAAGGGAGAAAGTTCAAGACTCCCTGGGGGTTAGTCCGTTTGAAATGCTATATGGCAGAGCTCCGAGGGGAATACTCGATATCGTAAAAGATCACTGGGGTACACAAGAGGGAGAAGAGGAGAATGTTATATCCTACTTGACCCAGTTGAGGAGAAGATTGACTCAGGTAGCCAAAGTAGGTAAAAATAACATGGAATGGAGTCAGAAAAGACAGAAAGTATACTATGATAAGAAGGCCAAGGACCGCCACTTGAAGGTTGGCGATAAGGTAGTGGTCTTGGTACCATCTGACCCCCATAAATTCCTTGCAGAATGGAAAGGCCCCGCCACTATTGTGGAAAAATTGAATCAAGTAGACTATAGGGTCAAGGACGAAAGAAATAGAGTCCAGACATACCACATCAATCTCTTGAAGCCATGGAGAGAAAGGGAGACTTTGGCCCTAATGGCGGAACAGAGACAGGATGAGGATCTGGGGCCCCAAGTCGCTGATTTAGCCCAAAAGGGGGGGGTTAACATAGGGACTGAATTATCGGATAGGCAAGTAGGCCAGGTCGAGATGTTAGTGCAAGAATTCGGGGACGTGTTTTCGCCAATACCCGGGCGCACGGAAGTGGTAGTACATGACATAATCACTACTCCGGGAAAGGTAGTGAGGGTGAAACCCTATAGGTTATCTGAGGGGAGGAAAGAATTGGTACAGAATCTAGTTGATGAAATGCTATCTCTGGAAGTAATTGAACCATCGCAAAGTCCGTGGTGCAGTCCCATTGTTATTGTGCCCAAAGCTGATGGTACCCCGAGATTTTGTATAGACTTTCGTCAACTCAATGAGGTCTCGGAATTCGATGCCTTCCCCATGCCCCGGGTAGATGACCTATTAGATCGACTAGGCCAAGCTCAGTATCTTTCCACCCTGGACCTCACAAAGGGATATTGGCAGATTCCCCTGTCTCCCAGCGCTAAACCTAAAACGGCCTTTAGTACCCCATATGGCTTATATCAGTTTAAGAGGATGCCATTTGGACTTCATGGTGCCGCCGTGACATGTCAACGCGGAGTCACGGAAGTCCTAAGGGGACACCACCAGTATGCTGAGGCCTACTTGGATGACATAGTCATATTTCCCCAAGTTGGACTCAGCATCTGGAGCATGTTACGGCTGTTCTAAAATCACTGAGGAAAGCAGGTTTCACTATTAACCCAAAAAAATGTTATTTGGGACAAAGGGAGGTGAAATACCTAGGTTATGTAGTAGGGAGAGGGCAGGTTAAACCTCTGATAAATAAGGTACAGTGTGTGAAGGACTATCCCTTACCCAGAACAAAAAAAACAACTACGGGGGTTCTTGGGACTTATTGGCTACTATAGAAGATTCATACCTGCGTTTGCTACGAGGGCAGCCCCCCTCACTGATATGTTAAAAAAGGACAGGCCAGATATTCTCTGGTGGGAGGACAAGGGGAAACAGGCTGTCGAGGACCTTAAAGAGGCCCTATGTACTAACCCGGTGTTGAGTTCTATTGACACAACTAAACCTCTTATTTTACAGACTGACGCTTCGGGTAGCGGGTTAGGAGCAATACTCAGTCAAGAGGTACAGGGGGTGGAACACCCCATCTTATACCTTAGTCGTAAACTATACTCCAATGAGAGAAGCTATGCGACCGTTGAATTGGAATGTTTAGCAGCCAAGTGGGCAATGCAGACCCTGGAACACTACTTACAAGAGCGTGAGTTCACTCTGGTTACGGACCACGCCGCTCTGAAATGGCTTAATACCATGAGAAACAATAACGTTCGGCTTACGCGTTGGTATTTGGCCCTTCAGACCTTTAGGTTTAAGGTATTGCATCGTCCAGGACAGTTAAATACAAATGTGGATAGTCTGTCCAGGATGCAGGAAAACCCAGAGGTAGAGCTTAAGTTAAATCACAAGCAACATTTAAAAGTGGGGGTATGTCACAATCCTAGCCCTGAAGCTCGTCTTGTGCCAGGTTTTATTACTGGTAAAGCTAGCCCGATTGTACAAAAGGCTAACCAGGGAGATAGGGTTGTAGGCAAGAGAAGGGAAATTTCTACATTCCCCTTTAAATCTGAACTAAAGGATCTCCAGGGAGGAGAGGAAGGTGAGAGAAACAGCTTAGAACAGCCTGCTAGGAATTCACCTCCCCCTGTGCACCTCCAGCTGAAGGAGATAATTAGAAAGCCCAGGAAAGCTAAGCAAATAGTGCAGGCTGCTCCTCCCCCGCTGAGAGCAGGGCGTGCTCACCTCAGCTCTTTAGAAGCTGCTCTGAGAAAGAGAAAAACAGTTCACCCTGGGACAGCCCAGGGAGAGGTCTCTCCTGGCTGCTCTCCTGAGTATCAGGACGTTGAGATGCAGGAGATTGATACTGACCCTTTTGCCAATCAGCAAATACTACAAGAGCCCATGGACTGCTCAACAACGGATGGACTGCCTGAAGACATTCTGATGGAAGAGAATTAAATGGCAGGGCCAGGTAGTTGTGGGGAGTATTATCTATGTTTCTATATTACTCAGAGACTGGGGCTATTGTAAGTTACATGGGACTTGTGCTGACCTGCTGAGTTGAAGCAGGAAAGAAAAAAAAAAACGTGTTTTTTTTTTAAACTTAAAGGGTGCTGAAACCATGAAGTTTACTTTAATTTGTGCTGTTATGTGGTGAGTGAGGGAAGTAATGTTTGGGGAGAATCCACTTTACATACTGGTTGGGTTTGTGGGGCCATTTGTGGCATTCTGTACTTCAGAAAGTTTAATCAGTGGATTCACTTACTCCCCTTCCCCCATCAGCAGTTTGAACTGATTGGGGGCCAAGCCTGCTCAACTTTAAGGCTTGAAAATAGCACTGTAAGAAGTGCAAGCAGCAGTGCTGCAGAACTGTCTGAGGTTAGGACAGCAGCAGTTTGGAATTGAGTTCCCAGCCTTTGAAGGCAATTGTATATTCAAGTGGTTTATCTCACTTACCTGTATGAAGGTGAGAGCTGAAACTTCACAGTTTTGATCAGCTCTATTTTTTTTGTTTGTGGACTTATTTTGTCGTTTTGGGAGTCAGGACTGAATGAAAGTAGTCTCCCAACTTCAACCCACAATAAACCGATTATGATATGAACTGAGAACTGACTTTTTTTCATTTTTGTTTCATATATTGAGAGTGACCGTAATCCAGCAGGACTTCCTTACTTTACGGGAAGCACGACCGGGAAGCGCTATCGTGAGCGGAGGACTGGCCTAATGAAGCCACAGGTGCCGGCTCCGTTACAACACACATCATTTTGTGCAATTTTTGGAGACATTTTTAGAACTGAAAAGAGTAGATAATAATACAAAATAGAAATAGAAATGAAATAATAATATTAAACTAATTCTTATGACAGCTGTGTTTAAATATATTGTTCCTACTATATACCTTAGCACATTTTCTAATCATCTGAAGGCAAGGAGGTATTATTCTATCAAATAAGCCTGCTATAAAATTCTTATGAGTTGGGCTGACTCCAGGAGGCAGAACATTTAACCAAGACATCATCAATGGTTTCCATCCCAACATGTGAGGCTCCAAATAGATCATACCACATCTGGAAACCTGAAAAAGAAATGTTTTTTGTTTAGAACCTATAGGAATCAACTATTAAGTGAAAAGATATCCCCAAAATCCTTTCATGGAGTAGTCACATATTACAAAAAAAGCTTTGTGAATCATATCACACCCCCCCCCCCCCTTTTTTATTTTTACAAAAGCGTAGCAAGGTTTTTAGCGCTGACCATGGCAGTAACAGCTCTTACTGGATATTTATATTTGAACAGCAACCCAAAATTTTTGGGTTGCTCCACAGCCAGCGCTAAAAATCATGCTATGCTTTTGTAAAAGGGAGAGAAAGTTTTTCAAACAGCTCACTCAACCTGTCATAAGTCCATTTTTTATTTTATATCCACAATGTGTACAAAATATATTCTTAAGATTTTTTTCATAAATATATCCAACATAAAACCCCACTTGAAGGAACTTATCTTAATGATTCAACTTGCTTGTTCATATGAGTTACAGTCCAATCTTCTTTACAGAAAGGTGTGTAAGGATACCATGTAAAATTATGTGTGCTTGTTAGCATGCATACTTCTATGTTCATTGTCATTTTCCATATGGAAAACATGTGTTACACACAGAAAATATTTTATGATACTGTACTATACTATATTACAAATACTGTATTATGTAAATAATCTGAACAAGGTTTTATTATTTAAAATTCTTGAGTTGCACAAACCAGGGAAATATCTGTGTTTGGGCACTGGCTCAAACGACAGTGAACTCAAAACTGTAGAGGTTTACTCTTGTACTGTTTTGCTCTTCATGCCTGAATTTAGCAGCGTAAATAATAGATCTCCAAAGGCAAAGTCATAAAGGCTACACACCCCGAGAAAGCACTGTGTTTGAAATGGTCCATTAGAGATTTTTTAGTCCGGCCATTCAGACAGTCCGCATTGATTTTACAGTTATAACAAAAAAGATTTTTACACTTTTGCTTTCTACACTTTGGGGAATGCCATTATTTACTACTTCAGTTTTTAGGTTATAGTGCATCTGGAGATTCTCCATTATTAAAACCTAGGTTTGGAGTTGTTTCTGATAAAGTCATTTTATTGGTGATTCCTTACACTCTGTAAGAACATTATACCAAGTTCTGCTGTATTACCTTAAAGTACTGTATATATTTCCATTTTCCTTCCATACTACTCATGCTGCATTAATAAACTAGAAGTAAAAATTGCAAAGACTTTAACATCAGTGTGTTTCACTCTTTGAAAGTTTTTTTGTATCAAAGCAAGTTTCCCCATAGAAAATAAGGGAAACTCGGATGATTCGTTCCACATCCCAAAAAGACACACACACACCCCGAGGCCACTCCCGAGGCCTTGCTCCCACCCGAGAACCTACTTTGCACCCCCCGCGGCCCACCCCCAAACTTTTACCTTGAGCTGACACCGGCACGCACCAACCCACAGGACATACGCCTGCCGGTGCCAAAAGAGCATGCGCATGCTCAAGGCCTTCTTGATCCCACCCTCTCTGAGATTCTCATGAGATTCTCAGAGAGGGTGGGAGCCAGAAGGCCTTGAGCATTCACAGATGCTCAAGGCCCAGCAGCAGCCCAGCATAGATCAGCGGCAGGCTCTTTGGGCACCGTCACGCATATGTCCTGTGGGTTTGGTGCATGTCGGTGTCCACTTGAGATAAGGGTTTAGGGGTGGGCCATGGGGGGGTACAAAGCTGGTTCCCAGGGTGGGGTGGGGGCTCGCATATCGAATCAATGCTCGGTTTGCGAGTCAAAGTTTACAGGAGTGTTTTGCTCATCTTACAAAACACTTGCAAACCGAGGTTTGACTATCTATCTATCTATCTATCTATATATGTTTATATATATATATATATATATTTTTTTTAATTAATTAATTAATTAATTAATTAACTAATTTCTGCCTCCTGCATGCTTCCTCTCCTCCAGACCTCATTCCATTCCTCAACCAACATCTCTCTCTGTCCTTCCATGAGTCCATCTTTTCTTTCTCTCTCATCCCCCAGATCATTTTTCACCACTGTCCACCAGCCTCATGCCCATTTCTCCTTCTATCACCCCTCTTCAACACCATGCCACATTTCTCCCTCCATCACTATGTCCAACATTCCTCCCCTTTGCATTCCCTTCAAACTATCCCTTTGTTCCCTCTCTACCACCATACCCAACATTTCTCCCTGTCATCCTTCTATTCCCCATGCATCTCTACCTCACTCCTCTCTCTCTGCCCAATTTTCCTTTTCCTTTTCCCATGTACACCAGCTCTTTCCTTCTCACTCACACACTCAAGCCCAACAATTGTCCCTTTCTATACCCTCCCTCATATGTCCCAAATTAGTACCCTCTTCCTCCCTCCCTCCTTCCTATGTCCCGAATTCCTATGTTACTCCTTCCTATGCCCCCTCACTGCCTTCCAGCCTTTGTCCTACCCCTTACCTCCCTCCCCCGAAGCCGCGCTAAAGCCTGTCTGCCCTCAAGCCAACCCACCGCCGATTCCTCCTCCCCCCGGTCCACTGCCACCTCTCACCACCCACCACCCACCCGCTCCATTATTTAACAACCCCCTTCCCTCCGCTGCTGCCGCAACTCTGGAAAGAGCCAGGCATGTGCAGCGATTGCACACCACTGGCCCACAAGCCTTCCCCCCAACGTCAATTTTAACGTCAGAGAGAGGGTCCGGGTCAGCCAAGCAGCGATTGGCTGGCCCAGACCTTCTCTCCAAGGTCAGAAATGATGTCAGGGAGAAGGCTTGTGGGCTGGCGGCGTGCAATCGCTGCACACACCCAGCCCTTCCCTTCCCAGTGTTGCAGCAGCAGCGGGGTTGTAATTATATGGAGTGGGCGGACGGCAAACAAACAGGTGGCGAGCGAGTGGGCAACAGGGGATGGCAGGGAGGAATCAGCGGTCAATCTGCATAACCCCAACAGGCGGTATGCGTACCCCTAGGGCAGAGGTAGGCAATTCCGGTCCTCGAGAGCCAGAGCCAGGTCAGGTTTTCAGGATATCCACAATAAATATGCATGAGATAGATTTGTATTTCAAGGAGGCAGTGCATGCAAATCCATCTCATACATATTTATGGTGGAGATCCTGAAAACCTGACCTAGCTCTGGCTCTTGAGGACCGGAATTGCCTACTCCTGCCCTAGGATATGTGTACCGCAAGTTAAGAAACACTGCTCTACAGCACACTCTTGGCAGCACTATCATGGGACAGAGGCAGAAAAGGATATTTATATGTTTTAATATTTGTGCCCTGATGTGTTTTATTTTCTGTTCCTTAGAAAACACACCAGGGAATAGATCCAAAGATGTCTGATTTCAGTGTAAAATGTGTACTTTTGCCTTTTTCTACATTTTTTCCTTGAGAGCAGATACAGCTGTTTTACTTGGCATTTACACGTGCAGCCCTGATCTTGTAAAATATGTTCCATTTTCTGTACATTTTCACTAACACTTCTACATTCACACATCTATGACCTCTCTAAAATGATGCTATAAAAATTCATAACTTAGGGCTCCTTTTACTAAGGTGCACTAGCATTTTTAGTGCGCGCTAAATGAAAAATACTAATGCAAGCTCTATGGAGGCGTTAGTGTCACACCTTAATAAAAGGAGCCCTTAGTCCACATAAGATGACTTGGGGCCCCTTTTATCAAGCCGCGCTAAAAACCTCTAGTGTGACCGTAAAAAAGAGCTCAAAATTAGGCTTAAATTATTTTACTAAGATTTGGTACCTTCTTCTTAAATTGGACTTATAAAATTTTGTAACCCATATGATTAAAACCAGTTATTTCTGTATTTTGACAATCAAAGTTTCCAGTAAACCAAATTTAAACACTAACAATTGATATTTGCATTAATAAACTGTTGTCAAATTTTGTTTTTAATTTTTCTGGTAATTTTGAATCTACAATTGTTGAATTATATTGTTAATTAAAATGGTATATCTCTGGCAAATGAAATGATAGAAAGATGTGATTTGTTGCATTTGAATCAGCATCTTCTTGATTACATAGCCACCTGAATAACTCAATTTCTAAGATTTGATCCCTTTTCTTGGATTCTGACACATATCTAAAGTAGAGAGTTGCGCGGGGACAGAAATCCCACCCATCCCCGGCCTGATCCTCTCCATCCCCACCTGTCCCCGTCAGGATCCTCTCCGTCCCCGCCGGTCTCCGCTAGTATCCTCTCTGTCCCCACCCGTCCCCGCCCGGATCCTCTCCGTCCCCACCTGTGCCTGTCAGGATCCTCTCCATCCACACCCGTGCCTATCAGGATCCTCTCCGTCCCCACCAGTCTCCGCTAGTATCCTCTCTGTCCCCACCCGTCCCCGCCCGGATCCTCTCCGTCCCCACCCGTGCCTGTCAGGATCCTCTCCATCCACACCCATGCCCATCAGGATCCTCTCCGCCCCCACCCGTGTCCATCAGGATCCTCTCCATCCCCACTCGTCCCCGCCAGTATCCTCTCAGTCCCCACCCGTCCCTGCTAGGATCCTCTCCGTCTCCACCCATCCCTGTAAGGAATTACCTTCATCCCCGCCCATCCCCATAAAAAGCAGCAATTACTTCTGACAGAATCATCAATTCCACAGTTTCTTTTGTGTTTGCGCTGCTGTTTTCCTTGTAGAATCTCTTTGGTGGAACCCTTTTTCTGTTTTCTGTTCAGGTAATTAACTTATAAACCCCCTCTTTTACTAAGGCTGAAGTGTCCATTATATTATATGGACGAACTTGCTTCCAAAGCCTTCCATCACTGTGGGATTCCCATGGGTCAGAAGGGGGTCCCCGTGGGAGTCCCATGGATTAGGGGCGGATTCCCGCAGGACTCCCGGGATTCCCGCGATCCCCGTTCCCGTGCAGACTTCTAATCTAAAGGAATAAAATCTCTGAAAGATCAAGCTGTCTACAAAGACTATCCCCCTCTTTTAGTAAGGCATGCTAGCTAATTTAGTGTACGCTAACTGATTTAGCGCATGCTAACGATTAGCACGCGCTAAATGCTAACTCGCCCATTATATTCTATGGACGCGTTAGCATTTAGCATGCATTAAAATCGGTTGGCGTGTGCTAAATCGGCTAACGTGCCTTAGTAAAAGGACCTCTATAATTTAACATTTATCAAGAAATCTTTTCTGAATCATATTTCCTAATAAATAATTGTTTTAACAGTACTGTAGTAAGAAATACATAATTAAACTTTAGATGCTTACTGTTGCAGGGGAGGCAACCTCTAAGTCCATTGGTTCAAAAATAAGACTCATTTGGGAAGACATCTGAATGATCTCTCCACTCATCAGACAAAGTTTCTTATTATCATCCAATACTGTATTCATGTTTTCAATCCATACAGCATCAACTGGTCCATCAAAAATTAACCACTTTCTGTCTGGTGTCTAATTTGCAGAATGTAGTTTGAGGAAAGAAAAATTTCAATCATTAAAGCTTCTATATCATACAATACAATGCAATACAATACATTTCTTATATTCCACAATTATCAGGCTTTTGGTTTATTGCAGATTACAATGAAAGGCACTAGTCAATCACTGGGAAGTCAAGAATAATATAAAATTCAGTGAGGGATTATACTTCTAGGGTTCGATATACAGCTGGTGGCACTCAGCATTTTTCTAACTGCTACCTTAGTAAAAGGACCCCTATGAATGGAACTTTCACATCAAAGATTCAAATCAAACTTAAAAACATATTTTTTTGAGAAAATTGATGATCTCACTTAATTATTACAACTTCAGGATTCTGATGACAGGCTACAGGTGGGGCATGCAAACACAGAGTGAAGAAATCCTTTACTGACTATTATCATTTCTTTTCTTCTCCTTTTTTTCGCCTCATAGTTTATTATAAATTGCCTAGATGATTTTCCAATATGTGGCATTTTAAATGATTAATAAAGTTGGAAACTTTGAAACTCTATTTCGTAGCACCAGATCTCTAAAGATAAAGGGGTCCAGAATAACAGGAAAACCTGTTATTTTGTGTGTGTGGGCAGAAGCTTCTATTCTGACGCAACTTCCGGTTGCGTCAGAAGAGAAGCTTCTGCCCACATACGCACGCTACTGCTTGCAGGCTCCGACGGCTTTGAAGTTACTCAAAATGCATTGTGAAGGTAAGGGGGATGGAGGGAGATAGATAGATAGATTTGGATAGGTAGGAAGGAGGAAGGGGGGCCGCACGAGGGGTGCCGAAGGGCGGTGAGGTGGCAAGAGGGAAGGGTGGTGGAGGAAAGGAACAGAAGCTGAAGGGGGGTGGAGAGGAACAGATGCTGAAAGGAAATGGGGAACAGATAGTGGGGAGAAGATGCTGAAGGGAAAGGGGAGAGAAAACGCTGAAGGGAAATGGGGAAGACAGAGTGGGCAGAAGACGCTGAAGGGAAATGGGGAAGACAGAGTGGGGAGAAGACACTGGAAGGGAAGAAGACAGAGATACCAGACTATGGGGGGAGAGGAAGGAAGAAGATGGGTGCCAGACCAATTGGGGGAGGGTGAAGGGAGAGGCACAGTAACAGACTGGAGCAAATGGAAAACGCAGAGAGAAGACAGACAGTGGATGAAAGGAATTGAATGAGAAGACGAGGAAAGCAGAAACCAGATAACACAGGTAGAAAAAAAATTCTATTTATTTCTTTTCTTTTTATGCTTTAGGATAAAGTAGTATATTAGTTGTGTTTATAATAATTTATAAACAAAGCCCTGCCAGCTGAACATCTCTTTCTCTAGTTCAGCAGCCAGAACTTTGATTTATAAGGAATGAATAAGCTAAATATTGCAGTACTGAGGCTTGTATGGATGCTGCGGGGATAGTAGTCATGGGGACCGGGCGGTAATAGTGGTAGCGGAGACGGGGCGGGGACAGTGGTTGTGGGAACGGGGCGGTGATGGGGACAAATATTTTCCCCGAATCATTCTTTATGTTGCATATATTAACGGTAATAGCACATACTACTACTACTCCTATTTATCATTTCTATAGTACTGAAAGGAATACGTGAAGCTGTACATTTAAAATGTAATAGACAGTCCCTGTTCAGAAGAGCTTACCATCTAATTTGGACAGACAGACAGGACATATAGAAGTTAGGGAGATTCTTGTAGAAAGAATGGAAGGATGGATATAGGTATCTTACCATGAGTGCGAGTTAGGAGTTCAAAGCAGCCTCAAAAAAGTGGGCTTTTAACTTGGATTTGAATACTGCTAGAGATGGAGCCTGACGTAATGACTAAGGCAATCTGTTCCAGGCATATGGTGCAGCAAGACAGAAGGGACATTGTCTGGATTAGGCAGTAGAGGAAAAGGGAATGGATAGGAGGGACTTACCTGATGAATGGAATTCATGAGGGGGTGAAGCATAGGGGAAGATAACTGAGGAGAGATATTGAGGAGCTGCAGAGCAAACACATTTGTAGGTCAGTAAGAGCAGTTTGAACGGTATTTGGAAATGGATTGTGAGCCAATGGACTTGAGAAGAGGAATAATGTGAGTATGGCGGCTTTCATGGAATATAAGTTGTGCAGAAGAATTTTGAATAGATTGATGGGGAGAGAGACTGTTGAGCAAAAGACCTGAGAGAATCAAGTTGCAATAGTTTAAGAGAGAGGTGATGAAAATGTGGATAAGGGTTTTGGTAGTGTGTTCAGAAAGGAGTTGTTGAATTTTGGTAATATTATAGAGGGAGAAATGACAGGCTTTGGCAGTTTGTTGGATCTGAGCAGAGAAAGAGAGAGAGAAATCAAAAATGATCCTGAGGTTGCGAGCTGACAAGACAGGGAGGAGGAATGTGTTGTCCACAGAAATAGAGAATGGGGGAAGGTGAATTGGGTTTAGGTAGAAAGATGAGGAGCTCGGTTTTGCCACATTCAGTTTTAGAAGGCGGTGAATCATCTAGGCGGCAATGTCAGACAGGCAGGCTGAGACTCAGGTCTGGATTCCTGTCGAGGTGTGAAGAGATAAATCTGGGAGTCATCAGCATAGAAGTGATACTGAAAACTATGAAAGGAGAAATAGATATTTTTACGCCAGCTGTGTGTGGCAGGAATATTCATTTTAAAATCAAAAGCATCTAAAACAACAACAGTACATAAACATTAATATTCTGAATTGTCAACATACTCGTTTATGTAGTGGAAAGGAAACATTTATGTTAGCCAATTTTAAAACATAGGAGGGAGTTCTATAAATGGTACTCAAAATTCAGCACCAGAAAAAAATCAGCTTTAAGCGCAATTCTATAACGAGCACATGCCCTTTATAGAATCATGGTTAGCACCGATTCCTGTGCTAACCAACAGGCGTAAGTCTGGTGCCTTAACTCTAAGCACCAGACTTACGCCTGCTGAAACCTGGTGTAAATGCTGGTGCCCAAGTTCAGCATACTTAGCTGGTATTCTTTAACTATGAATGCAACTTTTTAGAATGCCCCTGGTATGCCCATGCTTCCTTTTGAGATATGTGCTATGGGAGTTAGGTGGCCTGCCTAATAAAATAGCACACAACCAGATGCATGCACAGATTCTAATGAGTGCCAGTTAACATTAATAATTGATTGTTGAGCCCAATTGTTGATGGTTAAAAACTTGTTAGCCAATTAATTTGAGTGCACATTTGAGCAGCGTGCCCAAATTTGGGCTTCTAAATTTTGGTACCATACGTATATACAATCTGTAAATCTGGGTACCAGATTATATATATGGTACCCATATTTAGAAGCCCAAATTTGGGCACGCTGCTCAAATGTACACACAAATTAATTGGCTAAAGTTCTTAATCATCAATATTGGGTACCAACAATCTATTATTAATGTTAATTGGCACTTATTAGAATCTGTGCATGCATCTAGTTGCATGCTATTTTGTAAGGCAAGACACCTAACATCTGTCTTATAAAATTTGGGCTTGTAAATTTGGGTACCATATATACAATCTCTCTCTCTTCCCATAGCTGGCTCAAAGTGCCGGGAGGGTGGCAACACATGATATACCAACTGCAGTGGTCGTGTGGCTAAGTGCTATAGGTTGAGAAAAGACCTGGTGATCTACTCCATAAAACCTTCACCATGAAACTCTATGGATCAGAATCAATATGCTTCAAATATAGTGCTTGACAGTGGGCCCCCCAGGCTGGACAGCATCATTCAAGTGAGTAGGGAAAAACAAAGGTGGACCCGAAGTAATTAGGAGAAGTATGATGCGAGAGGGGGAAATCCGTAAGGGGGCCCAATTGCTGATGTAGTCCATGATGAAAAGGGCCATCTGAGCTGCACAGAACAATATACCATTGGAATATGGAACATAAGAGGGATGAGCATTGGAAAGCTGGACATTATAAAGAAGGAAATGGAAAGAACGAGCGTAGACCTAGTGGGAGTCAGTGAACTGCACTGTACTGGATCTGGGAACTTCAGCTCAGACAACTACATCATTTATTACTTAAGCAATGAGACAGAAAGGAGAAAGGTAATTACTATCATGGCTAAGAAAAGGATTGCAAGGAGCGTTCAGAGCCCCCAGTACATCAATGATAGGGTCATGTTCGTCCACATCAGAGGGAAACCACTGAATGTGACCATCATCCAAGTCTATGCTCCAACAGCAGACACATCAGAGCAGGACATTGAGGACTTCTATGCCAAGGTCCAAAATGCACTTGATAGAACCCCAAGAAACAACATCAACTACATTATAGGTGACTTCAATGCCAAAGCTAGAGAAAGAGAGGATGCAGGAGTGGTCAGCAGGCATGGCCTAGGGGAGAAGAATGAAGCTGGTGACCACCTTGTATAGTTCTGCCAAGAGAACAAGCTTAGAATTACCTATCCAAAGCAACACCTCTACATCTGGAAATCACCAAATGGGCAGTATCACAACCAAATTGACTACATCATCTACCAGCAAAAATGGAAGGGATCAATTTTCTCTGCAAAAACTACCAGGCACAGACTGGATCTGATCACCAACTCTTTGTAGCCAAAGTCAGGGTCAGACTATGCAAGATCAAGCATCCAGATATGCAGAGGAAGGTTGATGTCAATGAGATCCCTGTGCAAAATGCAATTAAAGTGAGTAACAGGTTCAACCTGTTCAGGCAGGAAGGAGGGGTCCCAGACGAATTGTGGGCAGAGATCAAAGGAATCGTCACGGAAACTGCTCAAAAGCATATGCCATACAAGAAGCCAGTATGTGGTAGAAACTGGTTAACTGCAACTACCCTCCAAATCACTAATAAGAGGAGAGAGGCAAAGGCTAAGGTTGAATGAGGTGAGGCGACTCAATGCTGATTTCCAAAGAGCAGTCAGGAAAGACAAGAATAATCTCCTGAATGCTCAATGCATGAACAATGAAGAAGCCTATAAGAAGGGCCACACCAGGGAATTATTCGCCATGGTGAAACAAATGAAAAAGCCTTTCTCAGCATGGCAATCAACTATCAAAGACTGTGATGGGAATGAAATTAATGACCATCAGGACATTAAGCAGAGCTATAAAGAATGCATACAGGAATTATGCATCAGCATCAGCACTGACTACCCTGAAGAGCTTGGGGGTCAAGAGTAAGCAAAACCAGACCTATTGGAAAGTGAAGTGGATTGGGCACTGAGGCAGCTGCCAAACTACAGAGCACCTGGCATTGATGGAATCCCTGCAGAGCTGCTCAAACCAGTCCAAGAGCACACTGACATCACTATGCCAGAAGATCTGGAGAACCTGCACATGGCCAAAGGCCTGGAAAAAATCAGTTTTTATCCTACTGCTGATGAAAGGGACTGTACTAACTATAGAACAATTGCCCTGAACCCCAATGCCAGCAATGCACTTCTAAAGATCATCCATAGGCACTTGGACAAAATCCTTGATCGAGAACTTCCTGATGCAAACTTGAGGTGAATCATAGAAAAGGTGAGGGAGTACCAGAAGAAGCTTTACCTGTACTATACCAAGGCTTTTGACTATGTAGAGCATGACACTCTTTGGAAAGCACTGAGTGAGGTAGGAGCGCCAGTGTACCTGATCAGGTTAATCAGATTGCTCTACTAAAATCAAAAAGCTACAGTGTGAACCAGGTATGGAGATACTGAATAGTTCAAGATCAAAAAGGGTACAAGACAAGGATGCATCTTGTCTCCTTTTCTTTTCAACCTCTATGCAGAAGTAATCATGAGGAAGCTGGACTTAGATGATTTGAGCGTTGGGGTGAAAATAGGCAGAAGAACCATCAGCAACCTGAGATACACAGATGATAATACCCTGCTGGTAAGGACCTGAAGAAGTTGATCCTGAAGCTGAAAGAAGACAGGGAGAAGATGGGATTTTACCTGAACATCAAGAAGACCAAAATCATGACTACCGCCAACAAGAAAGTCCACATAAAAATCAATAATGAAGAAATAGAAGTGTTTGACAGCTTCATTTTCCTTGGGTCCGTCATTGATCAAAGTGGCAGTTCGACAGCAGAGATCAAGCATCAATTAGTACTAGAGCATGCAGCCATAGTGGGCATGGACCAAATATGGAAATGCAAGGACGTCTCAGTCACTATCAAAGACATAAGAACATATGAACATAAGAAACGCCCTCACCGGATCAGACTGAGGTCCATCTTGTCCGATGATCCGCACACGCAGAGGCCCATTTAGGTACTCCTTTTTGGAGACCCGGATTTACAGTATCCCTCAATCTGATATGCAAGAAGGTGTGTGTCCAACTTTCTCTTGAATCCCAGTACAGTAGTCTCCTCCACAACTTCCTCCGGGAGCGCATTCCAAGCACCCACCACGTGCTGTGTGAAACAGAATTTCCCGACGTTTGTCCTAAACCTGCTGCAACTCAGTTTCAGGCTATGACCTCTTGTCCGTGTCATCTCTGAATATTTCAGCAATGCTGCCTCTTGGTCTATTTTATCAAATCCTTTTAATATTTTAAAAGTCTTTATCAAATCCCCTCTCAGTCTTCTCTTCTCAAGGGTAAACAGTCCCAGCCTCCTGAGTCGATCTTGGTAGGTCAAATGTTCCATTCCTTTGATAAGTTTCGTGGCTCGCCTCTGCACTTTCTCCAGCAGAGTTATATCCTTTTTAAGGTATGGAGACCAGTGTTGGACACAGTACTCCAAGTGCGGTCTGACCATTGTTCTATAAAGTGGCATTATGACATCTTCCGATCTACTCATAATCCCCTTCTTAATTATGCCCAACATCCTGCTCGCTTTCTTCGCCGCCGCCGCACATTGTGCCAATGGTTTTAGGGTACTGTCAATCAGAACCCCCAAGTCCCTTTCCTGTTCGCATTTTGCTAATTTCACCCCCAACATCCTGTACTCATGTTCCTTGTTTTTCTTTCCTAAATGCATCACCTTGCATTTGTTTATGTTAAAGTTCATTTGCCACTTTATTGCCCACGTTTCCAGCTGGTTCAGATCTTTCTGAAGGTCCTCGCAGTCCCTTAGAGAGCCAACCGCCCGACATAGTTTTGTATCATCTGCAAACTTTATTATATTGCATGTTATTTCCTCTTCCAGGTCGTTTATAAAAATATTGAACAAGATAGGCCCAAGAACCGAGCCCTGGGGCACGCCGCTAGTCACTTACTCCCAGTCCGAGAACTTCCCATTTATGCTAACCCTTTGCCTTCTGTTTTCAAGCCATTTGCCGATCCATCTGTGTACTTCTCCTCCTATTCCATGGCTTATTAATTTCTTCATAAGCCTTGCATGAGGGACTTTGTCAAACGCTTTCTGAAAGTCCAAGTAAATTATATCCACTGGTTCTCCATTATCTATCTGTTTGTTTACTTTCTCAAAGAATTGTAGTAAATTTGTCAAACATGATTTCCCTTTCCTGTAGCCGTGTTGACTAGCCCTTATTAGATTGTGGTCCTCCAAGTGTTATACAATGTTCTCTTTAATTATTGTTTCAATTATCTTCCCTGGAACCGATGTGAGGCTCACAGGTCGGTAGTTTCCTGGATCCCCTCTTGAGCCTTTTTTGAAAATTGGGATAACATTTGCTATCCTCCAGTCTTCTGGTATTTGCCCTGTTCTAATTGACATGTTAGCTACGGTTTGTAATAGTTCGCCAATTTCCTCCTTAAGTTCCTTTAATACTCTCAGGTGAATTCCATCTGGTCCAGGGGATTTGTCGCTTTTTAGTTTGGCAATCTGAAAGTAAATCATGTCCAACGTCACATTCACTGTTGTTAGGCTTTCCTCTGTGCCCCCGTTGAATACCTTCCCTGTGTATGGCATTATTGAAGTGTCCTCATTTGTGAAGACTGATCACTGCCATTGTGTTCCCAATCATGACATATGGGTGCGAGACATCGACACTCACGAAAGAAGAAGAAAAATTGACACCTTCAAGCTGTGGTGTTGGAGAAGACTTCTACAAATCCCATGGACAGCTAGGATCACCAACAAAGATGTTCTTGATCATATAAACCCAAAGTTGTCCATGGAAAGTAAGATTACCAGACAGAAACTAGCCTATTTTGGACATGTGATGAGGGTGAATTCACTAGAAAAGGAGGTGCTACTCAGAATTGTCAATGGTAAAAGGAAGCAGGGGAGACCAAAGGCCGTTGGTTGGATTATTTATTTATTTTAAAAAATGTATATTGTGATATGCAGGCTATGCCAGCTAGGGTTGATCCTAGCCCTAAGCCAATGGCTAGAACATCTGACCCTCTGTCTCAACAGTTTAAACCCCAGGGTGATTCTTTCCCTGACATTTTTTCCAATTCCAGCAGAGGGAGCAGAGGAGTAGAATTCCAGGCTTCCCCTCCCCCTTTCCTGCCCAAGGCTTCCAACCGGAAATGTGTTCCAGCTGGGGAGGTTGGGCGGGGCTGTAAACTCCTGAACCTAAAGTCTGAACAGGTAATTAGGGAGAGGGAGGGTTGGAGAGGGAGAAACCAGTCCCATGAACAGTTCCCCCTGGCTAGCTCAGGACCAGGAGCTCTGCAGGACCCTGAATGGCCTGAAGGCATGGAGCTTGGAGAAGCCGAGGCGGTGCTGTCTCCCAGTTGCTCTGAGGATCCCCAAGCTATGGAATTGGGAGTGGAACCAGTCCTGGAAGGACAACCTATGGACATAACTGTTTCCAAAGCAGTTCCCTGCCTACCTGACTCAGAGGTACAGCTATTTCAATGAACTTTGGGATACTGAATTGTTTTGGAACTTTCTGGCTTTTTGATTGTTTGTTTTGCCAGTGTGGTGGGGAATTTTGCCCCACGTTTGAGGTGGGATTGAGGGCTCTTTAATGTGGCATATATCAGCACGTGGAGCACACCACCTGGCCAGCCTTACTACCGGCTGACATAGAGCAGTGCTGGGACACTGCTCCTTTTTTTGGACAAATTTTGTGTTCTGAAAAAACCAAGAAGACTGTTTGTATTTTCCTGCGTAGTGCAGCCAAGTACTTTAAAGTTAGGACTCCAGAGTACAGAGTCTTTCCTTTGCCTTTCTTTTGGAGCTGTTTGGATTTATGATTTTGGCAATATGTGACTAAGAACATTATGCTGTTTTCTTTCTTGTTTGGAAAAGCTCCTTGATTTATTTGAAGGATTCGGGACCAAGGGTATTGGCCCCTTCCTATGGTGGAATTGAATAAATCCAGTCCGGATTTTCGCCTTGACTCCTCTGGTTTTTGTGTTGGTGAAAATCCTGAACCACTAAGTGTATATCCTGACATTCCTTGTGTATCCTACCTTAGGTCACAAAGGCATAATTATCGTCCCTGCCTCCTGGGGCCCCTTGCCCTAAGGGTGCGGACGACAATATACAGCCTAAAGTCTAGGCAGTTTGCAAAACAACATACAAAATAAATAATAACAATACAACATATACTCAGACTCTCCTACATTATCAAGAATGAACATCAAGCAATTGAAAGAAGTCGTGGAAACAGGAAAGCATGGCGAGGACTGGCCTACAGAATATCCAAGGGTTGGACATGACTGAATGGATAGGAGTAGTTGTATATACAATTTGGGGGATAAAGTGCATAAGTTGTCACAGAGTTCCACATCCCTTGCTAGTTTTGCATTCAAGAGTGATAGCAACCACTGGGGGAACAAGGAGGCAAATTCTTTTAATACCTCCAGTACTGCAAAACATTAGGACCTTTCTGATATCTAGATGTCACAGATGTTTATTTTTGGCCTACCCTAATCATACCCAGAACACACTTAGATTATTCCCCCATGCTATATACATGTTTTTCAATTTTAGATGTGTATGGCTCAGCTTTGTAAAATTGGGATTTATACACTTTTGCACATCTAAAAGATGAACATTTTAAAAAAATAAGCATCTTAATGAACTAGATCTGATTTTTCTATTTCATGTGATGTATTTCAGAATACTTACCGTAGAAGAAGCAAATGCTCTGAAACTGACTGCTAAGATACCATCTGACCACTCATGTGACACTTGATCAAACTGTCCATATAGCTGTCCCATGGTTATAGATTTCGGATTTAGTACAGTAATCTGAACCTTGTTTTCTTCAAGCAGACCCTTAATATAAAAACAAATATATGTAGCATATCTATCATGTTTTAATCTGTATTTCTCTGATTGATTTCAATTTTAAAACTGTAGAGGTATGTTTTTTAATTAATTTAATATAATCGAATATTAAATTTTTATTCTGCTTGTTTCATATTCATAGTGGATTACAAAAAAAATAGAAGCATTACATAGGAATTTAAAATAAACAATCACAAAACATAGAACAAATCTATAACTATTACCCTCAATAAAATTTTCTTGCAACAATAATCCAATTTTATAATCAATCTATAGCAGTAACGTGCAATAACATACACAACTACTGTACTCATAGATAACCTAAGGCCAATTATTACTTAAAATAGTTTTGAAACAAAAAAAATTCCCAGCTGGAAAAATACCACATATTTCTGTACTCTTCCAATTACCTCAGGGAAACAACTTCATTTAATAGCTGCCTGAAATAAAAATAAATTGTCCTTTTTTATATATATATGTTTTGTTCTCATAACTTGGTAAGTTCACAAAAATGCAATAAACTAATACAATATTGAAACTCTACCATCCATAAGCTAGAGTATAATATTGTATCATTTTAAAAATCATACATAATAATTTAAACATAAACTTGGCTTGAACAGGCAACACCTCTGTCATACATTTTGTTTTCTCTTGTAACAGATGATAAAATAGATTTGAAGGGCCTAAGATATGATCTAAATTTAGTTGAAACCGGGCTAATTTCCATAAACAAATTAGGTTTCCATGGTTTAGTCTGCCAAATGACATCAGGAATGACCTACTGTTGTCTTTAAAGAATAACTTCCGGGGTCCTATGTCTTTCCCATTTGCTAAGGCTATGTGTGCCATGGCCAGAAACAGGAAGTTGCATCAGAAGAGGAGACCAATAGAGGGAAGACCTGGAAGCAGGCCTAAGGGGATCCTATTAGAGTGCCATTAAGGTAGAGATACTGCGGTGGGGTGGAGAGAAAAAGGAAGACCAGATGCCAGACCTGGGAATGATAAATCACTTAAAAAAATTTTTTTTTTTTTTTTGCCATGGGAGCTAAGCTTTTTACCCTTCCATGGGGCAGTACAAAGTTTTACTCCCACATCTGCAGTAAAAGTACTAATTTTTTTTTTAACCAAATGTTTTTTAACCAAATGTTCCCATCTTCCTGTCATTCTCTAGGCGGTACTATGCACTAGCTGTCATGACTGCCACTAGCACAGCTGTAATTACTAACATCTCAAGAACAGGTGGTTATTGTAGTAGCGCTACCAGCAGCTCAGTAGCACAAAGTGCTGTCAGGATATATGTTGAAGCATACTTCTTCCCCTCCTGCATACTTCTTCCCCTTCCCTTCCTTCAAAAACCCAGGCATGAAAATATACGGTACTGTTAATAATTATCTGCATATATTTATGTGGTTGCCACATTGTTGACTATTACCCTCAATATGTCAATGCAGAATTCTAGTCTTATTATCAGAGAACTGATGCTGTAACTTATAGTCTAATTTTTCTTACAAAATGTATAGACTATGTTATTGCTGAATAATATGGCCTATGTTATAGAAATGCAAACAATTTTATTATTGTTTTGGAGTACAAATGAAAAAGATTGTGTTGAATATTTATACCCTATTTATCCCTCCCCTCAGTCTGGATTTTGCTGATATTGTCCCTGGCTACCTCAAAGTACTCTGTAGGAACTATGTTTCAGTTTCTTTGTCTGTCAAGCCTTTCTGCTGAAGCTGCAAATAACTGTAATGTCAAGTTGTCATGATAGACTTTTAAGGAAGTGGAGAGAATGTGAAATGGTGACCTAACAGTGAAAGCAGTTTCAAAACACATCAGTCTATGGAATCAATCAATCCTTATGATGTTAGCTGTACATACTAAAGAGACAATGTACCCAACAATAATATTACCGTATATACTCAAATATAAGTCAATCCTTCCATTTTTCCTCCAAAAAAGAAGACAAATTGTTGACTCGAATATAAGATGGGGGCTTAATATTCAAGTGCCCTGCCAGGATCTGTACCCAGCCCCCCTCCCTGTTGGGCTCTGCAACCAGCCCCCTTCCCTCCCTGCCTAGCTCTGCACCTAGCCCCCCTCACACCCTGTAGGCTCTACACCCTGTCCCCCTCCCTCCCTAACTGCCCTGTACCCATGTCTCTCCCTCCCGATGCCTTACATGCCTCCATCGGACCTGCTGCAGGACCCGGTGGTCCACTGGTGAGCCGGGGTATGAGGGATCCCCTGTCTCCCATCCCAGCCGAATCAATCCCACACCCCCATGCACCCCCCGACTCCTCAGCAGCCTCGCGGTGAGAGGACAGGAGTAATTCCTTTTGCTTCCTGTGCCTGCCAAAATTGACAACCACACCTCCCTCCCACCTCCCCCACGTACCTTTTGGGTCTCTGGTAGCCACCCATTGCATGGAGTAGGAGCGATCTTCTTGCCCTCCTACTCTGTTCAAGGCTGTTGGCTAATTGGCTGCTGTGAGTTCTCATGCCTCCTGCTCCATTCAAGGCTGCTGGCTGATTGGCTGCTGCAAGTTCTCAACTTGCGAGAACTCACAGCAGCCAATCAGCCAGCAACCTCGAATGGAGCAAGAGGGCAGGAAGATCACTCCTGGTCCATGCAACAGCTGGTTACCAGGGACCCAAAAGGTACATGGGGGAGTTGAGAGGGAGGCGTGGTTGTCAATTTCGACAGGCACAGAAAGCAGAAGGGATTCCTCCTATCCCATCCATTGCGAGGCCGCCAAGGAGTCAGGGGGTGCACAGGGGAGGTGGAGCATTTTGGATTCGGCTGGGATGGGAGGATTTCTCACCGCTGGACCACTGGGTCTTGCAGCAGGCCCTGTGGAGACCTGTATTAGGTCCGGGAGGAGGGTGGGTAGGCGATGGCATGAATATAAGCCGAGACCCCCATTTTTGGGGCATTTTTTTGGTTCAAAAATCAGCTTATATTCAAATATATATGGTAATATTTCTAGTAGATGCTTTTACTGAAAATGTTTAGTAAAGTTTTGTATTCTTAGTAAAATTTTGAAAATTATACCTTTTCACAAATGTCACATAAAGATGCTGCCAAAACTCGATATGCTGATGTCTTTCCACCAAAAGGTTCTCCAACAATCATAAAACCATGACGTACAATCATCATTTCATAGATCTGTAAAATTTTCTCAGTAAAGAATTCTGACATTTGCAAATTCATTCGATCACAGTTCTCTTTGATTGCCTCCATGAAAATAGTATAATCTGGTTTGGGTAGCTTTATTCCAGGAAACAAATCTGAAGTAATACCCTGGAAAAATATTAAATTACATTTATTATACTGCTACAAAAATACTCTCAAAGCTGAGTATATTTAAACATTCTGCATAACAGTAAAAAAAGCTGGTAAAGAAAATTTCAATACATTTGTCAAATAGGCCACACATAACAATGTATAAGAAGCAAAGGATGGTTGATACTAATCATGTTTATGTTTATTAAATTTTATATACTGCCTTATCATAATATCCATCAAAGTAGTTCACAATTAGTAGGCAAGCATTAGAGATTTTTAAGTAAACATGTTTACCCCCAAAAACACTTTTCGGCTCATAATCAAAAACCAAATATGTCTAAAAACCAGCCTAAACTGGTACTTGGACGATCTAAAAAACAAGTCGTCCAAGTGCCAATTATCGAAATGGGTTTTAGACGCATCTAAAAACAGCTTAGGAGGGTATGGTAAGGATTTCTTTTATGTTAATAGAGTATAATGATAAGTTTTTCAAGTGTTTAACTAAGTGTTGTTTCTTATGATTCTTGTACACTTGATGAAAGGTTAAAATGAATAAAGAAAAATAGTGTTGGGAGGGAGGGTGGGTTATGGGTTTATATATATATATATACAATTGTTATTGTCTTGATGGATTTATCAAGTGTTGTTTCTGAGACTATGTATGGTTTTTCTTGTTCACTTGTTGAATGATTAAAAAGGAATAAAGAATTTAAAAAAATAAAAACAGCTTAGGCCTTTTCAGTGCTGCTGTATGCCCAGAGCTGAAAGGGGTGTTTCAGGAGGAGTGGCGAGGGCGGGACGTGAGCTGATTTAGACTTAGTCGTATTGCAAGTACAGTAAAACCTTGGTGTGCAAGCATAATTAGTTCCAGAAGCATGCTTGTAATCCAAAGCACTCATATATCAAAGCAAATTTCACCATAGGAAATAATGGAAACTCAGACGATTCGTTCTACAACCCAAAAACTTTAATACAAAATATTATACGTACTTGTATTGCAAGATCTTGCTCATTTAGAACAGTCACTACATTCCCACAGCGAGAGGGAAGAACCATGGGCTCAGTTGTGATGATGTGACGCATGTATATTGTATGTACTCATATTGCAAGACTTTGCTTGTTTAGAACAGTCACTACACTTTTGCAGTATCAGAGAAAGAAGAACCATCAGCTCAGTTATGATTTGTGTATACTGTATGTACTTGTATTGTAAGACATTGCTTGTATATCAAGTTAAAATTTAATCAAATGTTTTGCTTGTCTTGCAAAACACTTGCAAACCAAGTTACTTGCAATCCAAGGTTTTACTGTATAACCGAAAGTTTAACCAGACTGCCTAGACAGAGCTTATACGCTGTGACTTAGGCCATCTAAAAACAGGTCTAAGTGGCAAAAAGGTAATCAAAGTGACCAGATAACCACTGCAGGGAAAAATTGCAGACCCCCATACACTCCCCCCAGTGATCACTGATACACACACACACCCCCCACACACAGCCATAAAAATCGGAATAAAAAATACATATCTGCATCCAGAACACCAGCACCTGGAATAGGAAAGTCTTGTAGAGCTGCACAGAGGTGGCTTTAGTAGTCTGGGGGGTGGACTAGTGAACCATAGAGAGGAGGACCCAGGCCCATAAGCCACTCTAACCACTGCATTCATGGTGAAATATTAGCACACATCCCCCCAACCCTATTGTACTGCCATATAGGTGGCACCTGCAGCCATAAGGGCTATTGGGGTGGTAGACAGGTGGATCTAGTAGATTTTGGGGGTGTTTTGGGGGGCTCACCATGATCTATAAGGGAGTTGTGGTGAGATGTTTATGTGGCACCCTTTTTGGAAAGTTCACAGCAGTACCCTGTAAGATGCCTCACTACTCTGGTGCCATGTCTGACCCCCACCCATGTCCAAAAGGTCTTGTTCTAGGCGTTTTTTGAGATGGATGATTTTTTGAACGAGAATGGGGTATAACGATAGACTACTTAGCAGTCTGGATGATCAAACAGCTGGTAGTACAAGTAGACAATTTAAAAAAAAAAAAAAATTTGGATGTATTTTTCGAAAATGAACTTTAGACACTGCCGACATTAGGCGACTAGCGACTTAGGCCCAAAACGGACTCAGACGTGTTTTTTTGATTATGCCCCTCCACAAATTTACTAATGTGAGCTACCATGTTAGCACATGCTAATATCATTAATGCAAGTTTGTAAACAGGTCTACTTGCCTAAAATGAGACCTATAAAAACAATATTATGTTAATGGGTGTTAGTGTGTACTTAAAACAATAGCACACTAAAAAAATGTAACTCATGATTATTCAACCTCCCCTATAGGGCAAGTTAATATGTATTCTTTCACAGAATACCTTTATGTTTGTTTCTATGTGATTCTTGATATGCTGCCTTTCTGTAGAACAATCAAAATAGCTTACATATTACATACAGGTACAGAAAAACAAAAGAACTGCCTGACTGTGCCAGAGCAAGGAGCCATCTGGCCAAGAATCTTATTTCCAACTGTGATCAGTTCAAGTTACAAGTGCCTGGCAGAGTCCCAAAAAGTAGCAAGAATCCACGCTATTTAATCCTGGGGACATGTGGCTTTCCCCAGGTCAGCCTTAATAACAGTTTATGGACTTTTTCTCCAGGAATTTATCCAAACATTTTAAAACCCAGCAACATTAACTGTTTTTACCACTTGCTATTATAGTTAGTTCAAAAGCTTAATTATAAGCATAAGCAATCTTTGACTCAACTGTTCGGGGAGGCTAAGATAAGGTGGGGTTAGGATGGGGTGGAATGGAGCATGATGGTACAAGTGAAAATCCTTAGAGTGGAGAAGTACTAATACTTGTAATTTCTATAGAGCTACTAGACGTACACAGCGCTGTAAATTAAAATAGTCAAGAAATCTACAAATCAAATAGACAAACAGACAAATAGGACAAGTAGGAGATTAGGGAGCTTCTTAGGCATGGGTACTTTACAAGCAAGTAGGGGTTAGGAGTTAAAAGCAACATTGAAAATGTGGACTTTTAGGCCCAGATTCTCTATAGGACACCGGTCCCGGGCATCCTATACAGAATCAGGCCTACACCCGCAATTGTCAGGAGGGCCATTGGGGGGGGGGGGGGTCAGCAGGAGGGGATGGGCACCCTCCTGCCGCGATTGCTGGGGGGAGGGGAGACATGTGGCCATAGCTGCAGCCACTATACTAATCACGGCAGTGCGATCCTTACCGCGATTAGGTACAGCGACTGCGTCTACTTACCATGTAGGCCAGCATTTTGCTAGCCTACATTGTAAGTATCTCCCGTTCTGCTAGGGAGACGCGTAGGGCCACTTAGGTTCGCTTAAGGCTACCACCTAGCCTTAGGCAAGCTTAGGCGGGCTTGTGGGCCTCTCTAGGCTCCCTGGAGGCGCCTTCAATATAGGCGGCCTGCCTGGAGAGCATTTTTTTTTTAGAAAAAGTGTCTCCCGATTGGCTGATTAGACAGCTGTAGGACGCCTACAGCTGCCTACAATCGGAAGCACTTTACAGAATCAGGGCCTTAGCCTGAATTGTAATACTGCTAGGTACAGAGATTGACGTAATGACTCAGGCAGTCTGTTCCAGGCATACAGTGAAGCAAGAAAGAAGGAACATAGTCTGAAGTTGGCAGTAGAAGAGAAGGGTATAGATAAAAGAAACTTGCCCAATGAATGGAGTTCCTAGGGAGGAGTATAGGGAGAGGTAAAAGAGGAGAGATTTTGAGGAGCTGCAGAGTGAATGTATTTGTAAGTCAATAAGAGGAGTTTGAACTGTATGCAGAAATGGATAGGGAGCCACTGAAGTGACTTGAGGAGACAGGTGATGTGAGCATAGCAACTCTGGCAAAATATGTCATGCAGCAGAATTTTGAACGGATTGAAGTGGAGAAAGATGGTTATGTGAAAGACCTGTGAGAAGCAAGTTGCAATAGTCTAGATGAGAGGTGATAAGGATGTGGATAAGGGTTTTTAAAGTGTGCTCAGGAAGGAAAAGTCAAATTTTGGTGATATTATAGAAAAAAAAACTACAGGTTTTGGCAGTCTGTTGGATTTGTGCAGAGAAAAGAAAGAGAGAAGTCAAAGATGACCCTGAGATTGTGAGCTGACAAGAGAAGGGAAATGAGACTGAGTTAGAGAGTGGGGGAGAGGAGAGGTAGGTTTAAGTGGAAGGAGAAATAGCTCAGTCTTGCCAATGTTCATTTTTAAGTGGAAGTGGGACATCCAGGCAGTAATGTTGGACAGGCAGGCTGAGACTCGGACCTGGATTCCTGAAGACACTTCTGGTTTAGAGAGGTAGATCTGGGTGTTGTCAATATAGAGGTGATAGTGAAAACCATGAGCACCAAGAAAATGAGTATAGATGGAGAAAAGAAGAGGACCCAGGACACAGCATTGGGGTACTGTGACTGACACTGGGATAGTAGTGGAGAAGTATCTACCACTGCATACACTACAGGTGCGATTTGAGATATAAAAAGAGAACCAAGCAATAACAGAACCCTAAAATCCAAGTGAAGACAGCGAGAAGGTAGTGGTCAACAGTGTCAAAAGCAGAAGACAGATCAAAAAGGATGAGGATAGAATAGAGGCCTTTGGATTTGGCTAGAAACAGATCATTGGAGACTTTAACAATGGCCGTTTCTGTAGAGTGCAGGGGTTGAAAGCTTGATTGGAGTGGGTCAAGAACAACTACAGATGACAGAAAGTCAAGGCAACGGCAATAAACAGTACATTCAAGTAGCTTGGATAAGAAGGGGTAGGGTTACCAGACTTCAGGGAAGACCCAGACATGTCCTCTTTTTAGAGGACTGTCCAGGTGCCTCGAGGGATTTCCAAAACCCGGCAGTTTCTCCAGGTTTTGGAAGTCCCCAAGCCTGAGGCCGCGTCTGGAGGGCCTCCATGCATGCACAGACATCATCATGTCAACATCCATGCGTGCGCAGAATCCCTGAGCTTGGGGAGTTTTGAGTGGGGGTGTAGCTGGAGGAGGAATGGGGAGGAGCTGAAGGTGTAACAGGGTGGGGCTGGGGCTGGGGCAGAACAGGGCAGGGCCAGGTGTCCTCTTTTTTGGCGACGGCCAAACCTGTCCATAGTGTGCCCCTCCCATCCCAGGGGCACTGAAGTATAAACTGTAGATGAAGCAGATTTTTTCAAATTCGACTCTACAACCAGGGACTGATGCTTAAGCTGAGGTTTGTCAAAACCAGGAGAAGAAATGATTTTGTATAAAGTCCAAATTTCTGGAAGCCACAGTAATAGTAAAGGGGGTCTCCCAGTTCTTATGAAGAGTCTCCTTGAGAATACCATGTAATGGTAGATGAATAAGTTCATTCTTTAGGAGACTCATCATAGTCCAAAGCCTCTAAATATTCAGAACTATAAGCAGAATTGGCTTCTAACTTGACTGGAAGTTCTTTGCCCAATTGCCGGATTAATTTTATGAAAGACAGTCTTTCAGTAGGAGACTTAGCTCTTTGTTGAGACTTATGAGGAGACTTCTCAGAAGTAGTGTCATAAGCCTCTGTAGTAGACTCAGGGACATCATCCGCTGAGTCAGACTGTAAGTCAGAGTCATAAAAGTCTTTTGGTGAAGGAGTGTGTCAGGATCGATGATGGCCTCGAAATCAGTGTTGATCTGATGAAATGACTATGTATGATGTGATTTCCTTTTACACTTAGAAGAGCAGGAAGGAGAGCGATGTTTACGCTTCGAAGTAGCTGTTGATGAACAATGCTGAGTGGACTTGGATCGTCGAGAGGATGAAGAATGCTGATGTCTTGAAGAACTGCATCAACACCGTGAAGAAGAATGTCGATGAGATACGCTGATTTTATATGTGGAACATCGGCTTGGTACTAGTGATCCAGTATCGGTACAGCAGGACCTGGTGGCCATATGCTCAGGATTGGCCGGTACCAACGGAGCTAGTGTCGGTGCAAAAAGTTTGAACATGTCACTAACTTGGAAAAGTGCTTCGAGCTTCTTGCGGTAGGAGGACACCAATACTGTTTGGCATTCTGCCGGTACCATGGGTGCCCTATCTGGCCTCTGAAAGTATGACTATGAAGAGGATGCACACCTTGATATAGGAGAGGCCATACATAAGAGCAATCGTCACTTGGTTGGCATCAAGGGACTCAATGCAATGGTAACCAATTTTTTCGATGAAGACTGCAATGTCATCTTGGTGTCCATACCAATGCCATACAACTTTTCTTGGAGCTTTTGACTCTTAATTGTACATTCTTGTAGGGTAGAACACCATGTGCAGGATTCGACCAAGGCACTGTAATCACCAACTATGTGGATCAGTGATGGAAATTTGCCATTGGCACCTGCAACTCTTTTTAAAACCACCTCAGCCAAATTGAACTCAATGACAGTGGAAAAGAAAAAGGCCTCAATGGGCGAAGCCACGAGGGGAGAACAGTGAGGAAAAAAATTAGTTTTATTATTTTTTAAACTCAAATAAAACATGTATATAATACACTACTAAAAAATATGCGTGAGCAGGAAGGCAAAGGCAAAAATTGAAGAATGTTCAAAAACGCGACTTCTTAGCTCCGCGGAAAACTAAGAACTGGTGTACTACGAGCCTATGTTGAGCGGGAAGACACTTGCACATGCGCAGTGCAGGCAGTCGCAAACTTTCTAAAAATCTTAAAGTGGCGATGCACTTTTAAAGTGTCCATACCGGAGATCCATGGATGACGTCACCACACATGTGAGAATATGCTGCCTGATTGTCCTGGGATAAAAATTGCTTCTGCAGTTTTGTAAAAGGTTAGTCCTTTGCTTGCACAAAAAAATTTTGTTCACATGAACTACGTCCTTAGAGGGAACATTGGTTGGATAATATCTGAAAATAATAAATTTAAGCAGAGTAGATGAAAAGACACCTTCTCAAGGTTCAAGGTTCAAGGTTTATTGGTATTTGATGAATCGCTAAATCTGATTACAAAGCGATGTACATAATTATAAAATAGAGTAAGATTATAAAAATATACAATTCATAACATTAAAATTAAGACAGGGCAGACTTTAGTTGGAAGGGAAGGGGGGTAAAAAGTTACATCTGTTATATTAAGAAAAACAAATAAGGGAAAAACAAAAGGAAGCAGGGTAGTTAAAAGATTAAAAGTATCGTAAAAGTCAGAAGAATTTTAAATGTTAAAAGCATCTTTAAAAAGGTGCGTTTTTAAGGATTTTTTAAAAGAAAGGATATCTTTTTCGTTTTTAATGTGTTGTGGCAGGGAGTTCCACCATTGAGGACCAATTACAGAGAACAGGAGAGAGGGCAGTGCCCAGTGATGCAAGGAGGCAGAGTTGAAAATGTAGATGATGCCTTCTGCATACCTCACGGGTGAAAATGCACTACCCACAGGTTCAAGACTTATGTGCTTTTTGCACTATAGCTAGGCATATACTTCGAATGTCCAGTCAAATTTAAAGTATTAAAATTAAATTTTCTTCAACCAATTTTTTAAAAAATATACTATTATGGGGCCTATTCAAGCCAGGCTGGGAGACTTGAACAGCGGGACCAAAAGAATTGCCAGAATGGATTCTCTCTCCCACATGACTAGGCTAGAGACTCCGTTCTTGTGAATACAAAGAACAGACATGAGAAAAAGCCGTGTATTAAGCAAATATGTGTTTATTAAAGCTTTCCATGTCTGGGGAGAGCCAATACACATCAATCAAATTTTCTGTGGTCTCCAAAGGAAAAAATCAAAGTCAAACAGATGTGACACCATTTGTAATAATTATCATACTTTACAATACAATGACACAGTTGATCACATGACTTCCTTCTCAGGAATACCTTATGTCAAATCCTAAATTTGCTAATGCTAAGCCCAATTTTTAAACCCAGCAAGTGGCAGTATTTCCCTTTTTCTATCCTTATAGCCTGTACATAATCTTCCTTAAATGTGATATCCTTTTAACTTCTGTATGAACTTTTCCAATCAGCTTTGTGTGTTTTAATTTATAAGGAACAGATTTCCTTTTTGAGGTTTCTGTAAAGGCCTCTCTGAAAAGGCCTGATTCCTGTTTTTCTGGGGGAAACCCTATACCCAGCCCGTTCCATTTCCGTAGATCTGCCTACCTTACAATGGGATCTTAATAATCTCTGTCAGTTCTTAACATAAGCTTTTACCTTGGTCAGCCTGTCTTTTCTCCTTTCTAACTCTGGACTATAAACTTTAATATTTTCATTTAGTTTGATTCTATCATAGCCGATTTAAAATAACCTTTTACAGACAGCTCCACATTCATTTACGCCAAATAATTTCAAAGTTAATCTCCTTGTGTCACCTTGCATGCTTTTATTTTCCTGTTTTAATTATTAATAGCAGCTGGGCATACCCATGATATCAATATTCTTCAATAGGCCTTTTTACAAAGCTACACAAAAAATGGGCTGCACTATTTTTAGTAAATAGATTTCCTACACACTGAGGCCATTTTTTAGCACAGCTATAAAATGACCTTAATTTGATTGTTTCCATTAATGGCCATGTGCTAATTTCAAAATTAGTACCATTAGCGCATGAGCCCTTAACCGCCACTTATTTTGGAAGCAGTAAGGGCTCCTGTGCTAATCGGTCAGCTTGGGCTAATGTCCATACACTAACCCAGGGGTAGGGAACTCCGGTCCTCGAGAGCCATATTCCAGTCGGGTTTTCAGGATTTCCTCAATGAATATGCATGAGATCTATTTGCATGCACTGCTTTCAATGCATATTCATTGGAGAAATCCTGAAAACCCGACTGGAATACGGCTCTCGAGGACCGGAGTTCCCTACCCCTGCACTAACCTATTAGTGCAGGGCATGTCTACTCTCCACTCCCAAATACACTCCCAGAACTAAAAAATACAAGTGTTTTTAGCACATGGTTGGCTTGCCATGAGTGTGAAATTAGTGCATGGTGCCTGAATGCACCTGCGGCTGTGGATTTTAATTGCTGGTAAGCACATAGACCCTGATTTTAAAAACGGTGCATACCAGTAGGCACCTAGATCAGGACCTAACTTACAGCTCCTTTTGCTAAACTGCGGAAGAGCTTTTTACTATGGGCCGATGAGGTAAATACTCTGACACCTATTCTATTGAGGAAAACTGGCAACTACTTTTCTTTACAGAATACTAGTGTAACTGAATATAAATGTATGTATGCGCATAGGCATAAACACTTATGTCAACCATACACTGCTAGAAATGCTTGTACATATATACTAGAGATAGGCATGTAATTTACAGAATTCTATATGTTATATACCTAAGCTTGTACCCCCACTTACACTCCACCCATATTCTGCCCTGTGAATGCCCATCTGCAAATTACATGTTATCAAAGATATGTGCACAATAACAGAGAAGTGCATAACCAGATTTTTGCAACATATTCTAATATTCTAGTCATTTAAACACATATTTGGCATGTAAATGTTAGCACTTTCTTCAAAGAATGACCCCATTATTACATACATGTCCAGAATTTTAAGTATAGTGCCCCAATTTAAAAAAGCACTTATGCGTTTGGCATCAACCCCCAATGTATAACTGCTTTTGAATATCATCTTCAATAGCCTTACCTCAAAAAGTGGTAAATCATGAGAAAGGAATTTTGGGAGATTGACATCAATGATGGATCTAAGCAGTAAAATTTCTTCATTTTCTGATGGAAATTTTAGCTACAATATAGAAAAGGCAATTATATTTTGCTAATTCTTTCTATTTAAAAACAATATTTCAACATACTTTAGATTACAATATTCCCATAAACTCTATGTAGTGTATGGGAACAGACAATCACTTCTCACACAATTTTGCAGTTGTGTTGAAGAAGGTGCAAATGTACCCACAAAAAAGTACATGTGGAGGGGCATTTTCGATAGAGCGTCTTAAGTTAAACTTTGGATGTTTCCCACAAGACATCCAAAAGTTGGGGAAGGGAAATGTCCATTTTTGGAACTGCTAGATGTCCATGTTGTTGGGGGGGGGGGATTGTTTGTTTTGAAAATGACCTATTTGGACATCCTGATTGTCAAGACATTCAACCTTAGGATGCCAAACTTTTTTCACCATTTTCAACCACATAAACGTCCAAGTTCAAAATGTCCAAATCCAGACCATTTGGACATGAGAGGAGCCAGCATTATAATGGACTGGCCACACAGACATGCCAACAGGGCAGTGAGGCACCTTAAATAGCACTGCTGTGAATGTCACATAAAGGGTGTCAGATGTACATAACCCTCCAAAACTCACCCAAAACCTATTATACCCACCTGTCTACTACCCCAAAAGCCCTTATGGGGCTCATAATCAAAAATTTAAAACATCCAAAAATCATCATAAGTCGGCACTTGGATGTCCCGGCGATTAGGATGTCCAAGTATTGATTTCTGAAGCTGTTTTTCTGGACATCTACCAAGGTGTTTACCCTGCTGGGTCCAGAGTTCCAGGGGGATTGCTGGGAGGCATGTTGTGGGTTTGGTCTAGGCAAACTTTGGGCATGCTTAACTTGAATGTCTTACAGCGATAATCAAACCTTTCCCAAGACGTCCTGGATGGAACTTAGACATTCAGAGCTAGATCTGTTGTAGAAGCATCTAAGTGCCACAAAGGTACCCAAACTGTCAAGATGACCACAAGATACATGAAGGTATGACCCCTCACCCCACACACACACACACATACACACTCCCTCGATGCTCACTGACCCCTTCCTACCCCAAAAACATCTGAAAGAGCACACACCTGTGTCTCTAGAACAGCAGCACTTGAGATGGTAAAGCCTAGTAGAGCATCTCAAAGGTGTCTTAAGTAACCTGGTAGACGGGGTAGTGAGTCCAAAGAAAAGGCAAGGAGGACATCAATTCAACCAATGAAAAGTTCTTATTCATACATTTAGTCCCAACAAGGATCCAAGTTTCAGTGTTACCTAAATGCCTTCCTCAGAGGACACTTGTGAAGCAACTCAATGAACGCGCTGGAAGCGGAATCACATGCACTAGCAGGCAAACGCTCCGATCGATGAAAGTGAAAAGGGGGTAGTGAACCATAGAGAGGAGGACCTAGGCCCATAAGCCACTCATAAGAACATATGCAATGCCTCCGCTGGGTCAGACTTGAGGTCCATCGTGCCCAGCAGCCCGCTCACGCGGCGGCCCAACAGGTCCAGGGACCTGTGCAATAATCCTCTATCTATACCCTTCTATCCCCTTTTCCAGCAGGAAATTGTCCAATCCTTTCTTAAACCCCAGTACCGTACTCTGCCCTATTACTTCTTCTGGAAGCGCATTCCTGGTGTCCACCACACGTTGGGTAAAGAAGAACTTCCTAACATTTGTTCTGAATCTGTCCCCTTTCAACTTTTCTGAATGCCCTCTTGTTCTTTTATTTTTTGAAAGTTTGAAGAATCTGTCCCTCTCTACTCTCTCTATGCCCTTCATGATCTTGTAAGTCTCTAACATATCCCCTCTAAGTCTCCTCTTCTCCAGGGAAAAGAGACCCAGTTTCTCCAATCTCTCAGCGTATGAAAAGTTTTCCATCCCTTTTATCAGACTCTAATCACTACATTTATGGTAGAAAGTGTGATGTCACTAAAACCCACCAACACCCTACTATACTATACTATATCTTCCCTTCTAGTGCAATAGGCACCTCATTTCGCAACACTTGAGACATATCAAAGCAGACCCCAGAATCTAGGGTGGGACAAATGAACCTGCTGAAAGAAAAGAGGATCCAAAGGCAGCTTCTAATTTGGCTACCATGTCTACGCTGTAAAATTTTATAAAAGTATGGAGAGAAGACCATGTGACTGCTCAGTAAAGCTCTTCAGGAGAAACTGCTGTAGCTTCTGCCCAGAAGGATGCTACTCCCCTAGTGGTATCACCTTTAAGGTTGGGGGTTGTTTCCGGCTCCCAATGTAAGTCAACGAAATGGACATATGAATCCATTTTGAAAAGGTCACTTTGGAAGCTGGTTGACCCTTACATGCCACACCTACCAGCACAAATAGATGATCCAAAAGTCAAAACTCAATTCATTGCTTCCAGATAATGAAGAAACACTCTGTGAACATCCAGCAATTTCAGTACTTTATCCCTCTTTTTGGATCCCAAGGAAGCAAAGATAGGCAACCATACTTCCTGATAAACATGAAAATTGGAAACCACTTTTGGTAAGAAAGAAAGTACAGTACACAAAATCATTCCCGACTCCAAAATTTAAAGAACATGTTCTCTGATGAGAGCACCTGCAGTTCTTACACTTACTGTGCTGACCGCCACTAAAAATACCGTTTTCACTGTGAGGTCCAACAATGGAACCTACTCTAGCAGCTCATATAGACCTTTAGCTAATGCTCTTAGGACAAGATTAAGATTTCACGATGGAAAGGGGTATCATACTGGACGATGCAGGTGCAAAGCTCCCTTCAGATACCTGGCCACAGCAGGATATGAAGCCAAGGACTTCTTGTGCACTTGAAGTCTGAAATATGAAAGACCTGCTACTTGGACCTTGAGGTAGCCCACCACCAGACCTTTCTCCAGTCCCTCCTGCAGGAATGCTAAGACCAAAGAAATCAGAGCCAAAACCGGGTTTTCACTCCTCTGTGCCCTCACTCCTCTTCCAGGCCTTCACATAGGCAGCTAACTTGAAACATGAAAGGGTAGTAATCACCCCATCCAGAGATCCTTTATGCATTAAGACTGTGCACTCTAAGAGCCATGCCATAAGACCAAAGCACTCTGGATCTTGCAGGGCAACTGGGCCCTTCGTGAGCAACACCGGATAGACCAGATGTCTGAGACCCTAGGCCCTCTATAGACAGACAAGAAATGCATACCATAGATGCCTCGGCCAGTCTGGAATGACTAGAACTACCAGCTCTGAGTGCAGCATTATTCTTCACAGAACTCTGCCTATTATGGATCATGAACAAAAGACATATAGAAGCCCTGCCTTTGGCCATAGTTGCATCATGTTGTCCAAGTCATCACTTCCTGGCTTGTTTTTTAGGCAGAAGAACCATATCACTTTCTTGTTTGTTGCCGACACCATCAAATCGAATGTTGGCCTCCCCCAATGACTCATAATCTATCAGAGAAACTTTCTCTCATACCTTAGAAGACTGTGTAACTTCAAATGCTAGACCGTTCAAGGACACAGCAGGAATTCTTGATCAGTATTCACCAAAACCAAACCAGCTGAGATGTCTAACATACTAAAACAACTTACAAAGAAGCATTGTCATCTTGATCTATGTCCAGCAAATCTACTAGACCAGGCACCTTCTGATTTCATACACTGGTTGACTGACCTAATCAACCTGTGCCTGACAAATGGGAGCTATCCCTCAACACTCTCTAATACCCATTCTCAAAGAGGCAGGGTGTGGCCCCACCAAAGTAGAAAACTACAAGTCAATAGCAGGCATCCCATGGCCAGCTAAGCTGTTAGAATCCTGTGTCCATGTACAGCTATCAGACTTCCTTGATAAGATAGATGGCTTCCACGACTCCCAGCATGGCTTCAGAGCTCACCTCCAAGGAGAAGCTCTGAGCAAGGTCCAGCAAACAGTTCTACTGCCTTTGAGTCCAATGACCACTCTCTACTGCTCCTATGCTTGGATGAGCTTGGGGTAGATGGGAAAGTGAAAATATAGTTCAACAAATTCCTGACCAAGAGAACTTATGAAGTTAGGAAAGGCCAAAGGAAATCTCAACCATGGAAAGTGACTTGTGGTGACCCTCAAAGCTCTTCCCTCTCACCATCACTATTCAACATATATATGAGTGCCCTTGCCAGGATAGACCTTGGTCCCCATGTTCACATCTACTCTTATGCAGATGACATCTACCTCCTATTTGTATCAAAAGATACCTTCTCAGACACGATTCAGTACATCTCCATATTAATAAAGGGCCTGAGCACATGGTCTCACCAGTGCTTCCTCAAACTAAATAGACAGAAGACAAAGGTATTATGATTTGGCAACCTAAACACTTCACCACACCATGAGTTCACCCGTGCCTCAGGAGATAAGATAGCCATAAGCAGATTGTCTAAAGTCCTTGGAGTCATCCTTGACTCAGACCTAACCATGAGAGACCAGGTCAAGAAGTTCTTCTTCCATCTAAGACAGCTCAGAACCATTAGATCAACCTTGAGCCCATCAAACTTCAGGATGGTGGCTCAACCGGCCCTCTTCCCCTACCTTGACTACTATAATTCCCTCTACTGCTGTATTGCTGAAAAACACCTTAAAAGACTACAATTGCTCCAAAATTCAGCAGCAAGGCTAATCATACGCAAGACCAAATATGAGAGGGTTACACCTCTCCTTAAGGAACTACACTGGTTGCCAGTCAGAAGGAGGGTCCATTTCAAGGTTGAATGCATGGTACATAAGGCCATATATGGTGAAAATTCTGCTGGACTCACATCTGCCATCCAAATCACAGAATTCTTCCACAACTCAAGGTCAACCCAAAATGGAAATTACCACCTTCTTTGCATGCCATGTTCGAAGGAAGGCTCTCTTTGAGACCACCTTTGAATTTCAGGGGCACCAGAATTTGGAACAACCTCCTAGGTAGCCTTCAACAAATACCCACATACTTCCATTCTTTCATTGTATACTAATAAATCTTATGCATATTCATTGGGGAAATCCTGAAAACCCAACTGGATTGTGACCCTTGAGGACCGACATTTGGCACCCCTGCTTTAGAGGATGAGTCCCCACCAGTCGCCTGATCCACAGCACTCTTTGGGCAGAAATGGCATAGATAGAAACTTTGCTTAATACCCTGAAAATATTATATAGAATATCAACTATATAATCCACTCCCAACATGAGAAACCCTCTCAGCCTCTGTCTCCAGATCACAGCACAGTTTGGAGTGGCAGGGACATGCTGCAGTTGCAGCTTCAAACTGTTTCTTGAGAACAGCCTGTGGTCCTGGGTATCTTTCAACACCATTCCATCTTTGCTGGGAAGAGAAGTATGCTTAGTTACTTGGGCCTCCAAAGAGTCCACCTTTGGTGGGGTAAACAGCTGGTTAAACTCAGCATCCATAGTAACATAGTAAATGACGGCAGATAATGATGGTTCATTAAGTCTGCCCAACCATACACTCTCTTTAAATTAATGATTTAATTTAAATTGTCCTTTTTCTTTGATATTTCTAAGCCAGAAACCCAAAGCTCTGCCCAGTATTGTGCTTAGGTTCCATCTACTGGAGCCTCCGTCAAAGATAACTCCATCTAAACCATCCAAACCATCAAAGCCCTTCTCAGCCCATCCTCAACTGAATGGCCATATTCAGGACACAGACCATACAAGTCTGCTCAGTACTGGCCTTAGTTCTTCAATATATACCATTATTTTCTGATTAGAGATACTCTGTGTTCATCCCATGCTTTTTTGAACTCTTATCACTGTTTTTCTCTCCACACCTCCCTCAGGAGCACTTCAGGCATCAACCAGCCTCTCCATAAAGAAGAATTTCCTAATATTACTCTTGAGTCTACCACCCCTCAACCTTAAATTATGCCCTCTGGTTTTACCATTTTCCTTTCTCAGGAAAAGATTTTATTATATATTAATACTTTTCAAGTATTTGAATGTCTGAATCATATGTCCCATGTCTCTCCTTTCCTCTAGGATAAAGCCTCACCATGGCCCTGGTCACCCGAATGGGCCCTTCTGGGACCTCCCAATGGTCAGTTAGCGTTTTAGTAATGTCCTGATGTGAAGGAAAGCATTTGGTCTGAGCTTTAATATTAAGCGAGCACTGCGCAGTTGAGGACTGAGGAGTCTCTATCTTTAATTATTTCCAAAAGCACTGAAGACTTGAACAGCCTGCATACAGTTGGGTCCTTTCCAAGATCCAGAGCTTCTACCTGATCCAGATCTGGCTCTTCCAGACGTGATGCAGAATCCCCTGATACTTAAGGCCCAGACTGGGAAGGTAAAGGCATGTAAACTGAATCCATATCATCCCAGTCATCCCCCAACTTAACCCCTATCTCTTGCAAATGGCTCTACTGAGGAGAAGTGCATCTTTACTGAAAGGGAAGTGTACCTTTGGAGATAGAGACTCCTGGTGCCAGCATCTCCGCACACCTAGAGGGTTCCATGCAACTGCTGTTATATAAATATGCTTCATATACTGACAAATTCCAGAGGAAAACCAAGTCCAGGACTCCCCTTGTGGTCGCACCCTTGTCCCTTTCTCAGTGTTGCAGGTACACGTTTGTGCTTTGCCTAAGTTGCACATTCACTTTTCCCCAGCTCTAATCTGATGTTTTGGCCAGGAATTTGAGCCATTTGGGAACCTACACCCTCAGGGGAACTAGAGGAAGCTAAGCCCATGACTCACACCCCCTCATGTGCCGCGTGGCATGTGCAACACGGACAGTTCCGGACCTGCCACCCAGCACAAATCTGGCATGAATCTCATGTATCCTAACTTGAGGTGTCCATCCCACCTGATTTTAAACATAATTGAGGTGTCTTAAGGCAGATAGAGGCTTTCACTTTCAAATCAAGAAATCCAAAATCGCCACTGCAGGACCAATTTTAGCACCAAAAGTGGCCCATGGAAGGTACACTAGAGGTTAAAAAAAATACAGTTTTGGGATTTTAGAGGTAGGTCTCCATAGCTCTAGCTTCAGAACCAACACCCCCCACCACCACCACCACCACCACCACCACCACCACCACCACACACACACACACACACTGATTTTCTTCCCTAGGCTGTCAGCCTTGTACTCACTGTGAAATAAATGTGCTGGGAGCTGCCCGGACTGAAACTGCAACCAGAGAAAAGGGAGAACTTCTACCCTAACAAGCCTGGAACAGAGAATACTTGTCTTTTCTGACTGCTTCTCTGACCTTCTAACCAGCTAGAGACCTCTACTCCCAGTGGAACCCGGGCGTGAAGCAGGGGGAAGGAAACACAATTGGCCCCAATCCTGAAAAAAAACCAACTGCCACAGAGTCACTCAGCCTGCTCTCAAACCCACTATGGACAGAACCTGGGGTGAGCCTTGCTCACAGGGGACCAGTCCCTGAGCTCCTAGACTGTTAGTGCAGGCCAGCCAAGTGGGTGCACTGCAAAGCATTCTGCCCATTGGCTACCGACTTCTGGCCTCAGGGTCTGAGCTCTTCCGCAGCTAGAAATATCTCAAGTTGGGAACCTCTGCAGAATGAACAAAGCACCTCAAAATCAGATGAAAAATACCCAAATTAAATAAAAATAAACTTGATCAGACGGGCTTCTACCATCTCATGTGTAAAAATACAAAACTGAGGAATCACAGGATAGCTCAGAAAGATGGGAGGTGGAGTGAAGAAAATGCTAATGAGGCTCTCTACAAAATTCTCACTGGAAGGGATTGTCTACCTAAAAGTTCAGGAATGAAGTGCTTATTGCACTAGAAGTTATAATTCTAGCATGTAGGTTAAAGGCAGGATTCTACAAATAGCACCATTATCAGTGGCTGCCTACAAAATGGTCGCTGATCATATGTTAATCATGTAACAGTGCTGTTTGTAGAATTGCATCTAAGTGAAAGGTAGGCACCGGAAATGTAGGCCAGGGTTTTAAAGGTGTACATTTCTGATGTCTATCGTCCACAAAAATTGTGTCTAAAGAGGCACCTAAGGATGCCTAAGGCTAACCATGGTTAACATGCCTACAGTGGCCGTAGGAACCCTTAGAAGCCTCTTTAATTGGGACAAATGAACCTAAGGGCACCTTCATTTTTTTAAATGACTAGTTAACTGGTTTTTGATTGGCACAGTCAATTACTGTGCCGATTGAACCAATGCAAATGATTAAGTTAGGTGGCAGTAGGGTGCCTACCGCTACCTAATGGTGCCATTTATAGAATTTGCTCCTAAGAGTTTTTCTACTAATGACTCTCAATGCCAGTCATTTTCAGCACATCCAGAACAGACATTTTATGATATTTTGCATACATTTAATACAAGAATCAAGTAAATTTGAAAGTTTAGTAACCATGAAAAATCAGGTCTATTTGTGTACTCAAAGAACTAAAACTAAAAACCAGTGGTTTTTAGCAGAAGAGGAATCTGCCAATCTAGTTTAATGTCATTTGATGATATGAGTGTTTAAGTCATATAATCCTTAGTGAATACTGTATTAAGATGTTTTGGGGTTTGTTTGTTTTTATCATGTCTGAAATCACATCAGCATTTCCAGGCCTGGGAATACCAGCACTCCCAGAGTTCAAGCTATGGTTATAACCTAAGGTATCTCTTACCAATGAATGACAAAATCTCTATGGCCTAAAGATTTCATCCTGTCCTTGAGAAATTAGTAGGTCTCTATCCCCTAGATCAGGGGTAGGGAACTCCGGTCCTCGAGAGCCGTATTCCAGTCGGGTTTTCAGGATTTCCCCAATGAATATGCATGAGATCTATTTGCATGCACTGCTTTCAATGCATATTCATTAGGGAAATCCTGAAAACCCGATTAGAATACGGCTCTCGAGAACTGGAGTTCCCTACCCCTGCCCTAGATCCTCTTCCTCTATAACCCAGCAGGTTCTACTTCCTCACTTACAAGAGTTTATTTGGAGGTCTTCGCTCCTCTGCAAATCTTCCCTACCCTTCATAAGAATTTCTTGGAGAAATAAGCAATCTCCATTTACTACTGCCCCATCAGCTCTGGAGATATTAGCAATTACAAATTCTATATAGTGTGTGGCGCAGTGGTTGGAGCTACAGCCTCAGCACCCTGGGGTTGTGGGTTCAAACCCCATGCTGCTCCTTGTAACCCTGGGCATGTCACTTAGTCCTCCATAGCCCAAGGTATGTTAGATAGATTGTAAACCGCTTAGATAACCTTGATAGGCGGTATATAAAAATCTAAGAAACATTAATTTCAACCCCTAGGGTGCTACAAAATATCTGATATTAATAACATCAGTAGCTATGGAAATGTACCTTTAGATTTCCAGCTGCAGTTAACACTGACTTCACTGCCCTCATTCCATAGTCATAATGATGCTGAGAAGACAGCTGTTCTGAACACAGACGATATGTTGCAACAATTTTCACAGAGAGAGGTCGAGCAGTGACAAAACCACAGGAGTATAGCACTATTTCTGCAATCATTGCATAGTCAGGGACCATCATTGCTACTGTTCTGAAGAGTGCCTAATCAACAAACAGCATGTATTAAAATTAGCACTCTTTTATATAGATGCCTACTGAGAAAGAAACTGTTATTGCACTTTGTTTTATTACATAATTTACTTTATACTTTTAAGCCTTTTGGCATGCTGTCACATTATTCAAAAATTAGTGAACATATGGCTACTTTACATACATATTTAAAGAACTAGTAATTTGGAGTTCATGGCATATTCAGTTCTTTTGTTCATGTTGATCCAGAGCTCTTAAAGTACAATTCTATGAACTAGGCACCCATATTTATGAACCCTTTATGTGTGTAAATGTATAAAATACTAATATTTATCCACAAAAGTGTACACTTATCCAGAAAGAACCAACAGGGCAACTAGGCGTGCTATTACAAACAGTACTTAATTTATATAGTGTGGGAGGAGGTGAGAAATCAAGATGGTGTTGGAGTAAGTCACATAGGAAGAGGCTCCTGATATGTCGGCAATTATTCACTAATCTTTACCTACTTGTAGCGGTTACCTTTGCTTTTGAAGATGTCGAAGCATAGGGGAAAACAGAGGGGTGATCTTCCTGTCTCCTCTGCCACTTCAATAACGTGCCAAACAGTGATAACATAACATCGTTTGCTGTTCCTGCTGGATCGAGCGCTTCTGCTGACTGAGGTGGGCAGACCTCGGTCTTGGACAGCATGTTTCGCTGAGCCCTCTGGGTCCTGGAGTCCCTCCACACCCTGGGATGATGTTGGGGATGCCGACAGTGCTAAAGGAAGCGACGGGGTTGCTTACTCTGTCTGTGCTGTTTGTTTCACCCCTGACCCCGGAGGAAGTTTAAATTTTGTAGGGATGTCAACAACAGGCACCAGTGTTTGGAGGACATGATTCTCAGAGTGCTGTGGGAGCTGAAATTGATCTTCCATTTCCCTCCCTAGCCCTCTTATTAAACCAGCTGTGATAGACATGGAGGCAATCTGGGGAGTTATTGAGAGTCTGCATAAGGTATGCACCCATTTTATTTCTTCAACACAAACTTCAGTAATTCAACTTAAAAATTGTAAAGGAAAGATTCAACAGCAGTCCATTAGAATGGACCAAGTAGAAAAATTGGCCACAGATTTAAAAATTTCCACCAATCAACAAATGTAATTTACATAATATTGTAAGCTACCTAAATCCCAGTTGCATTAACATGCCCACAATGATGGCATATATCTGCAGGCATGTAAATGTATATGGTAACTGCCCCATAACACTAATATTCTATAATGGAATTTGGGTGCCAAACTGTAAAAATGCCTGCCTTAATGTATCACAATTAAGTATACATAGAATAGTTGGTCTCATCATTTTAAAAATACAATATTAGTTGGCAAGTATCCTTATTTTAATTATTCAGATACCCTACATCACCAGGATAGATAAAATTAATTATCAGAATATGCAAAAATATCAAATCTCCTCCTATACAAAGCCGCACTAGCATTTTTAGTGTCAACCGCAGCGGTTAACAGCTCAGACACTCATAGGAATTTTTTGAGCGTCTGAGCTGTTACAGCCGTGGCCAGTGCTAAAAACACTAGCGCGACTTTGTAAAGGAGGGGGAAAGTAAATTAAACCATAAAGGCCTATTCCACAAAAAGATGACCAGAAATTGATATTTAAATAAAAATTATCCAGTTGTTCAGGTTGACATCAGGGTTATATATCATAAATAAAATGTAAATAAAAAGATTATGTATTTACCCTGGTACCCTCCTGGAAATGTCCAGCTTCTTCTTATGTAATCCGCTTTGAACCGCAAGGTACAAGCGGAATAGAAATCACTAATGTAATGTAATGTAATTTTCCAGTAGATAGGTGAGAAATTCTAGACAATAGGGTTATTTCCTTTTAGTTGAATGGTTGCAGAAGGAATCCACTCTGCCTGTAGTGTAAGCTAACACCACAGACTACTGTGTAGTGGAAGAGGTCAAGCAAAGTCCAGTTTGGAACCTGACCAAAAAAACTCCAAGACCCACCAGTCGGGCATAACGTGCATCTAGACAGGCAAAAATGTGAGACGGCCTCAAATCCGCAGAGGGGCATGCATGGACCTGGAACCATTATGCCTGTGTATCAGGAGGCACAGCACTGAAGTTGGGAGGCTAGGACATCTGTAGCCACTAAACCAGTAATGGCAGCCCTAAGAAAACATCTACGATGTATCACTTTCACATGGGTGAAAGCGTTGGGCGCCAAGAGATCAGAACGACCAGAACCCCAGGAGGGCTAGGTCTATTATCAGGCCGAGTCGTAGGATGACAGTCCAATCTAGAATCCATGAAATCATGTAAACCTCTGCCAAACAATCACAGTTCCTGAAAAGGCAGCCTAGCCAAAGCAGCCTTGAAAGTGGAAACAGCAGTAAATAGGCACTGCGGGCAGAGATGGTTTACTCTGATACCTGAGTCAAACATACATATACAGGGCATACAAAGCATCCAGCAGATAAACAGTGCCCATCAAAACAAAATGGAAAAGAAGGAGCCACCGCCACACTGTCAGAACATGCTTTTGAGCGTGACATGCGCGAGCGACACAAAACGTCGCCAAAGCAGCATTAATGGCTAAGGCACCTGCATCATCCACCTTAGGGCGAAAGGTTCATATTGCAACCTGCACTACCAAAAATCCACTAGAGCTGCTGACACTTCCTTGCCAAAAAAATCCCAGCATGGCATAGCTCTAGCAAAAGTCAGAGCACTCTCAGGAAAATTAAACTGCTCCAAGACCACAACGCAAATATCAGGGTACCAGGGGAAGGTAGCAAGTATACACCACAAAGCTAGGAAGAAGAAGTGGCTGGAGCCAAAGAGTACAAAAAGACTTCCCGTAAAAGTCTAGCAAAGATGCAAATTCAAATAGGCACAGGCTTGTGAGAGTATTTCCAGGCTCCCAAAACCCCAGAGGGATCCACAGTCCCTGATTTCCCATTCTGGGAAATACTGCACCTGTAAAGAAAGAGTCAGCAAGCAAATCATTCGCATCTGGATCCCCCATCAGGGTCAGGGAGTGGCATATTAGCATTGAGTCTAAAATATCAATACCAAAAGGCATGCATCAAATAACCACGTCGACGCAGATGCATCTTAGTGGATACTTCCCTGCCAATTAAACATTGAGTCCTTTTGATGCATATCTTTCTGGGCAATACAGGTTGTCATTTCTGAAGTGCATCGCCTTTTCAGGCACTCACGCTTCGAAGCCTAGGGCACCTTCGATGCCACATGATGTTACATGGTCATGGTGCCTCCTCTTCATTGATGAACATCGGTACAGGTTATTGGTTAAAGTACAGAGCCTCCTCTTTATACATCGATCTGCATCAGTACCAATCCATGCTAAGCATAGCATATTCAATGATGGCACTTTCTCAAGGTTCTTCTTACATCGTAGCATCAATAATTATTGAACCTGTATGCTGTATTGCCTTGCTTGTAGCACTTTTTCTTCAATACTATGGTGTCTACATCGGTGGTACCTTTCCGGGATACATCATGGAGGATTAACTCCACATCACTACTGTTATCTCTTTCTATGCATGTTATGTCTCCTCTTGGGTGTATATCTTTATTGAGGTCTTTTACCCCCTCAACACCCTGCAGAACCATTGCTACCAGCTCAGTCTCAGGTATCTTAGATTTTTCTTGGTTGCTGACCTTATGTAGTCTTCCACTACAACCATTTCTTAATGGTCTCACAGAGTTATTTTACTTCTTGCTTTTACTAAGATAAGAAGAGTTCAGGACTACTGCAGAGGGGCAGAGCGGTTGGTCTGTTGACTTTTTCTGCCATTATGTTTCTATAATTCTGTAGGAAAGCTCGTGGTGTGCTTTTCTTCCTACTCATATTTCCTTCAATGGGTTTGAGTGTGGGAACTGTTCTCGTATGTTTTTCTCTGGGTTGAACTTCTCAAAATCCACACACAGGTTTTCATTCTGAGACTCTGTTGGTTCTTGCTGGTCTTTTAGTATTAGCTTCAGACCAGCAATTTTATTTCTCTTCATTTGTTTTTCTCTTGTGTACTTCTCTGTGCAACATTGTAGTTTTTGTCTCAAAAAAAGAAAACACTAAGGTTACCATTCTGCTGTTGGTGACTCTGTCATCTGCAACAATTCAGTAAAGTTTTAAAAACATTATTGTTTTCACAATATCTTAATGACTTACCTTCTGAACTGACAAACCTTATTCTCATGTTCACATTTTATTTTATTCTAATTTTAATTATTTCTGAACCGAGTTGAGCTCTACCACGAGATGACCCGGTATATAAACAGAAGATTAGACTAGACTAGACAATGTACTATACTAATATCTATGGAGATGTCAGAGAGAATAGCAGTAAGAATTACTTTGGCATTTTGGTTAAGTAGGCTAAAAATTTGCAGGATATTTACCAAAATGACTTATTTCTAAACTACATTAATCTATATGTATGGCAGATCAAGATGGCATCGAGAGCAGATGCCTGAGCGGACAGTGCTGAATGTGTGCTGTGTTCAGCACGTGGTGTGACTCTTTCCCTGTAACATGGGGAAGAGGAAAGGAACTGTTCGCCCTAACCCTCCAGCGACTGGAACCCCCCAGCGAATGACACAGCCAACTATACTCAGCGCATTTGCTCGTTCGAGGGAAGAACACAGACCTACCTCGGAGGCCTATCCAGGTTTAGCTGGAAACCTCAGCATGGGACAGAGCCAGGCATCACTGAGCCCGGAGCAGAGACTGTGGTTCCTCCCCAACCCGGAAGCATTACAGTGCAAGGAGCAGCTGGTGTCCGGTTACCCCCAAGAGGGAAGTGTGGATTCCAGCATGAGATGGACGCCTTCACCGTACTCATTGGAGGAAGGAGCAAGTCATTTTCATCTGTATTCTCCTAGCACAGCTAAGGAAGATCTGGGACTCGCTTCAGATGAGAATGTAATCAATTTTGGGGAGTTGAAAAAGCCAGAGAAGATTGATTTAGAAGCGCTCTGGCAAGCCATATCTGTTATGGACTCCAACCTAAAACTGACTCTTTCTACTATTAAAACTGATTATGGGACTGTCTATTCCAAGGTGGAGCACCAGGGGGTATTACTAACTACTTTAAAGGAAAAGTGGAGATGCAAGAAGTTAAGATTAATGAAATGAAAGCGGTTGAAGTAGAAATGGTTAAAGAAAGATCATATATTTCCCGAAAAATGGAAAACTTTGAAAATCAACTGAAAAAGAATAATTTAAGATTTCTAAACTTTCCTAAATGTCCTATCATCTCACCAGTGGATATAGTTAGGAAATATTTTTGAGAGACTTTGGCCATACCGTTGGGAAATTTGCCCCCTATTGTGACAGCTTATTACCTCAACATTAGAAATCCTCAATGGGAATCTACTCCAGCTGAATTGCCTGTAGATAGACAGGTGGATATGAATTTATCTTCATTTTTGGAAACTTCTTTAGAAGTAGTTACAGATAGAACTACCATGCTTATGACTCTTGCTCTGGAAAGTGACAGGGAATTTGTTCTTCGTCCATATTTCTGTCATATGAATGACCAGTTTTTAGGCTAAAATGTTAGAATTTTTCCAGATTTATCTCAAAAATCCCAGAGACGTAGGAAAGAACTCTTGGCCTTGAAGCCCAGAGCTCTGGCTCTGAGGGCAACATTTCTTGTTAAGTATCCCGCAAAATGTTTTGTTACCTATCAGAATAAAAATTTTCTGTTTTTTGAGCCTAAACAACTTATAGCATTTATTGAGTTGAGAGAAAGGTTGGTAACCGTACCTGATGATATATGATTTGCCAGCGGTAGTAGGAAGGTGTATCTATTGCTGTCTCTCTTGTATTAGGTTAACAATTTCCTCAGTGTTTAATTTCTTCTCTTGATCTCTTATATTGTGGACTAAATAAGAGTTATATTTTCTTTATACCTTGTATCTAGAAATCTATTTTTCTTGATCTATAACAAGTGATGTATATGCTTGTAAAATTTAAAATTGCATAAATAAATAAAAAATTAATCTATATGTATAACTTTCACAGAGAATATTTTTTTCAAGAAAGATAATAGAAATGCTCTAGTTCATTTTAAGCATCTTTCATGGAAATAAATTAATGAGATTACTCTTATCAGTGAAGTGTTATTGCCAGTCAATATGATCTTCAATAGGTTCCATGAGACAGCCGAGGGTTCATTGTAACATTGTGTTACAATGATGGTTAAGAATAAAACATTTCAAAATAAATTACTTTTAAAAATTCCATTCTGTAAAGCAGTAGTTTCCTTAGTACTAGGTGTTTCTATTTCTGTTTCTATTTCTCCATATTAGATTACTTTGATTCTGGGATGATATATTTAAACATACACTATGGGACCCTTATACCACTGTTCTTCAACCGCCGGTCCGCGGACCAGTGTCGGTCCGCAGAAAATTCCTGATGGTCCTCACAGGGCCAGCGAGATCGACACCGTTAAATTTCCTGTCCAGGTTGTGTTGGCAGAAACCTGCTGTTCCTCCCAGCCTTGGGCGATCAAGATAGGCAGCCAATGTTGAGCATTCCCTCTGTGAGACTCGCCTATGCGGAAACAGGAAATTAAAACAAAATAGGCAGGACTCAGAGAGGGAATGCCCGACGTCGCCAGCCTGTCTTGATCGCTGCCCCTGCCAAATCGCCGAAGAGGGCCGCGGGGAAGGTGCAGGTAGCAGGGAGATGGTCAGCGTGCGCGCAGGGGGATCAGCTTGTGGATTGGGGCCATCAGCAGCGTCTGTGCTGAGAGTCTGCCCACATGCATGAAGTAGCGGGTACAGGCCTCCGGCTATCTTGAGCGGCAGGGACTGCGGTGCAACACTGTTTATGATGGCTTGGGGGGGGCGTGAATGTGCAGGGCATGCAGGAGCAAGATCATGAGGAGCCTTCGACAGTGGCTGTCTCCCCTCCCAGCAGCTCTCGTACTTACCAGAGCAGTGATTCACTTTGGCACATTCCCCTTTTCTCAGAGGCGGCAACGGACCTAAGGCTGCCTAAGGAAATCACTGCTGCAGGCAAGTACTGAGAGCTGCTGGAAGGAGAAGAAGCCACTGTTGGAGGCTGGGAAGCTGCTGGATAAAGGGAGAGCTGCTACTGGTCCTAGAGGGAGGTAGAAGGAGAGATGCTACTGGGTGGGGAGGAGGGAAAGGGATGGGAAGAGAGTTAATGTTGGATAGGGGGGAGGAGGGAAGGGAAAAGGAAAAAAGGAATGAAACAGCTGGCAGGGAGATTACAGGAGGGTAAGGGGGTAAGGGATCAGGGTGGAATGGAGAGATCAGATGAGGGAAAGGGGAGAGAAAGAGGAATGAGAAAGTAGAGAGAGATTGATGCTGGAAAGGGGATCAGCAGAGAAATGAGAGAGGGATAAAGATGCTAGATCTGGTGTAGGAGAGATAAAAATGAAGAAAGCAGTGAAGCTGGAATGAATGTTGTAAAAAGGAGAGAGGAGGCACAGGCTGGATGGAAAGGGGAGAGAGGCATAGAAAGAAGTCAGATACATATGGAAGGGGGAGAGGGCAGACAGTGGATGGAATGGGCAAATGCTGGATTGAAGAGACAGGGCAGACGCTGGAAAGAAAAGAGTGGAAAGAAGATGAAAGCAGAGACCACAAAAGGTAGAAAAAAATAATTTTATTTCTATTTTGTCATTAGAATATATCAGATTTGAAATATATATCCTGTTAGAGACATAACTGGGGACTGCAAAGCCCAGGCAGTGATTCTTTAGCTTCCATCTGGCTTAGGGCTCTCTCTGACCAGGAGGAACTCCCCTAACACTATTCCTGTCATTTGTGACTACAGTATTCTGTTAGCATGATATTTCTGTGTAGCATTCTGTAATAATTTGGCTTGTTCAGTTTTCTTGATAGTAGAGGGGATATATGTGAAGGGGAGGGGGAGACAGGGGTTTTGTTGGTCCTTGCTCTGTATATTTATAAAATGGCAACTGTACAGAATATTGTTTCTTTTTATACTTTAATAAAATACGTTCAATATAAAATCATAACTGAGGCTTGTGTGGATGGTATCAGATGGTTTGTGGGGACTGAGCTTGCGGAGACGGGGCGGAAATGTGTTTTTTTATTTTGGTCTTAGTAGTTTGCCAGTCCACAAAATAATTCTTTTATTTCTGCCAGTCCACGGGTGAAGGAAGCGATCAGAGACAAGAAGACTTCATTTATGGAATGGAAAAGGTCAAAAGCGGATGAAAACTGGAAAAAGCACAAACAGCATCAACGCAAGTGTCATAAAGCAGTAAAAGGGGCCAAAAGAGATTACGATGAAAAAATAGCCAAGGAGGCAAAAAACTTCAAGCCTTTCTTTCGATACATTAAGGGGAAACGACCCGCAAAGGAAGCGGTGGGACCATTGGATGATAATGGAATATAGGGAGTGCTAAAGGAGGACAAAGCCATCGCCGATAAACTGAACACATTTTTTGCATCTGTATTTCCCAAAGAGGACATACACAACATACCGGAACCCGACAGGCTATACGCTGGAAGTGAAGACGGGAAATTGACAAGGTTGACAGTTAGTCTAGAACAGGGGTGCCCACACTTTTTTGACTCGCGAGCTACTTTTAAAATGACGAAGTCAAAATGATCTATCAACAATAAAATTTTAAAAAAACGCAATGCACACTGTACGCATAGAATTGTTAATTATCATTCCTATTCTGGGGGGTTTTCAAAGAGGTCAAAGCAGATGACTCTATGCACTGTCACTCAGTAACAACCATATAAAAATAGACAAATACCCACCCCCTCCCTTTTTACTAAACCACAATAGCATTTTTTAGCGCAGAGAGCTGCGCTGAATGCCCAGCGCTGCTCTCAACGCTCATAGGCTCCCTGCACTAAAAACCACTATTGCGGTTTAGTAAAAGGGGACCATATTGTAAAATATAGACAGTAGATATAAATTTAGACACATTTTGATCACTAAATTTAAAATAAAATCATTTTTCCTACCTTGTCTGGTGATTTCATGAGTCTCTGGTTGCACTTTCTTCTTCTTACTGTGCATCCAATCTTTCTTTCAGCCTGTATGCTTCCTCTCCTCCACACCTCATTCCCTCCCCCAACTTTTTCTTCCTCTCTCCCTGACCTTTCTTTCTTTCTCTCTTCATGCCCCCTTTCTTTTTTTCTGTTTCTCTTCTTTCCTTCTGTCTCCCTGCCTGCCCCCTTTCTTTCTTTCTCCCTGCCCTTCCCCAAGCCACTGCCGCTGCCATCGGGGAACAGGACCCAAATGCCACCAATGGATAACAGGCCCTGACGCTGACACCGCCCCATGCTCTCTCTGCTTCGGGCCGATCAATCTTCCTCTCCCCGACGTCAATTCTGCCGTCGGAGAGGAAGTTCCGCCCAACCAGGCAGTGATTGGCTGGCCCGAACTTCCTCTCCGACGGCAGAATTGACGTCGGGGAGAGGAAGATTGATAGGCCCGATAGATCGCCAAGGCAAAGTGAGTCCTGGATGATCGATTCACTTTGCCTTGGCGAGCTACCGGTCGATCGCGATCGACCTATTGGGCACCCCTGGTCTAGAAGAAGTATGCAGGCAGATTGATAGGCTCAAGAGCGACAAATCCCCAGGACCGGATGGCATCCATTCGAGGGTCATTAAAGAACTGAAAGGAACTATAGCTGAACTGCTTCGACAAATAGCCAATCTGTCGATTAGATCGGGAAGGATTCCGGAAGACTGGAAGGTGGCGAATGTTACGCTAATCTTCAAAAAAGGTTTGAGAGGAGATCCGGGAAACTAAAGACCAGTGAGTCTGACTTCGGTACCGGGAAAGATGATAAAGGCACTGATAAAAGACCGCATCATTGATCAGCTTGATAGATACAAACTGATGAGGACCAGTCAGCATGGCTTCAGCAAAGGACGATCTTGCTTGACGAACTTGCTGCACTTTTTCGAGGGGGTAAACAAGCAGACAGACAAGGGAGACTCAGTCGACAATGTATATCTGGATTTTCAGAAGGGATTCGACAAGGTTCCGCACGAACGACTACTTCAAAAAATTGAGAGCCATGGAATAGAGGGTGAAATACTCAGCTGGATTAAAAACTGGCTAGCAGATAGGAAACAGAGAGTGGGGGTAAATGGACAATACTCAGACTGGAAGAATGTCACCAGTGGGGTACTGCAGGGCTCAGTACTTGGACCTATGCTCTTCAACATATTCATAAACGATCTGGAAATGGGTACGACAAGTGAAGTGATTAAATTTGCAGACGACACGAAGCCATACAGAGTAGTGAGGACGCAGGGGGATTGTGAAGATCTGCAACGTGACATAACCACGCTCGAGAAATGGGCAGCGACATGGCAAATGAGGTTCAATGTGGATAAGTGTAAGGTAATGCATGTTGGTATCAAAAATCTCACACACGAATACAAGATGTCCGGGGCAGTACTAGGAGAGACCTCCCAGGAAAGAGACCTGGGAGTATTGGTCGACAAGTCAATGAGGCCATCTGCACAATGCGCAGCGGCAGTGAAAAGGGCGAACAGATTGCTAGGAATGATTAAGAAGGGGATCACGAACAGATCAGAGAGGCTTATCATGCCACTGTACCGGGCTATGGTACTCCCTCACCTGTTATACTGCATCCAGCACTGGTCGCCATATATGAAGAAGGACATGGTACTACTCGAAAGGGTCCAGAGAAGAGCGACTAAAATGGTTAAGGGGTTGGGGGAGTTTCCATACGGTGAGAGATTAGAGAAGCTGGGCCTGTTCTCCTTTGAAAAGAGGAGACTGAGAGGAGACATGATCGAAACATTCAAGATAATGAAGGGAATAGACTTAGTGGATAAAGACAGGTTGTTCACCCTCTCCAGGATAGAGAGAACGAGAGGGCACTCTCTGAAATTAAAAGGGGATAGATTCCGTACGAACGTAAGGGAGTTCTTCTTCACCCAGAGAGTGGTGGAGAACTGGAATGCTTTCCCGGAGTCTGTTATAAGGGAAAACACGCTCAAGGGATTCAAGACAAGGTTGGACAAGTTCTTGCTGAACCAGAACGAATGCATGTAGGGCTGGTCTCGGTTAGGGCACAGGTCTTCGACCTGGGGGCCGCTGCAAGAGCGGACTGCTGGGCACGATGGACCACTGGTCTGACCCAGCAGCGGCAATTCTTATGTTCTTATGTTCTTAATTAAAAACTTCCTGGCCAATATTCATATGGCAACAGTAGGCACTAGTTTTTAAATGCGGACCATTACCAGCTAACTTAGCTCCAGATATTCAGTGCTGGATGAAGTGTGGGCACTGGCACTTAATATCCAGAGCTAGTTTGTCCTGCAGTGCCCATTAGGAGCTTACATGGGCAAACCGATATTCACTAGGGGCAAACCTGATAAACGTTTCTACAATGAGAACAAAAATCTAAACATAGGAGTCAGGTGTAAGAGATGTTGACAGTCAGGAAGTGGTACAATACGGTAGTTCTTTATTAGGTCTATTATTGATCTAGACTCGAAATTTAGCCAGGGCTCACATAAGACAGTTATGTCAGCCCCGGCTGAATATTGGCTAGGGCTTTTACTTTCCTCCCCCATGAGCCTATGAAGCAAGCCTTCTCTTTCTGGGCAGCCTTCCCAAACCTGCCGCCATTCAGAATACCCGTCCCAAACACCCTCCCTATCCTCACCATCTTTGTAAGCTCCCCTAGGCCTACTTAGCTCTCTGGTAGTCTGGTGGGGTCAGAAGCAAGGCCCACTTCCTCTTTTCCCTTGCAGCTGCATCCAGAAAATGGTTGCTGCAACCTCTCATGGTAGCTCTCAATATTTGTGTAGCACCATGAGGTTGCCACAGGAAATCACAGCAGACATTTTCTGAATGCAGCAACAAGAGGCAAGAGGGAGTGGGCCTCACTCCTGCCCCATCAACCCTACTGGACCACCAGAGACCTAAGTTGGCCCAGGAGGGCCTACCTACACTGTGGGGGGTTGGGGGGATATTCAGAAGTGTATGTTCTGAATGGTGGTGGGCTTGGGGGAAAAGGGAGGGGAGATGCTATGGGGGCTCGAAGGGGGATCAGAGGCATCAAAACAAAAAAATTAGTTACGCAAGTCCAGGGCTGGTATATCTAACCTAACCAAATTAGAACAATCTTTGAGCTGTCTTAACTTGTCCGAGTTAGCTATGCAAGTCCCAGCATTGAATATTGCTGGCACCCACAGAATGCTAGCTTCTCCTCAGTGCTGCCCCTTGTACCACCCCTGGCCTGCCCACTTTTAAGATGCACACTCAGAGACAATATTCAGTAAAACTGCCCAGTTTAGTGCCACTGAATATTGGTGTTTAGGCAGCTCACCACAATTTAAGTGGACTGAAGCCTTTCCTGCCCAAATAAATCACTCTATCATCCAGTTCCTAAATATTCCAGCATTTTACTTTTATATTAACTACGTCTTGCATTTTACAGAAGAAAGGGAAAACAAGTTGAAAAGTATACATTACACAAAGGCCCATTTTACTGAGTGGGTGAGATATCTATGAGTGTAAGACTGTTAGAATAGCTCATTTGAAGGTGAGGGGAGGTAAGAGAGTGCAGTGGAGTGTGGCTCTGCATATGTGTGTGGTGATTGTTCATGTGAGTGTGAGGGAGTGTTTGGTGTGTCTGAGTGCTAGAGAGATTTCAAGGATTTGAGTGCAAGGATAACTATGGGAATATGTGAATACAGGAGGTGTGCAAGGGGGTGAGTATGGAAGAACGGTATGGAGAATGTGAATCAATTCTTCCTTTCTTCTTTTTTCTTATCCCCTTTATGTCTGTCCTTTTTCCTCTCTAACCCCTCTTTCCTTCTGAGCTACATCTTTGCTGGTGGAGTTAGGAACCTCTATCTCCACTTCCTGCTATATCACTGTGACATAGACTGCATCTTCAGCAGTGGGAGGATGGGAACCCCTACTGGCAGTTGACATTGAGGCCACTGACATAATCTACCTACTCTTCTTGTGCCAGAGAGGGTGGAATTCCTACAGATCCCAGTTCCTTGTCCACCATCACAATGAGCCTCTTTTCCCACTTCAGGAACTGCAGTTTCCATTTCAAAAACTCTTGCACTTCTGTGACCTCCCCCTACCTGGACAATACCTCTGCTGGTAGAACAGTGGTGGGGGATTTTCAGGTGGTCATCAAGCATAGAGATATGGCTACAGAACCCTTTTCCTCAGTGGGAGTGTAGAGTAAACTCAAGGCTTTTGGTTGATCCCATTTCTCCTGCCAAAGACCTAGTGCAGAGGAAGACTCTTAACTGGTGCCTGGGAGGAAACAGAGATTGAACTTGACTACCCAAATTGAGAAAGAAAAGTCTAAGTGCTTTGTTATCATAATTCTCCTACCAAATCCCTGTAATCTGAGGGAGACCCCTTTTTGGTCCCTAAGGGGACTGCGTATATATCTGAAGAACTGTACATAGTTCTGCAATTAATTCAACAGCAAGTTAAATAAAAAAGCTCCAGTTTGTTCAGTTATACCTTGGACTTGGCTGTTTCTTCAGGGTGAGAGCACAATCTGACCTGAGTGTGATGACTAAACCCTGGAATTATGTCTCCTTGAGCCTACTGGAGTTATCTGGCCCCGGCCTATACCAAGCTTAGCAAGACCTGTGAGGCAGTGAGTGTCTGCAAGTGAGAGAAATAACTTCTTTTTATGAGCACTGTTTGCGGAACCGGTGGTGGTGCTGACCCCGAGAAGCTTGCCAGAGCCCCACATGGCAAGTGCAGAGTAGGAAGCTGGGGTTACATTAAAATGGTGCCTGAAACATGGGGCATAAGGAGCATGAATTCCAGAGAGACCAGGGAGTGGAGACACCAAATGGAGGAGTAAACTGACCTGCCTCTGGGGTGTTCGGTGAGTTAAAAGACTATGGGAAGAGACTTCCCCAGAGACTTTGAGTATTGATATTATAGAAAATGACAGAAGAGGAGGGGATGACTTTTTTTCCACCAGTGGGAACTGTCAGTGGCGGAGGAAGAGAAGGAGCTGTCCGCCTAGATTCAGGCAATTATGAGATGACGGATGTGATGTTAGTGGAACACAGGAGGGAAGTTCTGGGGAGAGAGTGGAAGTGGTAGACTGGAACCACACCTGAGTAGAGAATTCACATGTAAAGAGTCAGAGTGGAGAGAGCTATGCCCAATCCATGAGGATGAGCAAACAGCCATAATTGACCCATCTCAATTGAGATCGCAGTTGAGGTTAGGAACCTCTTGGGCCATATTGTATGCAATGGATGTGGCACCCATAGAGCCAATCTCCTTAAACAACTGTGTTGCGGTACTTGCAAAAAGAAGTTCTTACAGTGGGAGAATGTAAGCAAACCGAAATCTCCATATCAGGAAGAGAAGAGATATCTGGCTATGGGACCAGGGAAGAAACTAGCCTGGAAAGTAGTGAATCAAGACCGGTTGCACATCAGCTAATGGGAGTCTGGTTAAGGGGATTGAAACCCTAAGGTTGGACCACTCTGTATCAGAAGCCTTGGTGGAACCTGGGAAGCCTGGAGAGGAGAAACTTCTCAGACTGAGTCAAGCGGAGTGCTACCTCCAATTCTTAGTGAGGGACTTGTGGAAGTTGTGGTACCTCTACATGTTAAGGTCATGGTTGAGGCCCAAAGGGAGGTCTCAGTAAGAGAACAGATCTTTAACAATATGAGACCTGATACAAACTATAGAGACTACAGCCTGGAAGATGCCAGCTACAGAGGAAAAATTCAGCAGCAGTGACAGGACTGACAGATTGGCTGGACTGTACATAAATATTTTGTGGAGGTAATGGACAGGCACTATACCAGGAAATTCTGTAGTGTGACCAGCACCCTTTTTAGGGGAGGGGGTTCTTGTGAAGAAGGCTCACTCTTTGTGGTATAATTGAGGAGTGGGACAACTTGGACTGGAGTACTGTAAGCTGTTAAATTTGAATAAGAAAGGTATTTTTCTTTTCATGGATGCCTTTGATTGTTTGCGTATTTCATCCTTGTACTATGCTTGTTTCTCTTGTTGACTCTTTAATAAAAATGGCAAAAAAAAAAAAGGTATTTGTGTTCATGCCGAACTGGTCAAATGACTGTAATTGACCCCCACTGGGTTAGACTGTATTGATAGGAAGAGACCGAGGAACAATGTTACCTCAGAACTACTTTTATTAGATAAATGTTAAGAGTTGGTACTAGATGAGGAATAAGATGCTAATAGAGCATGTTATAGTATGTGTACAAGGAATGTTAATGTTGATGTGGTGAAATAAAAGTTGAATAAAATTTGAACCAGGATGTGGAAGGAAAATGGAATTTTATAGAGCATTAAACTTCATACCTTAAGGTTATCTGGAAGTTCTGAACGCCCAGCATACCCTGGATTCATTGTTATGAAAACAGCACATGTAGGATCCAGTTTCAGTTCAGTTCCTTCAAATATTAATATATCAGACCCTGAATTAATGCCTAAAAAAAAAAAAAAAATCAGAATTGCATTCCATCTGGACTTTTAGATAAAGATGGATTTCAGCTAATGAAGAGAGTCAAAATAGCTTGTTACCTCTTTGGATAGTGAGAATTTGTTGGGCAACCACAGAAAGTACTTCAAGGTCAATTCTGTTAAATTCATCAAAACAAGCCCAGGCTCCACAAGACAGTAGTCCCTGGAAGAAAGTTGTTCAAATTCCAGTTTCAGACAGTTAACAGATTATTCACTGTAGCATATACAATGTATACTTCTGGAATACAAATTATTTCTGTTGTACAAAAAAACATTACATTAAGGGCTAGATTAATTGAAATGTATTACTGTGGTAATAGACACTAATTAAGTTAACATATCCTATTAATAAATAGATCCCATTACATAAAAAGATATATACAGTAAATAACGTGCTAATGCATGTTAGCAGGTAGTAACACAGTAGCTGTCAATTCAAATTTATTTTTGTTTCCACTATCAGTAAAATAAACAGTGAGGTCCACATTCAAGGATTTTGTCCAGTTAATTTTGTCCACTCATAGCTGGCTAAATTTAGTTCATACCGCTTTTATATTAGAGATGATCAAACTTCAAGATAACTTCAGGTTTTGATCTGATAATATGTAGCTCAAACATATTTGGATGATGAGCAGCCATTGCTCTGATTCAAATCTGTGGTGCCTATGGTATTTTTGCAGAAAAGTGACAATCATTTTGATTTATGAAAATATTTACAGTGCCAATGTTCATGAAGGAAGGTAAACTGGCTATCGGAAAACTGTCCTGCCCTTCCATGGGGAGCTACACATCAGGTTCAACTACATGGAAAGATTAGGTTCTTATCTTGTTAATCTTCTTCCTAGTAGACAGACACTCCATTCCTGAACCTGTGGGTAGCCCCTTTCGGTAAGAAAGATGTAACTGTGTGTAAGACCACACATGAATCCGAAATTCTGAGAAATGGATCTCTGCAAGACAAAGCCTGTAGTTACAACACTCTTCTCGTGAGAATTCTTGTAGGGAGCTTCATTAGCATTCTTTTGCCCATCCTTCCATCTTCAGTTTGTAACAAAGCAAAAGATTAGTCCTGGAGATAAAATAGAATAAGGAGGAGTACAGGGACACTCCACAAAAGACATGTCTGTTCTGCTCATATCATTAAAAAGAAAACAGATAAACAAACATAACCATTTGCAATACATTACAAGGCAAAACAAACAAGTCACCAACTTGAGCACAACCTTCACTAAGAGTGTGGGAGATTTTATAGATGCACCCTAGTTTCTTCAACATGGCAGTCAAGTCCTCTATTCTTGTCAAAGCTGGACAAAAGAAAGAAACAAGATGTCTGGATTCCCTGGCACCTCTGAGGCAGTAAGCAGGCAAATAAACATCTGACAGGGTAGGCTTCAGGAATGGAGTGTCTGTCTACTAGAAAGAAGATTAATGAGGTAAGAGCCTAATCTTTCCTTCTATTGCTACAAACACTCCATTCCTGAAATTGTGGGACATATCAAAGCAGTCCCCTAAGTTTAGGGTGGGACAACTGAGCCTACTGTCAGAACTGAAGATCCAAATGTGGAGTTCTGTTCATCCACCACATCTACCCTACAAAACTTCATGAATGCATGGAGAAAAGAGTAAGTGGCAGATCTACAGATTTCTTTTGTGGACACTGCTGAAGATTCCGCCCATTGTGGAAGCTACATTTCTAGTAGAGTATGTCTTTATGGATATAGATGGATGTTTTCTACATCTGATATAGGATGAAGAAATAGCCACATGGATCTATCTTGAAATGGTTGCTTTTGAGGATGGTTGACCTTTATGGGCAGCTCCAGCCAATATGAACAGATGATCTGCCAATCAAAATTTGTTCATAACCTCTAGATACTGCAGTAAGAGTCTGCGAACATCCAACAATTTCAACACCTATCACTTTTTCTCAATCTTGAAGGCATGAAGACAAGTAAGCAGACTTCTTGGCTGATGTGAAAGCTGTAAGTAAGAAAGATGTGACTGTGTGTAAGACCATACCTGAATCTGAAATTCTGAGAAATGGATCTCTGCAGGACAAAGCCTGAAGTTAAAAAACTATTCAGGATGAGGTAATCACTACCACAAACACCATCATGATGGTGAGGTCCATCAGGGAAGCTTGGTCCAGAGGTTCGTAGGGCACTCTGGCCAGTGTCTGGAGGACCAGATTAAGATTTTACATTGCAAAAGGCTGACACCCTAGAGGATGGAGGCCTACAGCGCTCTTCAAAAACCTGGCTACCTCTGCATGAGCAGCTGTGGTGCTTTTATTAATCCAACCTGTGGCCCTGGGCATCTTTAATACCATGTCACCTGCACTGGGAAGGGAAATATGCTTTGTAACCTGTGCCAATTGTGAAACCACTTTCAGGAGAATAAAGAGCTGGTTAAATTCCACATCCATCAGATAGAGCTTTGCCATGGATTTGGCCACTTGAAGAGGACCCTCCAGGAACTCCCAATGGTCTGGTTTATTGTGTTTCTACACAGAGATGCCAAAACACCACTGACAAGGCTATTTTGTTTGTCACATATCACTGAATTGGTGTCCACTGAAGAAGGCAGCATTAATTGCCGAAACTTGGATCCTTGTTGGGACTTTCTTAGGATTCCCTAGTTTGGGGCTTTATTGGATTCCATAATTTGGGACGTTATATGATCTAGGACTTTTGTGTTAGACCATTGTTGTTCTAATAAATGTAACTGGTAGTTGGTATAGACATCTCTCTTGCCTCTGTTTTGTGCTGTTCTACTTTTTGAGGCTATCCCCCTTCTGCTGCTGTGCTTGTACTCACTGTGAACATTTTGGTAATGTCTCAATGAGAGGGAAAATAGGAGGGATTAGGGGAGGCTAAGTCATCAGCTCCCGCCCCTCCTTACACACCATGTGGCGGGTGAGAAACGGGCAATCCTCAGATAGAAATCCATCCTAAATCTGGCATGAATCCTTTTCATTTGGTTATTGAAGCACTTTTCATGCAGAGCTTCTATGCAATTGCTTTTCCACATATCCTCCACTCTAGGACTAGCAGGGACCCCTGAGGTAGACTCGTTTGTCAAAACACGAACCATGTTGGGTCCAGTGCTCCCAGCGGACTAGGTTCTTAAGGTATTTATGTGGATTGCTATACATTTATGCATTTTAAATAAAGACCATTTCAGGAACATCGTCTCTCCAGTTAGTTTCTCGAACATTTTTCTCTGTGGACTCTCCGGGTCAATTTTTTTTTTGTTTGTTTTGATGAATCCAAAGTATCCATTACACCTGTTTGAAAAAAAAAATTGAGATATTTTGAGATAGATAGGCGCTTTTATTTTCAATTTGGGAAATCCAAGATGACTGCCATGGCAGTGATTTTAGTGCCAAAAACGGCCTGGGGAAGCTGCACTGGGTCCAAAAACTAGTGATTTGGGGATTTTAGAGGTGAGGGAATCTGGCACTAATCCCATAACCCCAAAAAAATCCACTTTTAAAGACACTTCCCCTGCCCCCTGATCTTGTTATACAGTCTGTCAGCCTTTTACTCACTGTGCCATGTTGTGTACTGGGAGCTGCAAGTGTGGAAGCTGCAAACCATTTGCATATACAGATACAAATGCCCTAGGTTCATCCACATAGAGAGAGGTCATACTGAAATGCATCAAGGGAATAATGCATGGATTTTCCCATTTCAGACACATTAAGGGAGAAAGACTATAACTTAAACGCTTCCATTTCTATGTGCATTACTTGTGAAAGTAGTGCATATTTGCAAGGGGGCCTGAGCTTGGATGGAACATAGATTGGGCTTCACTGACATCCCATGATAGTGTAGGAAGTTTCAGCAGAAGCAAGCCCATCATGAAGCAAACTAAAGGCTGAGCAGAGAAAAGCTTACCCTCTACACGTTTATAAGCTTTGACTGCGCTAAGGTGAACTCATAGAGTTGGTCTTAAGATCTGACTTCAACAAATATAGAAGGTATTCATGCAACTTTTGTGTAGGGCAGGTAAAAGGATATAGGGTCTTGTCTTCACACAGCTCCTGAGGCCTATGGCAACCTGCAAGGATTGCTAAAGTACCAGCGATCCTCTCAGAAAGCTGCTCCCTGCTGGAATTAGATAAATAGATGTGTGGAAAGTCAGGGAGGAACACGCAGGCCTTCCAAGGGGGGCAGTCCTTCAGGGGGGACAGGCCTTCGGAGTGGGGTGCAGGCCTTCGGGGGACCAGGTCTTCAGGGGTGGAGTGCAGGACTTCAGGGGGGACAGGCAGGCCTTCAGGGGGGGAACAGGCAGGCCTTCAGGGGGGATGGTACAGGCCTTCGGGTGGGACAGGACCATGGGGGAAGGGGTGACCTGGTGTAGAAATACACATAGGGAGGGAAGGGGGTTTAATGAGATGTGCATATGCCAGACTTTGGCGGGAAGAAATAATGGGTCTATAAACAGAGGAGAGGGAGAGAGATGGTGGACAATGGGATTTAGGGAGGGAAGGAACAGAAAGTGAAGAAGTTGGACACAAGGGATGGTGTGGAGGGGGTGATAGAGATACTGATAGGAGGGTAGCTGGGAAGAGAAAGGGAGAGATGGTGCACCCTGGGGTGATGAGGAAGCATGGAGAGATGAAGGATGAAATGGTAGTTGAGAAAAGTTGGATCTGGGGTTGGAGATGAAAAAAAGGAAAGATGCCAGACTTCTGGGAGAGGGAAGGGAAACGGAAGGGGAGGAGAGAGATGGAAGATGGATGTTTAGCACGGAGAAAGAAGAAAATGACAAATGGGCAGGAGACCCTGGCAAGCAAGTTATCAGAAGACAACCAGAGCCTGGGACCAAAATGATTTGAATAATAACCAGACAACAAAGGTAGGAAAAATTTATTTTGTTTTCAATTTAGTGACCAAAATGTGTCTGTTTTGAGAATTTATATCTGCTGTCTATATTTTGCACTATGGCCTCCTTTTACTAAACCGTGATAGCGTTTTTTAGTGCAGAGAGCCTATGAGCGTCGGGAGCAACGTGGGGCATTCAGCACAGCTCCCTGTGCTAAAAACTGCTATCACAGTTTAGTAAAAGGGGAGGGGATATACAAGTATTTTTCTCCCTGCCCTAAAAAACGCTATTGCGGTTTAGTAAAAAGGGAGGGGGTATATATGTACATTTTTGTATAGTTGTTACTGAGGTGACATTGCATAAAGTCATCTGCCTTGATCTGCCTGGAATATAAATGATAATTAACATTTTCTCTGCGTACAGTGTGCTTTGTGGGGGTTTTTTTATTTTATTGTTGGTAGATCATTTTGATTTGGTCATTTTAAAAGTAGCTCACAAGCCCTTAAAAGTGTGGGCACCCCTGCTCTAAGCTTACCATGCCTTTAATGATCAATGTTAAACTAGATCCAATCATTTTAGCATTGAAGTATTTCAACTACCGATACACAAATTGGCTAAATGCATTTTTTTCCATGCTTTGTAGTAGCCTCCAATAATTGCTTTGAAATATATTAAAATGAGCTCATCAGTATTAAAATGAGTGCTCCAGGCAATGTTCAGACATTGCCTGATGATGCATAGAATGAAGTGCCAGCCTTTAATGCTCCAAATCTAATGGCAGGTCTGGAGGTGCCTATAGCATTGATATGTGTGTTTTAGAAGCACGTCTCATAGTAACATTGCAGATGACGGCAGATAAAGACCCGAATGGTCCATCCAGTCTGCCTAAACTGATTCAATTTAAATTTTTTTAAATTTTTTCTTCTTAGCTATTTTTGGGCAAGAATCCAAAGCTCTACCTGGTTCTGTGCTTGGGTTCCAACTGTTAAAGTCTATGTCAAAGCTCACTCCAGCCCATCTACACCCTCCCAGCCATTGAAGCTTTCCCCAGCCCATACTCAACCAAAGGCCATATACAGACACATGGAGGGGCATAATCGAAAGGGACGTCGAAGTCCGTTTGCGTCCAAGTCGCAAGTCGTCCAAAAGTAAAAAACAGCCTAGGGCATATTTTAGAAAAATACGTCCAAAATTTTTTTGTTTCGAAAATTGTCTAATTATACATCCTGTCGATCTTATTGTCCAAGCTGCTAAATCGTCCATCTTTATACCACATTTCCGTCCAACTTTTCGTCCAAGTCAAAAACGCCTAGAACAAGCCCTGTTGGATGTGGGAAGGGTCTGCAAAGTGATGGGCTGAACACCCAGACATGGCACCTAAATAGTGGGGCACCTTACAGGGCACTGCTGTGAACTTCACAAAAAGGGTGCCGTGTCTTCTCCTCACTACAGCTCCCTTATAGGTCATGGTGAGCTCCCCAAACCATTTCCAGAATCCCCTAGACCCACTTATCTACCACCCCAATAGCCCTTATGGCTGCAGAAGCCACTTATAAAAGGGTTTTGGGGGTGTATAGGGGAGTGCACATGTTTCAATATCAATGCAGTGATTACAGGGGCTTATGGGCATGGGTCCTCCTCTGCATGAGTCTCTAACCCACCCTCAAGACGGCTTAAGTCGCCTCTGTGCTGGACGACTAGGCTTTCCTATGCCAGGCGGCCAAGTAATAATGGTCTGGAGGCTGAATTTTAAAGGTGTGATTAATATTTTTATGGGGGGGGGGTCGGTGATCACTGGGATAAATAATAATAATAATAATAGCTTATATACCACAATACCGTGAAGTTCTATGCGGTTTACAAAAGATTAAGCAAAGGTACAAATTGACTGACTTCAAGAGGGGAAGAAGAAAGAGAAGTAATTAGACAGGAAATTCATTGTTGAGGAGAAAAGTGATCAAAATGACATTAGGTCGCTATTGAGAGGAAAGAGATAAGTGGATCAGTTGTCAAGATGTTTTAGGAACAGGTGTGTTTAGACGTTTCCTAAATACCTCATAAGTAGAGGGCGAAAGTAATTGTTCTAGGTCTTTACCCCATGATGCTGCTTGATGTGAGAGAAGGAATTCATGGTGTTTTTTCAGTTTGCAACCTCTCACTGGGGGTGAAACGAAGTTGGAATGTGAACTTCTCTTGCGTCTGTTGGTTGAGAAGGAGAAAAGGTCAGTAATGTATTTGGGGGCAAATCCGTGTAATGCTTTAAAGCAGAAACAGGCAAATTTGAACTTTACGCGTGCCTTCATCGGCAGCCAATGTAGCTGCCGGTAGTAGGGTGTCACATGGTCAAATTTTTTTAGTCCAAAGATTAGTCTGACTGCCGCATTCTGCAACAGTTGTAGGTATCGCATATTTTTTTGGGAAATTGCCAAATAGGCGATGTTACAGTAGTCAAGCAGGCTTAGTACGAGGGATTGGACAAGGATTCTAAAAACCGATGTAACAAAATAAGCTTTAAGGGATCTGAGTTTCCAGAGAGTGAAAAATCCCTTTCTGATTAAGGAATCTACTTGGTCTTTCATGGTTAGGCATTGATCCAGAGTTACACCTAGTATCTTTATGGAGGGCTGGATAGGGTAACTAAGGTTATTGATACAGAGGGGTGATTTAATGTCAAGTGGATGTGGTGAAGCAATGAAAAAAGTCGTTTTATCTGAATTAAGTTTGAGCCTAAAGTTTGTCATCCATTGTTCCATCATGTTTATAGCTTCTGAAGCTTTGGGAATAGTTTCGGAGACAGAATTGGTGAATGGGATGATAATCGTAAAATCATCTGCATAACTAAATAGTTTTATCCCCAGCTGGGTTAGCTTCGTGCCCAGTGAGGACATGTAGACGTTGAAGAGCAATGGGGATAGTGGAGAGCCTTGGGGCACACCGGATGGATTGCTCCAGGTGTCGGAAAGCTCATAATTAAAACGAACCTGATAGGTGCGGGATATAAGGAAGCCACGGAACCAGTTCAGCACCTTATCCCGGATACCAATGGCATCTAGGCATTGCAGCAGTTTCATGTGGTCCACTAGATCAAAGGCAGAACTCATATCGAATTGCATTATCAGGGCATTAAGGCCTTTACTAAACAGTAGGTGCAAATTGTCTAAGATAGCCGCAATTACTGTCTCCGTACTGAATAATGGCCTAAAAACAGATTGAGTTTCATGGAGGAGAGAGAATTGATCAAGATAACCCATCAGCTGGGTGTGAACCAATCCCTCCATAATTTTTATAATAAACGGAATGGAAGCTACCTGTCTATAGTTGGATATTAGGGCTGAGGATACTTTATGATTTTTTAGAATTGGGGTTATAAATAATGTGACCATTATTAGAGAGGAACTTCCCATTGTTTAGGTTGTAAGCCAAGTATTGCATCAGTGATAATTTAAATTCTAAAGGTGCTGCTTTCATAATTTCTGGGGGGCATGAGTCCAGAATGCAATAGGATCTAGAGTATTTGTTATATAATCTGATATAATCATTCCACTCTAAATCCTGAAAGGAGCTCCAGATCATGTCTGCCGGTATATCATTTCCTTGGGTGTTCGCTATTTGATGATCACAAGAGTCGTTTGTTGAACAATGGATTCTAAGGTTCTTAATTTTAGAATCGAAGTACAGAGCTAAGTCATTTGCAGAGGGTAGTTTAATGTTGTGTGTGGGTGAGGTGTAGCGAGTGGTGTCAAATAAATTTGTGATCAGGTTGAATAGCTCTTTTGTATTGATTCCTTGTGAACCATTACAAGATGAGTTGATTTTAGTGGAGTAGAATGCTTTACGTTTGTCTTTTAACATTTGTTTGTAGATTTTTATGTTAGCTCTCCAGTTGTTACGGTCGGCTAGTTCTCCTGTTTTTTTCCAAGTTCTTTCCAGTCGTCTAGCTAGTTGTTTCATTTTTAGAAGTTCGATGTCAAACCATTTGTTATATTTATTTGAATTGCTTTTGCTATTATGTATAGGGGCGATTTTATCTAAAATGGATGTGCTGGTTGTCGTCCAGTTATCCCAAAAATCGATTCCTTCATCTATCTCTGTTTGCAATTCGTATTGTGACCAGAATTCTTTTGGATTAATATAGCCTCTTGTGTGATGTTCTCTTTTTATAATTGGGTGTGTTTTAGGTTTATGATAAGACCAGAATAGCTGGAAATAATAAGTAAAATGGTCAGACCAGATATCATGAATCCAGGTGCCTTTAAGTAGCGAAATGGCAGGGTCTGGGATATCCTTTGTGGACATGGCTACCACATCCAATTGATGGCCTTTTTCATGTGTTTGTGTGGGTAGAGGAAGATTGTAATTGAGTAGGGATAGAAAGTTTTTGAACTCTATCGCATTTGTGTTGTCCACTTCATCTAGGTGTAGGGTAGTGTGTGGGGGTCTGTGTTATGTGTTTTCAGTGCTTATCTGGTGAGTTTAGGTGGGTTTTTGTGACTTTGATCATGTTTTACATGGTCTAAGTCACAACGTCCAAGTTCCATCGATCGTGAGCTGTATAACATGCTGTACGACTAAGTCTATACATGCTGTACAACTAAGTCTAAGCCGGCCCACGTCCGGCCCAACTCCCGCTCTTGACACTCCTCCTGAAATGCCCCATTTAGCTTTGGTCATTCAGCGGCACTATGTAGGCCTAGGTCGTTTAGATATATGTCCAAAACCCGTTTTTATTAACGGCACTTGGATGTATTTGGGAAATGTTCGTCCAAGTGCCGACTTAGGCTGGTTTTTGGATATTTTTCTCTTTAGATTATGAGACCCCTACCGTGCAAGTCTACCTAGTACTGGCCTTAGTTCTTCAATATTTACTATTATTTTCTGATTCTAGATCCTCTGTGTTCATCCCACGCTTCTTTGAACTCTGTCACCATTTCCCTCTCTACCATGCGTGTGTGTGAAAGGAACATCTCATGCGCATTTATTAAAAGTTCAAAAACAAAAAATACTGGGTAGGGGCACCATGCCCCTCCCCCCGCCCGAAGCAGTGTAGAAAAAGCATACATATCTTGTATTTTCACATTTGTATGGCTTGCATGTAGATAGTTCTCTGCCCCCCTCCTCTCCCTCCAATTAGATTGATGGACGCTCATCATATGTGCCTATGATGCACTACAATAAGGCACGTTTATGATTCACACTCATGCATGCCTAAGATAGCATCTCCTGGCAAATGCACACATTTATGCTTCTTACCGTGAACTATTGGGGTGGTTCACAGTAGTATAAAAAAAAAAAAAATCAACCTTGTCAAATCTTGTCTTCACAAGGCTTATTTTTATCCACTTGGTATGTTTTACTCATGTGTCAAATTTCAGCTTGATTGGACAATATTTAGAGATCACCTCATGCACTGTTTGTTTGTGTGTTATGTATGCACGTGATTGTGCATAATTGGTTTGTATGGCATAATCTAGTTTGAGATCTGCACCCAAAACCTGGCTCCTTGGGAAGTTATTCTTTCAGCTGTCAACTGCTAGACTGGATGTTCCTATTCAGAGCACAGTTTCAGATGACAGCACAACGGCTTTGTTTGTCAGTCTTGTGTATGTTCAACAGTGGAATGAAGCACCAATGGGTATTAGGACTCCATACAATGATGTTGAACTGCTGTCTACTCTCAACACATATTTGAATAAAACTGTTGCAAACATGGGGCTCATAGCCATTTCCAGATATCTATGGTTTCTATCCGAGCACCTAGTAGCACTTGCCTTTTTGATAACAGAATCACACTACAAACAAAGCTACAAATGGTGCAAAACTTACAGCATCCACCATTGCCAGACATTCCATGATGGCTTATGTGTACAGATGAAATGGAGCCTGTGATCTTTGAAAGTCTTGTAACACAGAGAACACAGTCATTTTTTGATCTCATGATTGAAGGAGGATCAACAAAAACAAAAATATTTCTTAAGAAACATCACAAAGAGTGAACTGATAATCCAGTTTTCAAGGAGCTTTGGAATTTTGTATCCAAACTGACTGTTAATGATGCAGCAGAATGAGAGATAAGCCTCATTGAAAAATATAAAAATACTTTGACAAAAGATGAAGAAGAGAAGCAATTTGTTCTTTGACTAGTGGCCAGCCACCGAAAGAATAAGCACAAACAACATCAACGCAGGTGCCATAAGAGACTACAAGGAAAAAATAGCCAAGGAGGCAAAAAACTTCAAGCCGTTCTTTCGATATATTAAACAGAAACGACACGCGAAGGAAGCGGTGGGACCGTTGGATGACCAAGGAATAAAGGGAGCGCTAAAGGAGGACAAAGCAATCGCTGACAGACTGAACATCTGTATTTACCGAAGAGGATATACACAGCATACCAGAATCCATCAGGCTATATGCTGTAAGTGAAAACGGGAAACTGACAGGGTTAACGGTCAATCTAGAAGAGGTATGCAGGCAGATTGATAGGCTTAAGAGCGATAAATCCCCGGGACCAGTTAACATCCATCCGAGGGTCATCAAGGAACTGAAATGGACCACAGCTGAACTGCTTCAACTAATAGCCAATCTGTTGATCGAATCGGAAAGGATTCCGGAGGACTGAAAGGTGGCGAATGTTATGCAGATCTTCAAAAAAGGTTTGAGGGGAGACCAGGGAATCTACAGACCGGTGAGTCTGACCTCAGTACTGGGAAAGATGGTAGAGGCGCTGATAAAGGACCACATCACTGATCACCTTGACGGGCACGGTCTGATGAGGACCAGCCAGCACGGTTTCAGCAAAGGCAGATCTTGTTTGACAAACTTGCTGCACTTCTTCGAGGGAGTAAACAGGCAGATAGACAAGGGTAACCCGGTCGACATTATATATCTGGACTTTCAGAAGGAGTTTGACAATAGCAATTTGGGGTATAAAATACACATTTCTCTTCTTTGACACTTTTGAAACCTAACTGTCCTTTTAAGGACGACCTAATACCTAGAAGGATTATTAATACCTGCTCCCCTTCCTATTGTTTTTTTCCCTTACATGTTTTCTTTTTCTTTACATATTGTAGTTCTAGCCATTCTTTCCCTCTTGTTTCTGTAAATTTTTATTTTTTTTGTCTTTTAAAGTTAGTATTTTCCCTAGTGTTGTGTGTTTTTGAACTGTATTTTAGTTAATAGACAGTTTTAACATTTTTGTACTTCGCCTAGAAGGTTTGATTAGGTGGTATAAGAAGTTTTCAATAAACTTGAACCTTGAAACATTTAGTTTACCACTGACCTTGAAGAATTTTCCTAAAGCAAGATAATCCAAGCCATCAGAACAATTGAACACTACGCACTGTTTTGCAACTGCTTTTGCCAAATCTTTTGTAGTTTCAGTCTTGCCGGTGCCAGCAGGACCTTCAGGAGCTCCTCCAAGATGAAGATGAAGAGCACCAAATAGAGTTCTGGAAATTTAAACAAGCAAAATGCTTACAAAAGTAATAATAAAAAAATGAACTATATCAATCAGGTCACAACTAAGGTACTTATTTATATATAAAAATCTTTGGATGCCATTCTTAATTTAATACATTTTAATGGTTATGCATTATGTTTTATGGGTTATTTACCAACCCCACTTCCCACCACCTCTTTTACAAAACCGCCAAAGGAATGTTGTGTGCTGCTACGACGCTCATTGGAACTCTATGAGCATCAGAGCAACGCACAGCATTCAGTGCTTTCACAGTTTTGTAAAAGTGTGTGTGGGGGGGGTCATTTTTAATATACTATCTTTAATTGGTACAGGAAAGTGCTTTACAATTACTATGGATTGAAGGAAACAGAAATGAATGGCAAAAAAATGACAGGTTAGAACAAAGCATAGAAAGAGGTTATAATGATACAGAAGAATCCCAGTTAACATGCACCTTCAACCAACCTGCAAAAAAATCCCCCCTCCGAAATCAGCTTCACTGCTACCCTCCACTCTAAAACCTCCCCTGAGGCCACCATCACTGCTACACTTCACTCCAAACTCCCCAAGGCCATTAGTGTTGCTACCTTCTACTCCAACCCCTCCCCCCTTCATCCCCACCATAAGGCCACGGCGCTGCTATCCTCCTCCACTTCCCGCTGCTCTCCTTCCTTCGCACTTAAGATGATCGGAACTGTTGTCCACCCCCTTCCTCCATTAATCAGCACTGTGCTTACCATACGCAAGCCAGTGCTGAAAGAGCCTGCCGCCAATTTTCTACACTGGGCCGCTGCACACTCTCCAAGAATCTCAGTCTGCCCATTTGCAGCATCCTTTAACTCCTCCTCTCCCTAAGAAATCCCATGTGCCTGTCCCATGCTTTCTTGAATTCACAGTCTTTGTCTCCACCACCTCTACCTGGAGACAATTCCATGCTTCTACCACCCATCCTATTAAAAAAAAAAAAGTATTTCCTTAGATTACTACAGAGCTTATCATCTCTTAACTTCATCCTATGTCTTAATTTTCAAGAGCTTCCTTTCAAATGAAACAGATTCACCTCATGCACATTTATACCACATAGGTATTTAAATGTCTCTATCATATCTCTCTCCCACCTTTCTTCCAAAATATACATATTGAGATATTTAAGTCTGTCCTTATACACATTATGACAAAGACCATCAACCATTTTAGTAGCCTTCCTCTGGACTGACTCCATCCTGTTTATATCTTTTTGAAAATGTGGTTTCCAGAATTTTACACAATATTCTAGATGAGGTCTCACCAGAGTCTTATACAGGGGCATCAGTACCTCCTTTTTCCTACTGGCCATACCTTTCCCTTTGCACCCAAGAATCCTTCTAGCTTTCAACTGTTTGGCCACCTTAACATCATCACATACTTTTACATCCAAGTTTCGCTCTTTTTTCATGCACAAAAGTTCTTCACCCCTTAAAATGTACCGTTGTCTCAGGTTTATGCAGCCCAAATGCAAGACCTTGCATTTCTTAGTATTAAATCTTAGCTGACAAATTTCAGACCATTCATCAAGCTTTGCTATGTCCTTCCTCATGTTATCCACATCATCAGGAATGTCTTACCCAACAGCCCTTCAGCAATTTCGCTTGCCAAAATGTTAAAAAGAACAGGCCCAAGAATTGAACCTTGATGCACACCACAGGTAACATCCCTTTTCTCAGAGTGATCTCCATTGACCATTACCCTCTGTCGCCTTCCATGCAACCAGTTCCTGACCCAGTTCAACACATTAGGGCCCATCCTGAGGGCACTCAGTTTATTTATTAGATGCCTGTGTTGAACACTGCCAAAGGCTTTGCTAAAATCTAAATATTCTTTGGACGTTGTGTCACTGTATACGTCTATCCCTCAAGACGATGCGCTACAAGTATTGAAGGACATCTTTGAGGGGCGCATAAGACCCCATTCGATACCTACGGAATTCCTGTCAGCGTTGGCAAGAATCACTATGAAAGAAAATTTTTTCTTGTTTGATGGTACTTTCTATAAACAGAAAATCGGTGTGGCGATGGGTGCCACTTTTGCTCCTTCAGTTGCCAATTTATATATGGCAACGTTTGAAAAAACTTGGCTGGACTGTTCCCTTTTCAAGCAAAAATCTTCCACTGGTTTTGTTACATAGATGACGTCTTCATGCTGTGAAGTGGCACAGAACAAGAACTGAATCAGTTCCATGTTTGGTTGAATTCTTGTGATGAGAGTATAAAATTCACGATGCATTTTTCTTCGTCCTCAGTGGTCTATTTAGACGTGATTGTTATTCAACTAGAGGATTCTTTTGCTACAGATTTACATGTCAAACCAACGGATAGAAACACCATTTTGGAATATACTAGCTGTCATCCTGTTGCGTTAAGGAATAATCTTCCTTTTTCGCAATTTCTTCGGATAAAGATAAATTGTTCAACAGTGAGGAGGTATAAGAACCAAGCGAAACTTTTTAGTGAAAAATTAAGTGTTTGCGGATACCCGCAGAATGTTTTATGAGTCGCACAGAAACGAGCCAAGTATTATAACCGTGATTTACTTTTATCCAGTAATAAATCAAGGGACGATACGGACACTGTTCAGACTTGTGTTATGCGGTTTACATCGTATGGGAGTATTCCTGCTAACATCCTGAAGAAAAATTGGAAGATCATTCAAACTTTACCTACCTTTCAAGATGTTCCATTAAGAATTGCTTTTACTCGTGACAAAAATTTAAAAGATCTCCTCAGCCCTTCGATGTACCGCACTAGCACAGTGGATCATACTTTGTCCCCACGGGGTTTCTTTAAGTGTGGCTCATGTAGCATCTGTGCCATCACCATGCAGGGTTCGACTTTCACCAATCCTGTTGACAATAGGACATACCACATGCAGCATTCTATGACCTGTAACTCTGATTTTGTTATATATGCTATTATTTGTCCATGTGCAAAAGTGCATGTGCAAGACCATACATCCGTTTCGTATACGGATGTGTGAACATAGATCCAACCTCAAGCTCAAGAAGATTAGTGCCCCCATAGTAGAACATTGTCTTGAATTTGCACATGATTTTCAACAACTAAGATGCATTTGTATTGATAAAGAAATTAAGAACGATCGGGGAGGTGACCGGCATATTAAACTCCTCCAGAGAGAAGCCAGATGGGCATTTCAGCTCAACTCTATGAAACCTGTGGGTTTGAATAGTAACATCGGCTGGCACTCTTTTTTCTAATGGGCTTTGTGACATCATTGTGCACTGCCTTTAAGTACGCATGCATGGCGTTCTAGCGCCACCAGCGCCATTTTTTGATGTGTTAGTTCAGACTGAATGCAGTGAGTACTATTTCGCAGATATGTTGAGACAATTGTTGCATATTTATTTTGATTTAATGTTTTAGCACTTGTCTTTTCTGTTCTTGTTGCTTTACAGCTATCAAAAAGTCCCCCGACGAAGCCAATAAATTGGCGAAACGGGTCCCGTCGGGCTCTTATCCTTAACTCAGATAAGTGCATTACATTTTTGTTTATATCACCGGTTAAAAAAGTAAGAAGTGTTGAATACACGATTAAAAAGTTTTTTTGCTAACCGGTTAGGAGAGGTGTGTGAGACCAATGATAGAGAACCTGTCCTGCTGAGTAAACATTATAGAATTAAATATTCTTGATGGTGCAGGCTTCTGAGGTCTTTTCCTCTTGTTCAAAATCAATTCAATTGCGTGTAGAACCTGTATTCTATTGTTTTGTTGTCTACATTGAAGAGGTTCTTATCCATTTCAATTTCACAGTAGTTAAAATCTAAATATACCACATCTAGAGCTCTCCCTCTATCCAATTCTCTGGTCACCCAGTCAAAGAAATTCATCGGATTTGTCTGACAAGACCTGCCTTTAGTGAATCCATGTTGCCTCAGGTCCTGTAATCCACTGGATTCCAGAAACATCACTATTCTCTGTTTTAAAATTATTTCCATTAATTTATTTACCACAGAAGTCAGACTTACCGCCTATAGTTCCCTACTTCTTCCACTTTTGTGGAGAGGGACCACATCTGCCCATCTCCAGTTCTCCAATACCCAGTGGCGTACCTAGGGTATGTGGCACCCGGGGCCCATCATTTTTTGACACCCCCCCCATGGAAAAAAATATTTTTTGTAATGACCATGAAACGTAATAAATGGTCAGAATAGAATAGGCAGTGAAAATTTTCTTATATTCCAAACATAACATAACATAAATTATGTCTGAATTGTCATGACATCAGAAGTACATATGGAGTAGTTGCAGGTGATGTTTGGGACAGTTCTGATTGTGTTAGTTCGGTTTTATGTGTTTTTTGAATAGAAAGGTTTTTATTTTTTTTTGAAGGTTTTGCAGTCTATGGTCGATGTCAATTGGTTGTAGAGTTGGGGGTCGAGTGTTGCAGCTCGAATGGCTAGGAGGTTGTCGAACAGTTTTTTTCTTTCGACGTTTTTGGTTGGAGGGTGTGTGAATGGTGCGTGAGTTCTCCTATGTCTGTTTGAGGTGGATTGAATTATTTAGCTGAAGAAATTAGTTACCCCCTCATCCCACACACATTAATTCTCTTCCATTATAAAAAAACATTGATAAGTTCCCAGAAAAAAAATACATTAAAATAAAAAGTGAAAACAAAGGCCCCTACAGATGAGAACATAACATAAGAATAGCCTAACTGGGTCAGACCAATGGTCCATCATGCCCAGTAGCCCATTCTCATGGTAGCCAATCCAGGACACTAATACCTGGTCAAAACCCAAAGAGTAGCAACATTCCATGCTACCAATCCAGGGCAAGCAGACACTTCCCCCATGTCTTAATAACAGATTATGGACTTTTCCTCCAGAAATTTGTCCAAATCTTTCTTAAAACCAGCTACACTATCTGCTTTTACCATAACTTCTGGCCACTTCATTTTTAAGTTTAGATCTTTCCTTTCAAACAGAGACCTTGCTAGATGTCAAATACAGCACAAGGTAACTTCACATGGACTTATCTGTGCAGGAAATGTGAATCTCCTCATACACCCACCATATAGTGCAAAAATGTGCAAAGGTCTGTTTATTTCTTTTGATCACTACATAGCCTAATGCCACACAAGCAGTGCTGTACAAACATATTCTGTAGGTCAATGCTAAGGATAACAAAGTTTCCTTCCTTGGACCAGAAGGAGATACTGATAAACCACTGGAAGAGATTCCAAAACAACACCCAAAGACCCACTCAGTGTGTGAACCAGTTGAGTGGAGTGGACTAACTGGGGGGTGGAAATGGGCCCGGAGTTTGCTCAGCAGAATTTCCCAGACCACCTCTTCCTCTCAACACATTGACACGCTGCCACCACCACCACTAGGAACACCTCACTGGGTAAGCCAGCTATGCTATAAACTTTATAAAACACATTATTATATTTTCTTATAAAGCACATATTTTAACTGAACTCTCTGACATCCTCAGCCTTTCCATTCACAAAAATAGAAGGAAGAAAAGTTCCCATTTCCTGCTGTCTCATGTCCCCGGCCTATACAATATTTTTTTTCTGCAGACCCTTCAAAAGTCTGACCAAATCCTCGTTTCACTTGCATTATAAAGTACTGAGGATGCCATCTCTCCCCAATCCCAGGTCCTAAAGTCTAAGACAGTAGCGCAAACTAATGCTGCCATATTCAGGAAAAAAAAATTTCGATTCGATTCAGCCTATTGAATTGGTTTTTCAATTCGATTTTCCTGCCCAGTTGGGTGATTTTTTCAAAACTCCTGGTGGGTTTTATAGCTTTTTCACCCCCTTTGGCTTCTCCTAACCACACTGGCGCTAAGTTGTAAATAAAATAAAGAAACAAAAAGGATTTTTCCTCTCTCTGTTAAATCCTAGCTCACTTTTGCAGTCCAACACCAGCTCTGGCAGGATACACATTTCAAATCTGACATATTATAATCACAAAACAGAAAATAAAATTAATTTTTCTACCTTTTGTTGTCTTGCTAAATTTCAAATCTTGTTGGTCCAAGGCTCTGGTTTTCTTCCGATAACTTGCTTGCCAGGGTCTCCTTCTTTCTTCTTTCTGCATGCTAACCATCCATCTGCCAACTCTGTCCTCCCTTTTCATTTCCCTTCCCTCCCCAGGAAGTCTGGTATCTTTCCTTTTTTTCATCTCCCTCCACAGATCCACCTTTTCTTAACTACCCTTTCATCCAGCATCTCTCCCTCTTTCCCCACCACCCCAGAGTCCACCATCTCTCCCTTTCTTTTCCCAATTACCCTTCTATCCAGTATCTCTATTCCTCCTCCACACCATCCCTTGTGTCCAATTTCTCTCTCTTTCTGTTCCTTCCCTCCCTAAATCCCATGGTCCATCATCTCTCTCCCTCTCCTCTATTTTCAGACCCATTATTTCTTTCCCCCCCCCAAAGTTTGGCATATGCACGTCTCTTTGAACACTCCCTTCCCTCTGTGTACTTCTAAACCAGGGTCCCCCCCAAAGGCCTGTCCCACCTTAAAGGTCTGCCTGTCCCCCCTTGAAGGCCTGTCCCACTCCCTTGTAGGCCTGTCCCCCCCTTGAAGGTCTGCACCCCCCCGAAGGCCTGCACCCCCCGAAGGCCTGTCCCCCCCCTTGAAGGCCTGACCCCCCCTTGAAGACCTGCCTGCCTTTCCCCCCTTGAAGGCCTGTCCCACTCCCTTGTAGGCCTGTCCCCCCCTTGAAGGTCTGCACACCCCCAAAGGCCTGAACCCCCCGAAGGCCTGTCCCCCCCCCCTTGAAGGCCTGACCCCCCCTTGAAGACCTGCCTGCCTGTCCCCCCTTGAAGGCCTGTCCCCCCCTTGAAGGCCTGCACCCCCTTGAAGGTTGGCACCCCCCCAAAGGCCTGCACCCCCCTGAAGGCCTGTCCCCCCCTTGAAGGCCTGTCCCACCCCCTTGTAGGCCTGTCCCACCCCCTTGTAGGCCTGTCCCCCCCTTGAAGGCCTGCCTGCCTTTCCCCCCCTTGAAGGCCTGCCTGCCTGTCCCCCCCTTGAAGGCCTGTCCCCTCCATTGAAGGCCTGCACCCCCTTGAAGGTCTGCACCCCCCCAAAGGCCTGCACCCCCCCGAAGCCTGTCCCCCCCTTGAAGGCCTGTCCCACCCCCTTGTAGGCCTGTCCCACCCCCTTGTAGGCCTGTCCCCCCCTTGAAGGCCTGCCTGCCTTTCCCCCCCTTGAAGGCCTGCCTGCCTGTCCCCTCCCTTGAAGGCCTGCATCCCCTTGAAGGTCAGCACCCCCCCCGACAGCCTGCACCCCCTTAAAGGCCTGTCCCACCCCCTTGTAGGCCTGTCCCCTCCTTGTAGGCCTGTCCCCCCCTTGAAGGCCTGCCTGCCTGTCCCCCCCTTGAAGGCCTGTCCGCCCCTTGAAGACCTGCACCCCCTTGAAGGTCTGCACCCCCCGAAGGCCTGCACCCCCCCCTTGAAGGCCTGCCTGCCTGTCACCCCCCTCCCCCTTGAAAGCCTGCCTGCCTGCCTGCCCACCCGCCCCACCCTGAAGGCCTGATGCCCTGACCCACCCCGAAGGACCGTTCGCTCCCCTGGCCTCCCCGCACTACCTATGAAGCAGCCGCAGCAGGATCGTGACGCCAGCTATCCCTGTGCTGCTTAGGAGCTGCTTCCTGCGCCGCAGTCCCGCCCCCTCCTCTGACGTCATAGGAGGGGCGGGACCGCGGCGCAGGAAGCAGCGCCCAAGCAGCTCAGGGATTGCTGACGTCGCGATCCTGCTGCGGGCTGCTTCATAGGTGTGCTGGAAGGTCAGTGGGGCGAGCGGTCCTTCGGGCGTGGGGGGGGACTGAGCGGCAAGGCTGGGAACACCCCCTCAGGGCTGGCACCTGGGGCGGACCGCCCCCCCCCCGCCCCCCCCTTGGTACGCCACTGCCAATACCACTCCTGACTCGGTAGAAGCATTGAATAGATCATAACTTCCCTAAATTCCTTCAGTTCCCTCGGATGTGTACCATCTGGCCCCATCACTTTGTCCACCTTTGTCCAACCATATTTGTGTTTGTCTTCTATGATCCCGCTCGCGGCACTTCAGCTGTACACAAAGAACAGAACTATTTAAGCAATTCAGCCTTGAAAATGTGGTATAAAGAAAGACATCTGACAATCTGGGTGTTCCAATAGCCTGGACATCCAGATCAAAGATTTAAAAAAAAAAAAAAAAAATTCTAGACGTATGATGGTTTGCCTTTTAAAAACGGCCATTTTCATAGTTTTGGATGTTCAGTGCCATATGTCCAAATCAGACTTAGATGTATGTTTTGAAAATGCTCTTTCACATGTGTACATGGAATATTTTAACAAAGAGACATGGTAATGTACTAGTTTTGTAATGTTATGGAAGTATTATGATATAGTAATAGTAAGGATAAGATGAAATAAGGAATATGATAATTAAAAGCTTATGCTATCAAATATATGCCTAGAATTTGAAGGGAAAGTACTGCAAGTATTAAATTGTTTTCCAACAGTCAGTTCTTAGCTATGATCATTTGATCAATCTTTCTCTTGTGTTATCCAATATTGTTAAATAGCGAATATGATGTAAAAGAAGCATAAATGTAATAGTCTGGAAGCACAACCTCAGAGTATAGGAATAGGAGAAAAGGGCAACAATACTCTGAGGCACAAAAACTGTCTTTTAATTTACCATCTTTTATTAATAAATTGGATACTGAATCATTATATTATGGTCTTTTTGTCTAATTAATTTGTAGCTGCAGGCTTGAGAGTCCTTTTCCTTAGGAAAGGAGGCTCACTCTGGAAATTGTCCTCCTTTCCCACTGACCAGGTCAAGCAGCCCCTGGTCAAGATCAATGTCATCCTAAAGCTGAAAACTAGATATAGAATAACAAAATGAAGGGTTAAATGATATGCCAAAATCTTATGGAAATTAGATGATCATCATAGTGTTCCAAATCAATACTGTGATCCCTCAAGGAGGTCTCACTAAATAGAGAATGAGAGGGGTACAGTATTTAGATTCTGGGTTCCCCAAGACCCCAATGAAAGTAGGCAGTTGGCCTAGAGTATTAGGAACACTCTAGGGAAGGATTAGGGTGCCAACCCATAGGAAAAGGGAAATCTGAACTTAGGAACATGAAGACCCCAAAGTGAATCGAGTAGGTAAGAATTCAAACCTGGGAGGGAAAGAATTAGCTATACAAAACTCTCTTGTACAGGTCCTCCACAGGTTTTGAGTAATGAGGTAATTATGAAAGCCCATCCCAAAGACAGGCAAGATAAAGGGCCTGAAGAAAAACTTGTAACACAATAAAAAAGGTTAAAACCCAAATCAGAGACCTGAAAGTAAGCTTTGGGGATAAGGCATCCAAACAGAAAGGTCAGGAAAAAGAAGCTGAGCTAAGAGAGTTAAGCATATCCATAGGAAAACCCTCTAAGCTAAAACAGCATTTGTAATAGGTTTGGAAGAAAATAAAGTTTGCCTTGAAGGGACAATTGGGGGCTTCTCTAATCATGGAGGGGGAGGGGATGCCAGATAGTTGCTTCCTGATTGTGGCACATAGAGGAAATCTTGAGGCAGGCAAGCAGGCAAGTCAGGAAGCTCTTTGTTGCAATTCAATGCTGTCAAACCGAAATGTACTTTAATGCAGTACACATATAAAATGGAACCAGAAATAAGACCCAACACCAACCATGTTTCGGCTTACAAAGCCTGCATCAGGAGTCCACTGATTTTTCAGGTATTCCACTAATCTGTTGGTTTTGAGATCCTATTTCTCAAAGCAATCTGTACAATCATGAACACATACTAACATTGTTTGGGTGGAGACCTCAATCTCTAATTTTGTTGCACCAAAGGGACAAGAGATTTACTAAAGGTATTTACAAAAACTTAGTGTAAAGCTCTGAGATTAGGAGTGAGAGAAACAAATTAAGACTAACATAAGGAAAACTATAAGAGATTATGACTGATTTGTTGGAACTGAAGAGCTTATTTGAAATTAAGTTTTGGGACAGACCTTAGTGGCAGTGAAAATGTAACGTTTTCTTTTTGGTTTTTCAATTCCAAACAGAATATATTGGGCTTCATAAGAACATAAGAACATAAGCAATGCCTCCGCTGGGTCAGACCTGATCATGATCTTGTAAGTCTCTATCATATCCCCTCTAAGTCTCCTCTTCTCCAGGGAAAAGAGACCCAGTTTCTCCAGTCTCTCAGCGTATGACAGGTTTTCCATACCTTTTATCAGACGTGTCGCTCTCCTCTGAACCCTCTCAAGTAACGCCATATCCTTCTTAAGGTACGGCAACCAATATTGTACGCAGTACTCCAAATGCAGGCGCACCATAGCCCGATACAACGGCAGGATAACTTCTTTTGTTCTGGCTGTAATACCCTTCTTGATTACACCTAGCATTCTATTCGCTCTCTTAGCGGCCGCTGCGCACTGTGCCGTCAGCTTCATTGTCATATCCACCAAAACCCCCAAGTCCCTTTCCTGGGTACTCTTATTCAATAATATCCCTCCCATCGTATAGTTGTACCTCGGATTTCTGCTTCCCACATGTAATACTTTACATTTCTCAACGTTGAACTTCATCTGCCATCTCATCGCCCATTCTCCTAGTTTGTTCAAGTCCCTTTGCAATTCTTCACAGTCCTCTTTAGTCTGAGCTCCATTAAATAGTTTGGTGTCGTCTGCAAATTTTATTATCTCACAAATTTATTTATCATCCCTGTTTCTAGATCATTAATGAAGATATTAAATAGCAGCGGCCCGAGAACCGAGCCCTGCGGGACACCACTCGTGACCCTCCTCCACTCCGAGTAGTGGCCCTTCACTCCTACCCTCTGTTTTCTACCCTCCAACCAGTTTCTGATCCATCAGACGGGCTATATGTTTTTGCTGAATTCAACTGAGTATCAGGACATCAGGACATTAATCCAGGAAAGTATTTACTGTTCAAAGTACTGGAGAAGTTGTAATGACTGACTGGAATTAAATCTAGCCATCCTTTTTATCCTAGTGAATTACATTACTAAAAGTGTTTTCTTAGAATTGAAGTATCAAGAGAATCCCATCTCTGATCCTGCATGTGGGCTCCACTGATCTACCTGGAACCTCACCAGGGCTATACCCCCAGCTCTAGCCCACCCACAGGGGGTGACAGGCAACAATACCCATCTACTGACATGAAGAAAATTAAAATTGCTATTCTGGTGTCATGACATTCTAGTTTAAATTTAAATTTTTTTTATTGGTTTGTATTTTTACCTGTAGCATCTGTCTGTAAGAGGAGTAATAACCAGTCTAGGAGTATTACCAAGGTATTCATAGCCATATCGCAAGCCAGCATTGATCATTTTCGTTTGCAGTTGGTCTTCCTGTAAAGAAAGCAGAAAATTCACAAATCAATTTAAGAAACTGCAAAATAACAGGGTCATTTACCTCATTTTAGATAATGCATATGCATAGGCTAAATATTAGAGTAGTAAGCCAAATAAACAGGGTTTAAATCTAGAGGGGTGGGATTTGGACACTCTTTTGATCTTATTGTTTGTTGTTTCAGGTATCCACTTATGTCAGTTCTCCAAAGAGCTTATAATTTATCATACCTGTTTACTTCTTATCATTATATAGTGTTGTATATGTTCAGTAGCACATAAAAAATAAATAGTTTTATTATGAGCATAGTTTATCTGAAGTGGATAAAGGGGAGCCAGTCAACATTGTGTATCTGGATTTTCATAAGGCATTTTACAAAGTACCTCATGAATGACTCCTAAGGAAATACAACATCATGGAATAGGAGGTAATGTCCTGTTGTGGATTAAGAACTGGTTAAAAGATAGAAAACAGAATAGGATTAAAGGGTCAGTATTCTCAAAGAAGGGTAGATAGTTCCCTAGGGGCCTATGCTAGGACCACTGCTTTTTTAAACATATTTATATATGATCTAGAGATGGGAACTTGTGAGGCAATTAAATTTTGCTGATGGCACAAAGTTGTTAAATTGCAAGAAAATTGTGAAAAATTGCATGAAAACCTTATGAAACAGCATCAAAATGGCAGATGACGTTTAATGTGAGCAAATTAACTGAAGAAGCCCTTTCTGGAAACGTCAATCGCTCCTCCTAAACTTACTTGCTCCACTTCATCACTGACGCTGAAACCGTGGATTGAAGACAAAGTTTTATTTTATTTTTCTTTCCAGCTTATGATTTATCTTTAATCTTATCTATTGTTTTGCCTTTTGTCTTTGTTTTGTTCTATTTCTATCATTTAAATTTCTCCAGAATTCTACTGTTCAACGGCCCCCCCTTCTGCTTCTATTCCTTTCTCTCCTCTCTTCTACCTTCCAAAGTATTTAGATCAATGCTGTCTTGTTAAAATGTTTATTTTATTTTTATTTTTCCTCTAACTCTACTTTTCACTTCTCTATTACCCTCCAGGTACTTTAGTTAGATTGTGAGCCTTCGGGACAGTAAGGGAATTTTTCAAGTACCTTTCTTATTTCTAATCTTAATGTATATTTTCTGTAAACCGCTTAGAACCTAACGGATGTAGCGGTATATAAGAAATAAATTACATTACATTACATTACAAATACAAAATGATGCATATGGGAAAAAACCCAAACTATAGCTATATGAATCAAAGTTCCACATTAGGAATCACTGCCCAGAAAAAGGATATAGATGTCATTGTGAATGACACGTTGAAATCTTCTGCTCAGTGTGTAGCAGCAGCTAAAAAAGCAAAAGGAATGTTAGGAATTATTAGGAAAGAAATGGAAACAAAAATGAGAATGTTATAATGTCTTTGTGTCACTCCATGGTGCAACTGCACCTCGAATACTGTGTGCAATTCTGGTCATCGTATCTCAAAAAATACAGCAGAATTAGAAAAGGGAAAGGGAAAGACGACAAATATGATAAAGGGGAAGGGACAACTTCCCTAGGAGGAAAAGTTTAAGTGGCTAGCTGGCATAATGTTAATATTTAAGAACATAAGAATAGCCTTACTGGTTCAGACCAATGGTCCATCAATCCCAGTAGCCCGTTCTCACAGTGGCCAATCCAGGCCCCTAGTACCTGGCCAAAACCCAAGGAGTAGCAACATTCTATGCTACCGATCCAGGGCAAGCAGTGGCTTCCCCCATGTCTTTCTCAATAACAAACTATGGACTTTTCCTCCAGGAAATTGTCCAAACCTTTTTTTAAACCAGCTACGCTATCCGCTCTTACCATAACCTCTGGAATTGCGTTCCAGAGCTTAACTATTCTCTGAGTGAAAAAATATTTCCTCCTATTGGTTTTAAAAGTATTTCCCTGTAACTTCATCGAGTGTCCCCCTAGTATTTGTAATTTTTGACAAAGTGAAAAATTGATCAACATGTATTCGTTCTACAACCAAATGAAGGTTTCATTTTCTGAAAAATAACTTTTCAGATTAGTTTTAGTGTTATATCCTAACAATTTATATCTAAAATGTACTGATTTGGTTATACTATTAGAAATATATAGATAAATAATTATTTTCTGTTCAATAACATTTATTGAATTTTCATGAAAAATAATACAGGTGTAACATAAAATAAAAGAACATCAACAATGTGCTAATACATTTTCATCTTCCTACAGGACAGTCAATTGTATGTAATGGTATGTCAGAACATATATATCAACATAAATTTGAATATAGAAATAAGTCATAATAGTTAGGGTAATAAATGTACAGCGCATAAATAAGTAAATTCTAGTAAAAGTATCAATGAAGAGGGATAACAGAATATGAAAGGACCTTAGACCACATGTTAATGAATAAGAAAGAGGATGAATGATTTTTTTCCGCTATTGATTTTTCATATCTTGCATACATACAAACAGTATTCCACCATTCATTATAATGTAGAGAAGAAAAATCTTTTCAATGAGATAAAATGATTTTCAGTGCAATCAACAATAAGCAATGCAACAATTTAGTATTGTGTTTATCCAGTGATGGTACTATTGTTGAACCACCTGTTATAAGTATAGTATAATTGAATTGTACTTGAATAGGTAGGATGTCACATATAGTTGCCCATATATCTGACCAATATGAAGATAGCAAACTGCAATGGTATAACATATGATCCAGTATACCTGTGGCCATATTACATGACCAACATAAATTAGACATCGTTGGATTAAGTTTGGAGAGTTTATTAGGGGTCCAGTATGCTCTATGGTATAGAAAAAGGATTAATTGTTTTATTGATGCAGCTTGCAATGAACCAAACGCAGTAAGCCATACCCTCTCCCAGACACTAGGAGTTAACTGTGATGACATGTCATGAGACCATACATCATATAAAGCTTTGGGGTATTTGAATTTATATTGTTTTAATAATCTATACCAGGATGCTGCTTCACCCTTCTTTACACTAATCACTGCAGTCCAATCTAAAATCTTCGGGGTTATCTGCAATATTAACTGTTTATTCCTGAGTGCTTGTATAAAATGTTGTAATTGTACCCAACTGTAGAATTGAGATGGAGGAATACCATATGTGGTAATTAATGTGGCAAAATCAGTTAAGTGCTTGTCACTGATTAACTGTGTTATTGACCAGTTACCAGCTTTAATCCATGATTTCCATTCAATATGTTGTCCTTGTATTTTCACCTTTGGATTACGCCATATAGGGGTGTAAATGGTGTTATTCCATTGGACAGGTGCCATCATATCTATTTCTTGTAATGCTGAAGCAGTGGCTTGGAGTATAGGATTGTCTGGTAGATTATCAGAGGGCTTTAGAAAAGAGTAGATTGTCATTCGTTCCATGTTAAACATTTTTTGTTCCATTTGTAACCATGTAGGAGGATTGGAGTATTTAGTTTCTGATAACCATTTAGTTCCTTGTCTAGCTAAGAAGGCAACATGATACTCAAATGTACTGGGGAAGTTCACTCCTCCATTCTGTTTTGCACATTTCAACTTCTTCAGAGCTATACGCGGCACCTTGTTATTCCACAGGAATTGTGTCATCAGTGACTCCATCTTAGAATATGTGTGATGGGGAAGTAAAAATGGTAACATGGAGAGAATATATGTGATTTTAGGAGATAGCACCATCTTAATAGAGTCCAGTCTACCCCACAATGTAAGCTTCAGGACTTCATTAAGCATACTTGTTTCTTCTATTGACGTTCCAAAGAATATTCCCAGGTATTTCAATTGTGTAGGAGAATATTTAAGACCCCGAGCTAGAATGATGTTTTTACATGTCATAGAATTCAGTGGTATGACCTCCATTTTAGTGGAGTTCAGTTTGTAGCCGGAAAGGAGGGCATATTGGTCAATAGTTCGTAAGATGTGTGGTATGGAGTCCAAAGTAGAATAAATCAGAACATCATCCGCATACGCTGATAATTTAATTTGGAGATCATCTATTTGTAGTCCAATGATATTAGGATTATTACGAATTGCTATCAGCAATGGTTCCAGTGCAATGTTGAACAATAGAGGTGACAGGGGACAACCCTGTCTGGTACCTCTGGTCGGGTGGAAAGTGTCCGAGAGCGTGTCATTGATATGTAGTTTAGTGGAAAGATTAGAATATAAAACACGAACCATTGTGATAAATCTCTCGGGTAATCCAAACCATTGCATAGTTTTAAATAGGAAAGGCCACTCTACTCGATCGAATGCCTTTTCAGCATCCAATGCAATTGCCACCATTGGATCTGCCTGACTTTGAGCCTGAACAAGTACATGAGCAAATAGTCTTGTGTTATCACTAGAAAGTCTTCCCTTCATGAAGCCATTTTGATCCTCTTGAATAATTTTAGCTAAGACAAAGTTCAGTCATGTGGCTAATAGTTTCACATATATTTTCGCATCCACATTTATTAGTGATAGTGGTCTGTAGTTTTGTACTTGCAGAGGATCTTTGTCTGGTTTGGGAAGAACTATTGTCAAAGCTTCTGTGAAATTACCAGACGCACAGCCATTGTCTGAAAGATGGCAAAAATATTGTGTCAAGAATGGAAGAATGTCCTCTTGAAAAGCGATGTAAAATTCCACAGGTAGCCCATCTGGACCCGGTGATGTTTGTTTTGCCATAGTATGAAGGGCATGTGTAACTTGTGTCACTGTAATCCGTTCAGTCAAGTGTTCAGTATCGTCTTCTGTGAGGACGTGATGTGGTAAATTTTTAAGAAATGATTCAAATGGTGTTTGATTGGGATGTTCTGAAGTATATAACTTCTCATAGAAGGACCGAAACTGTGAACAGATATCGTTGTCATTCAATACTAATTCCCCAGTAATAGCTTGAATTGCAGGGATATTAGTTTTTTAAACACGTAATTTCAAATACGCAGCAAGTTGATAAACACATTTATTCGCAGTTGGGTAGTATGATGCAGATTTCATGAAAATTTCCTTGGATGCCTCATTACTTAAAGCTAAATTATATTCAAATCTCAATTTATGTAGTTTTGTTTGTAGATCAGGGTTGCTCAAATCAGCCAGATGAAGTTGTTCAACTTCTTGGATTTTGCGTTCCAATAAAAGTGACTCGGCTCATTTATTTTTCTTTTTGGTAGCTACGTAAGAGATTATTGTGCCTCTTATGAAGGCCTTAAAAGCATCCCATGTGATTTGCAATGAGGTATCGGTGGGTTTGTTTATATCAAAAAATTCCACTATGTTGTTTTGGTGAATTTAACAAAGTCATCAACAGAGAGTAGGGAAGAGTTAAAACGCCACTGGCCTTTGTTGCGCTCCTGCCCCACATTCTTGAATGTAATCAAAATAGAGGCATGGTTGGAGATCGATATGGGATGAATTTGTGCAGAGTCCACTTTCGAAGCTAGGGAGAAACTGGATAGGAAATAGTCAATCCTTGAATATGACGAGTGTGGTGGAGAATAAAAAGTGTAACATGTCTCTTTAGGATGTAAGAGTCTCCACATATCCAACATTTTTGTTAGATTCAACAAGTCTTGTATAGTAGTCCAGGACTTGGATTGTCTGTAAGTGGCTTGGGATTTCTTATCCATATTAGGATCAATAATTTGATTGAAGTCACCTCCTAATATACAGGGGACATCCGCTGATGCTGATATGAGTTCTGTAATCTTTTGAAAAATGTGGGGTCATCCACGTTGGGGGCATATATATTAATAACATGTATTGGTGTTTCATTAATGGTCAATTCTGTTTTAATCCATCGTCCCATGGTATCAGTAGAATGAATCAGGATCTTAAGGTCAGGTCTGCGTCTAATTAATGTAATAACTCCATTTTTCTTTCCCTGAGCAGGTGAATACAGGGGTGGATATGCCCATTTGGGAGAAATCTTAGACTCACTCTCAGATAAATGAGATTCTTGATAAAATACTATATCTGGGTGTTATTGTTCTGTATATTTAAGTATTTTACTTCTCTTAATGGGGTTGTTAAATCCTTTTACATTTACAGAAAAGCAGGTGAGAGACATGTTATATTAATTCTGTGATGTACTCAGATGCATGAATTTGCAGATGGGTATGTGTGAAAATAATATATCATAGATATATATATATAATTCTATAAAAGAGGTATTGCCACACGATGTGATGTATCCAGATGTTAAAAATACAGTTAGGTATAAATGGTCTAATTGTGATCTGTATGCTGAGATTAGCTGATATACCGTAAGCATTGTAGCAAAAGTGTCAGAGGTATACATAGAACTTAGCACAATGCAAATACAATAGTATAGATGTGATGTACTCCGGTGCCCCAGTACACAGTTTGGGATAAATAACAGTATATTTTGCCTTCTCATATATGGAACATTAGAAATGTGATGTACTCTGGTGCACCAATATACAGTTTGGGGTAAACAGCAGCATAATCCATCTTTACTAATATGAGACAGACTATATCTGCTGTAATCGCCACAGATAAGTACATTCAACATACTTGACTGAGCTGAGATATTACCTCGTGGTAAAATAGTTTGGTATAGAGGAAAAAGACGTGATTAACATATTAAACTCCGTATTCAGATACATGGTCATATTAGGAAAGTTACAAAAATGTGAAGTCTATAGTAAGGACCATAGACGTGAGTGAGTAAAATAAAAGTTAATACAAACAAACGGGTTTAACAGTGTAGGTGATAAACTACGCTGTAGCAATAATCATAGGTCTATTGATGAGAAAAATAAGCTTAGGAAACCAACAAATTCAAATTGTAATGGAACTGCATGTATCTGGACAGAGAAAAGATATATAGAAAGAGTGGTGCACATACATAGAAGAGATGCAGTAAAAACAATTGTTGACATACTTCATTATTATAAACAGACCTGTAAGAAGGAAAATGTTAGTATGGGAAAAATCCCGAGAACCTCCCAGGGTTAGTGAGAGAGAAGAGGGAGACACTTCGGTAATGAAAACCAATAGTTGTTAAGTGGAATATAATAAAACACCAGTCAATTAAAACATATACTGGAGTGTATAACCAAACATAAATGGCCACGTTGTAGGCAGCTATGTTTTACCAGTGATCAACGAGACTCGATGCAAACTTCAGAGATCAAAGCCTCACTGCTTGCGTTGATCTTCCAGACAAATGTAAAGTCAGGTTTTGTCTATCGCAGTCGGATGTACACTTTCGATAAAGTCAGCCAGATCAGCCGGGTTGGTGAAATCTTTAGTTGAGTTGTTGTATGTGACCCGCAGACGTGCTGGATAAAGGATCCCGTGTTTGGCGCCCATCACTAATAGTTTAGGCCTAAAGGCAAGGAGTTTTTTTCTCTTCTTAGCCAATTCTTTGGATAGATCGGGGACCAAGATCAATTTATTACCCTCAAAGGTAATCGGCGAGTGTGTTTTCGCTTTTTGTAAAATGAGTTGCACTTGAGATTGGCACAGCAGTGTAACTACTATCGGTTTCGGGTAGCGGTTATGGCGTGCCACGTGCTGAGGTATTCTGTATGCAGTATCAAAGTCTAGCTTCGTGTCTGCAGAGATTTTAAGAAGCTCAGGGAGAAGCGCTGCCAGAAAATCTGCAAGATTGCACGCCTCCCTACCCCAGGTAAGCCAAGGATTCTAAAGCTGTTACGTTTGGCTTTATTTTTTGCATCTTCCAGGGCAAGTTCCAGTTGCGATATGCATAGCGTTTGTTTGAATAGGATCTTAATAGAATCTTCCGATGTTTGGACTTTAGACTCTAAAGCTTCTGTGCATTGTTTTACACTGCTGAATTCTTCCCTTAGATTTGTGAATTCTCCTTTCAGTTCGGCAATGTCTTGCTTCGTGTCCAGGAGCAGATGGCGGATTGAATGTAGTTCTTCTATGATGGAGGACGATGATGCGTCCTCTATCTTATCATCTCCATTTTTTTGCGGTGATGAAGGTTCCGCATTCTTACTTTTGCCAGGTTTTGTAGTGGACATGTTCCACTTTGTGATAATACACGCTGGTTCTGTTTGGAATAAATATTTCTGGTGTTTTCTCGAGTTATATATTGTTAGGGCTGGAGCTCATTCACCTTGCGTCCATCTCATACGGTGCTCACCAGCGCCCCATAGATAAATAATTATAAAATTATTGTGAGGTGAACTATCTCTAGTTTACTACTATTAATTATTTCTATAGTGCTACCAGACACACACAGCGCTGCATAGAGTCACAAAGAATAAGAAAACAGTCCCTGCTCAAAAGAGCTTACAATCTAAATAGGCAAGACAGACAAACAGGATGTCATGAATACAGTTAAGGGGAACGGTCAATCAGCAGGTAGGTTGGAGGGCAGAAGAGTAGGGCTAATGATAGAAAGCTATATCAAAAAGATGGGTTTTCAGTCTGCTTTTAAACAAGGGAAGGGGCTTGATGGACAAACTTGGGTCATTTATTCCAGGCATAGGGGGCAACTAGATGAAAGGGACGAAGTCTGGCATTGGCAGAGGAGGAGAAGAGTAACGCTAAGAGTAACTTAATTGAGGAACGGAGTTCTCTGGGAGGTGTAAAAGGAGAGAAAAACAAGGAGAGATATTGAGGGGCAGCAGAATAAACACACTTGTAGGTCAGCAATAAAATCTTGAACTGTATGCAATGGCAGATAGGAGCCATTCATATTAGGACAACTTTTCTACTGTATTTTATTGAAAGGAGAAAAGTAATCATTACCTTAATAACAATTTAAATAGTTTTATTTAACCAACATAATAACATTATAGTACATATATTCTTGTATTTGCTTAAAACAGGGGTGCCCAAAAGGTCAATCGCGATCGACCAGTAGAACGCAAAGGCAATGCGAGTCTATCGTGGAGCCCGGGATGACATCTATATCCTTTCTTTTTCTCTCTCTCCCTGTCCCACCCCCTCCCCCGCAAAGCCACCGCCGTCGATTTCTCCCTGCTTCCCTAATGCCAGGTCAGGCATGTACAAGCGCCAGGCCCACAGCCTTCCCCCCCCCCACCCCCCATGTCAATTCTTATGTCAGAGAGGAAGTTCTGGAACTTCCTCTCCTATGTCAGAATTGACATCGGGGAGGAAGGCTTGTGAGCCCGGCACTTTTATGCATCTGGCCTGGCATCGGGAAAACAGGGAGAAATCAGTGGCGGTGGCTTGGGGGGGTGGGGGACAGGGAAAGAGAAAGAAAGGGGATAGGGAGAAAGAAAGAAAGAAAGGGGAGGGGGCAGGAAGAAAAAGTTGGACTCATGGAGGGAGAGAGATGTTGGTTGGGGAATGGAATGAGATCTGGAGGAGAGGAAGCATGCAGGAAGCAGAAAGAAAGAAATATTGGATTTACAGTCAGAAGAAGGAAGTGCAACCGGAAACTCATGAAATCACCAGATAGCAATGGTAGGAAAAATGATTTTATTTTAAATTTAGTGATCAAAATGTGTCCGAATGTATATCTGCTGTCTATATTGTGCACTATGGCCCCCTTTTACTAAACCGTGATAGCGGTTTTTAGTGCAGGGAGCCTATGAGTGTTAAGAGCAGTGTGGGGCATTCAGCACAGCTCCATGTGCCTAAAACCGCTATCGCAGTTTAGTAAAAGGGGAGGGGGTATACAGGTATTTATTTTTTGTATAGTTGTTACTGAGGTGACATTATATATTCCTAAAGTCATCTGCCTTGACTTCTATAAAAAAAAAAAAAAAAACCCGAATATAAATGATAACATTATCTCTGCGTACAGTCTGCTTTGTGTTTTTTTTATTATTTTATTGTTGGTAGATCATTTTGACTTGGTCATTTTAAAAGTAGCACTGAAGCCAAAAAAGTGTGGGCACCCCTGGCTTAAAATATCCATGTTATTGAGGTGGTTAAACAAAATATATTTAAAAATACTTAAACTATCAGCCAGATCCACACACAAAAAACTTAAAATACTGTTTTCTGCAGCTCATTTATCTTCATCTTCATATTTATTCATAATCTGAAAAAGAAAAACAAACTGTCTTGCTTTATTGTGCTCCAAACGTTTTCTCAATTTGGAATGAATGAGTCCAAAGGAAGAGAATATTTTTTCTATGCCAGCAGAAACTACTACTATTAAAAGTGAAATCATTACTTCAACAGTCTAAATCCAAGTGCTTAATAAATGACTTCCACCAGTTCACTGGTGTGGACTTTCTTTAAAACTTCATAAGCATTTATTTCTTGAATGGTCTCCCCTTAGCTCTGAAGTTTATTATAGTTGGCATTACAGATGGATGATTCTTGAATACCCATGTCATAGCTAACTCCTCTTCTTCAACACTTAAGGTTTGACTCCAGTTTCAGATATTAACAATATTTGCAAGAAAATGAGCTGGATGCAGTGCTTATCCCATTAATTTTTTAATGCTTGTAATTTAATTCTCAAATCAACAGTATCATTAATTCATATCATTGCAGCATATAGGATCTTCAGATTGCTGATAGACTCAACAATTTTGAGTCATACAGCTCAATTCTTCATTGATCTGCTTTTCTTTACTCGTCATTTATCTTTTTTAAATTCATTTTACTTTAGACTCATAAAAATACATAGAAAAACTTATCTTGGAGTTCTTCTTAATTCAATTGCACTTCTCCCTATATGTCAGGAGAAGTGCAATTAAATTAAGAAGAACGCCAACACACTGGAGCAAGAAATTTTAGGAGCACAAAATCAGCTCCTTATAAAAAATAATGTAAACATTAACTTTAAAATGGAAGTGCTGGAAAATTTATCACAGAGACTAAATTTGAGACTGATTAACTTTCCTAAATCAATTATTACCTCTGCACTGGATATGTTTAAGAGATATCTTTTGGAGGTTCTGAAAGTCCCACAAAATTCTTTTCCCCCTATTTCAAAAATGTACTATATTCCTTTGGGAAAGAAGAAACCTCCGGAGGATCACCAGGAATCTGCAATGTGTTGGATTTTACGAATATACAGTATTAGAGAAGTCAGAATCAGAGCAATTAACTTTGCTACACTTTTTGTTCAATTTGCTATAGATTCAGATAGAGTGGCTTTTAGAGGTTCTTTTTCAAACATAAAGATGCCTTGTTTCTGAATCAAAAAATAAGAATGTATCCAGATGTATCCAGGTTAACACAAAAAAGAGGAAAAATTTTTGCTTTTGAGACCTCAGGTTTTAAAAATGGGTGTTACCTTTGTATTAAGATTCCAATGTAAGTGTTTGGTGAATTTCAACAGAGCTAGATATATATTTTTTGATTCTACACAGTTATGTAGATTTATTTTGGAATAAGGCTTGTAGTTAATAACTTGGATCCAGTTCAGTTTGCTTGATTTCTTTCCTCTAAAGGGTGATGGAGTAAAATAGTTTTCAATTTTATTGATACTCCTCTCTCACTGAATGATTGTGGACTAACTAACAATTGGAAAAGAAATGTTTAATTTCCTTGTTTTATTATTCCTTATATAACTTTTTATGTGATTGGATATATGTTGGAAACTGTTTAATTTTATTATGATTGTTATCATAAAAAATTGAAACTCAATAAAGATTAAATTATAAAAAGAGTGCTAAGATAAGTTTTTCTATGTATTTATTTGAGTCTAAAGTAAAATGAATTTAAAGAAGATAAATGAAGAGTAAATAAAAGGGAGTATCAATGAAGAATTGAGCTGTATGACTCAAAATTGTTGTGTCTATCAGCAATCTGAATATCCTATATACTGCAATGATATGAATTAATGATACTGTTGATTTGTTCATTGACATTGCATAGAGACAAGTTTCATTGGATTTAATTTAATTCTGTCATTGTGCAGTTTTGCTTTAAGTGCTCACTCAGTTCCTTTCAAATTACAACAGTATCGTCAATAAAGTAGCTATTTTTCTGTATTTTGTTTAAAGCTTCAGAAATGAGTTTCAGGATTCTCAGAGTATCTTCAACATATCTAATTAATAGTGATTGTATCTGAAACGCTGATCTTGTCCTACTTCTAAATTGTTTGCATTTGTACCTTCACCGGTTACATGGCCTTTAGATAATTCTTGTTAACTGCATCGAATTCCATGGTGTATCGTGGTATACAAATAAAATGTTATGTTATGTTTCTCTTAAGCCCAATATTGAGGATTTTGGCCATAACAGTGTCATCTATTTTCTCTCAGTTTTGATCACAAACTATCATCAGAATAGGCCAGTTCTTGATATACTGCACAAAATAGTCAACTGCAAAGTTCCATCTAACATATTGTGGGAGCCTTAGCATGGTTCCACCCACACTTTTCAGAGCTGCTGCAGCAGAATGATTGTTACAGAAGTATTTAGCAATTTCTATAACATTGGTCTTTATTTCTGGGACACTGAAGTCTTTGATAGGAGGTAAAGTATATGAGCACTGCAACAATATGTTATTAGTTTGGTATTCGCTTCATGCTCATCTAAATTTCTTCTGATCTTGATATGTTTACAGCATTGTCTGTGACTAAACTGCATACCAGACATTTGAATTTTTGTTCACATTTTATTATAGCTTTTACTGCAACTTCTTGTAAGTATTATGCTGTATGTGCATTTCCTGAGGTATCAATTGTTTCTGCAAGAAAGACATTCCCTTCTTCTGTTGTTATACAAGCATAAACAATAGGATCATTAAGGATATTACAACACCCATCAAGACTTAGGTTAACAATATTACCCTTCAGACCTGTTGCACATTGCTCCATTTCTCTTCACACACTTTATCCAACAGTTTCCTTACAACATCTGCTCTGCTGGGTGGACTGTATCCTGGTCTAAGTGACTGAACTATATTAATGAAGTATGGATTTTCAATCATATGGAAAGAAGAATTTGTTCAGATCTGGTCCAATGGCCCCAAATTTCCTGGGGCCCAACACTAGCCTGTTTTTGGATCTTGTCAGAAATTGAAATCAAGTATTCCATTTTAGCAGAGCACCTAACCCACCCTGGAATTAGCTGCCCAAAGGGACTCTAATGTCACTGTCAGAGTTTCATTAAATAGTTTGATTTTTTGCACACTGGAGCTAATGGATTCATAACAACATCAGTTCAGTACAGATGCCTCTTATGAGAGTTAACAGAAACCACTCCATCAATGTGATGGAATTAAGGGAACAGAACAGACCCTTCATCTGAAACCAAGGGATCTGCCATCACTTCTCCTGTCTGCTCTAGAGGTATATGTCCTTTGGGACTGATGAAGATTTAAGTTTATTTCAAGTAATTTCTCCACCAACTAATTTTCCCTACCCCTTCCACCTATCTCGAGACATAAATCCCTGGATGAATGTCTGAATTATTTGCAAAATGGGTCCAGTGTTAGTTGGCAAAGTCCAAATGTAGAATTTCTTTTTAAGCATAGGTCAAGCAAAGGATAAATACTCCCCAACAAGAATGTCTCAAGACTTTTCAAGAACTGTGATCCAACAGCAAGGACCTAAAGGGAAAGTTATAGTCACTAATGGACTTTGTCTACAAACTCTTCAGGCCTTTAGTGTTTCAAAGAGGTATGCCCCTTTGACATGAGTCTACAGCAGCATGCTAATGGCTATATACAACTACTGATAGCAACATGATGGTCCCTTGACTGGGTTGTAGTTCAGCATTTGTTACTCTTCATGACTTTTAAAATCAAGGCCATTACCAGTGCATGATATCAACCAGACAGGGTGGAGTACCATATTCTGCTGATGCAAGATAATCTCTTTATAATGTCACTGGGGTACTAATAGTTAAATATTAGTGGAAGTCAGAAAAATATTAGAGTTCAAATAAAAGAACTGTCTTCTCATTCAAATTGGTAACCAAACTTCAGGATTGCAACCGTCACGTTTGAAAGTCACTCAGAGGTATAGAGTTCTTCAAGAAGAGAGTTGCGCCCTCTAGTGATGAACCAAAGTATATTTTTCAGTTGTTGCAACTTTATTAGTTCTGGTTACGCTCCAAGTTTGATTACAAAAGTAAATAAATAAATAAATGTCTTTACAGTCTTTCAAACACTTGTATGAAAATACTTTGTTTTTTCTTATCTTTACAAATCTTTTCAAATGAACATCGCTCTGTGAGAAAATTGAGAGCAGCTTGATAATTCAGTTTATAACAGGTTCGGGGTCTCTACGTGGCCCCGTTTCGATTCCTTCTTCAGGAGACCCTATTGTATGTAAATTGAAAAACCTTTTCAATGCTGATAGAATGCTTCAAGTTTGCGATGTGGTAACATCGTCAAAAGAATGCTGTCGGTGATGTGAATTTAAACTGTCAGAGAAAACATAGCATCAGCTGTCTGGTTTAAAAGAGATGCAAGATAATCAGCAGAAAAAAGGCAGTATTAGATACTAGTAGGTTCACTTCTTCATACTTCCCCTCAAATGGGCTGGAACCAGGCTGTAGCTTCTGATTATACAGTATTTTCAACTCTTTATACATTATTTTTGAAAAAAAAAAAAAAAAACTTTCAGAAAAACCTGGTACAAATCTGTAAACATACCTTTTTCTGGGATAATTTCCAAAGTGCAAGTTTACTCATGCTTTCCTTTTGAAAGTTGGTGAAAAAAGGGTATGAAAATGTACCTATAGATTTTGCATCAATGCAGGCAGATTTCATAACTGCTCTATTTGTTAAAAAATGATAATACTATGATCTGAAAAGCAGCTATTTTGTGGGTGGTCTAGGAGCAGAGTTGGCTCTTATATGGTTCATAACCAAATACAGGTAGTCGTCGACTTACAACCTATCCAAGTTACGACTGTTCACCTTTACGACGCAACTTCCACTCTCCAAAGTCTCGCATCACAGCATGATAACATACGCAGGGGTGTTGCCCCACGTGAGTTGTTTTGGCAATTTCATGCAGTAAAAATGACAACGAAGAAGAAATTGTCTCTATCCACTCCTCAGCCTTCCAAAAAGAAAAGAAAGGCCATAGATCTGGACACCAAAATGATGATAATAGAACAGTATGAAGGAGGAAAGAAAGTGAATACGATCACATGTGATCTAAAGTTATCACACTCTACTGTGTCTAGTATTATAAAGGGCAAAAATAGAATTTGTGAAGCTGTGAAAGGTTCTGCACCTTTGCAGTCAACACTGATTACGAAGCAACATACCGGGCCCATCCATGAAATGGAGAAATTGTTAAACATTTGGATAGAAGATCAGATTCAAAAGCGGACACCCTTAACTCTCTTTACAGTACAGTCAAAGGCTAGAAGTCTGTTTGGGACTTTAAAAGAATGCGCTGGAGAAGACTACAGTCAAGAATTTGTGGCAAGTACTAGTTGGTTTAAGAGGTTTAAAAATAGATTCCAGTTGCATAATGTTCGGGTGACTGGAGAAGCAGCGAGTGCGTATGAAGAAGGAGCTAAAAAGTTTGTTGATAGTTTAGAAGAAATAATCAAGGTGGAGGGTTACCTGGCAGAATAAATTTTTAATGTGGATGAAACAGAGTTATATTGGAAGCAGATGCCAGGATGCACTTACATCCACAAAGAAGCCAAGAGCATGCCAGGATTTAAAGCACACAAGGATACTCACTCCACTGCTTGGAGGGAATATCAATGGGTTCAAGCTGAAGCCCTTATTAATTTACCATTCTGAAAATCCATGTGCATTTAAGAATGTGAACAAGCATATTTTGCCAGTTTATTATAGATCAAGCCGTAATGCCTGGATGAAACAGGCTTTATTTGAGGATTGGTACAGTAATTGTTTTATTCCTCAAGTGCGTGAGTACTGTTTGGAGAAAGGACTCCCCTTCAAAATTTTACTGTTGCTTGATAATGCACCTGGACATCCACACCACTTAGCTGATCTCTATCCCAATATGAAAGTGTTATTTTTGCCCTCGAACACTACACCACTTATTCAACCGATGGACCAAGGGGCGATTGCTACTTTGAAGGCAAACTATCTCACAACCACTTTCGCCCAAGCCATAGCTGCTATAGATGCCGACCCTGAGCTATCACTACGTGACTATTGGAAACAGTATAACATTCTTAAATGTATAAAAAAATCTTGCTACTGCTTGGGACTCAGTGACGGAAAAGTGTATGAATGGTGTATGGAAGAAGTGTGTTAAGTGCTAAGTGAATACCTTTGCTGGATTTAACAGTGAACAAGAACTTGATGAGATTCGTGAAGAAATAGTGAAACTGTCAAAAGACCTTTTATTGGAATATGAAATGGAAGATGTTGGGGAGTTGCTAGACCGGGAATCAGGGGAACTTACGAATGAAGAGCTGATAGAATTAGAAGAAGAACATAAGAACATAAGAACATAAGCAGTGCCTCTGCCGGGTCAGACCACAGGTCCATCCTGCCCAGCAGTCCGCTCCCGCGGTGGCCAAAAACAGGTCAAGGCCTGTCTGAATCATCAGAAGGGGCTCCCCTGCCACCTTGGTTTCCCATTTAAGTTCTGCCCTCCTATCGAAGTCCTAGCCCTCCGGTCTTGCACATGCACGACCAGGTTGGTTTACTCAGTACCCCACGATCCCTCTATCCCTCAGGAATCCATCCAATCCCTGCTTGAATCCCTGTACCGTACTCTGCCTGATCACTTCCTCCGGTAGCGCATTCCAAGTGTCCACTACCCTTTGGGTGAAAAAGAACTTCCTTGCATTTGTTTTGAACCTGTCTCCCTTCAGTTTCTCAGAATGCCCCCTCGTATTTGCTGTCCCCTTCAGTCTGAAGAATCTGTCCCTATCCACCCTCTCTATGCCCCTCATGATCTTGAAGGTCTCTATCATATCTCCCCTGAGTCTCCTTTTCTCCAGAGAGAAGAGCCCCAGCCTATCCAGCCTCTCGGCGTACGAGCAGTGTTCCAGCCCTTTTACCATTTTTGTTGCTCTCCTTTGGACTCTCTCAAGTACCGCCATGTCCTTCTTGAGGTGCGGCGACCAATACTGAACGCAGTATTCCAGATGCGGACGTACCATCGCTCGATACAATGGCATGATGACTTCCCGTGTTCTGGTTGTTATGCCCTTCTTTATGATGCCCAGCATCCTGTTGGCTTTTTTCGAGGCTGCTGCGCACTGTGCAGATGGCTTCAGTGATGCATCCACCAGCACACCCAAGTCTCTCTCGAGTCTGCTGTCTCCCAACAATACCCCCCCCAATTTGTAGTTGAACAACGGGTTCTTTTTCCCTATATGCATGACCTTGCATTTGTCCACGTTGAAGCGCATTTGCCATTTGTTTGCCCAGTCTTCCAGCTTGTCCAGGTCCCTTTGTAGGTCCTCAACACTCCTCCCTGGTCCTAACTCTGCCGCACATTTTGGTATCGTCTGCGAATTTTATAACCTCACACTTTGCCTCCTTTTCCAGGTCATTGATGAATATGTTAAAGAGTAAAGGCCCCAGCACCGATCCCTGTGGCACACCGCTCGTGACTCCCCGCCAGTCAGAATATTGGCCCTTTACTCCAACCCTCTGCAGTCTACCCGACAGCCAGTGCTTGATCCATCTGTGCACATCCCCTCCCACCCCGTGGCTCCACAGCTTCTTAAGTAGCCTTTCATGTGGCACCTTGTCGAAAGCCTTTTGAAAGTCGAGGTAAATGATGTCTATGGGCTCCCCATTGTCCATCCGACTGCTTATTTCCTCAAAGAAGTACAGAAGGTTCGTTAGGCACGACCTTCCCTTACAGAATCCGTGCTGGCTTGTTCTCAGTAGGCCATTCCTCTCGATGTGCTCACAAATGCCGTCCTTGATCATAGCTTCCACCATCTTCCCTATTATTGAAGTCAGGCTCACCGGCCTGTAGTTCCCGGGGTCACCCCTCGATCCCTTCTTGAAGATTGGTGTGACATTTGCCAATTTCCAGTCCTCTGGCACCTCACCAGTTTTCAAGGATAGGTTGCAAACATGTTGGATTGTGCCCGCTATTTCCTGTCTTAGTTCTTTCAGCACCCTTGGGTGGATCCCGTCCGAGCCCGGTGATTTGCCGCATTTTAACCTGTCTATCTGTTTGAGGACATCCTCCCTACTTACCTCTATGTGCTCTAATTTTTCAGCCTGTTCCCCACTCATGAGCTCCTCTGAGTCCGGTATATTAGATGTGTCTTCGCTCGTGAAAACCGACGAGAAGAACGTGTTCAACCTCTCAGCTACCTCTTTATCCTCCTTAATCACTCCCTTCCTGTCCCCATCGTCCAACGGCCCTACCTCCTCTCTCGCTGGTCGCTTCCCTTTAACGTAACTGAAGAATGCCTTGAAGTTTTTCGCCTCCTTGGCCAGCCCCTCTTCGTATTTCTCTTTTGCTTTTCTAACCTCCCGGTGGCATTCCTTTTGGCATTTCCTGTGCGCCTGGCGATTTTCCTCTGTTGGGTCCTCTTTCCATCTCCGGAAAGATACTTTTTTGTCCTTTATCGCCCTCTTTACTTCTATTGACATCCAAACCGGGTCCTTTGATCGCTTGTTCTTGCAGCCTTTCCTGAAATTGGGGACGTACATTCTCTGTGCTTCCTGCAGGGTGTCCCTAAATAGGGTCCAGGCGCTTCCCACAGTCTCCATCCTAAAGATGTTTCTGAGCTTCCTCCCCACCATTTCCCTCATAGCAGCGTAGTTCCCTTTCTTGAAGTTCAACGCAGTTGTTGCGGTCCTCCTAACTATGGGTGTCCCTCTTTCTAATGTGAATCTGATCGTGTTATGATCACTGTTGCCTAGTGGTCCTCCCACTTCTACCCCTCTTGCAGGCCCCCCTAATCCGTTTAGGATGAGGTCAAGAGTAGCACCCCCTCGCGTCGGTTCTTTGACTAGTTGCTCCATGAAGCAGTCCTTCACAGCTTCTACAAATCCTGTCTCCCTAGTGCAGTTGGAGTGACCCGTACTCCAGAGTGGCAGAAGAAAAAAAATAAGAGAATTAGTGAAAGACCAAGAGGATGAGGCAACACAATGAATGTTCACCACAAAGGGATTGTCAGAAGGTCTATCTCTACTGAATAAACTCCTCGCCCATTTTGATGATATGGACCCAAACATTGAATGATTTGTGAGGATTGAACGGATGGCACGTGACACATTTCGCCCTTATTGCAAAATTTATGGAAAGAAAAAAAAGCAAACAATTCAGACAAAGCGCACTATGTTTATGAAAAGAGCAACTCCACCCATCACTGGGTTCACAGCCTCACCTGATGAAGGAGATATTGACAATCCTCAGCCAAGCACCAGTGGTGCCATGACTTAAATGTACTTTACTGTACTGTATTTCTTATTTTTGTCTGTTTTTCCACAATTGTATTGGTGTTTGACTTAGAAAGAAAGAAAATGTTGTTAATAGATTGCTTTAAGATGATTAAAATATCATTACCCAGTCTAATATTCTTGCCTTAATTTAACATAGGCCGACTTATGTCCTGATCCACTTACAACCTAGCAGTCGGAACCAATTGCGGTCATAAGTCGATGACTACCTGTACTATAATGTCCCTCTATTTTCAGTATTATAGATATGTGGAAAACAATTGATCACTGATTTAGTGGCCGAAGGTCACTGAACTGGATGCAGAATACCAGCCAATTTGAAAGAGTTCTTATGGTAACTAATAGGTCAATTCTGTTGAGATTAAAGAGAACAAAATGCTCTACAAATTTCCTGATAGATTCAGTGATTTTTAAGGTAAGCAAGGGCACATTTCAGCACAGAGGGCGGAGGGCATTCTCACGAATTCCAATAAGGCTTTGAAAAGAATATAAGAAATACTATATCCCTCACCTAGTAAGACTGAAGCAAGCCAACATCAGATCCAGCTTCCAAAGCCTTAGCTCAATAAACTAAAACATCCATCAGTCCGGTGGAGGGGAGGGGAGCAGCTTGACTGAGAGGTGCAAAGCAAGCTCCTGCCCTTCCGTTTACCCATTTTCAAGAAAAAAATAAAGAGGTAATCTTATTGGGCTACCAGGGTTTAAGATGCAGCCGCCATCTGTTATATTGTTTTAAGTGAAAAATACTAGTACAATACTGAAAAACAGTATTGTGATCATCCCTTTCCATTTAGATTTAATTACTTACCTTTTGAGATATATATTTTAAATGCAGTAGTCCTGCCATAAAAAACTTACAATCTAAGGCTCCCTTTTATCAAGTTTCAGTAGAGTATTTTAGCTCCGATGCTCGTTAAATTCCTAGGAGTGTCAGCGCATTTACCTCACTGGCCCAAGCTAAAACGCTCTTCCGGAGCTTGATAAAAGAGAGCCTATATTTTCTACATCATCAAAAACTTCAATGGGAAATGCAGGATTTAATCCCTAGATCTTTGCCTACTGCAGTAATCTTTAAGTCACTCCACCTCTCCTTTCATTGAAGTTATTCTTAACCTATAAAAAATATATACTGGTCAATATCCAAAGTGATTTAGACAGGCAGGAAAGGCTACTAGCATAGTTAGTAGTCTGACTTGGAAGGACTTTATTGTTGAATATCTCCATAAAGATAACTAATTTTATATGCTGTCACTAGACTGCTGAATATTGGACCAATAATATAACACAGAAATATACAAGGGGTTGCTGAAAAGTTCTCAATCCAACCAAGAAAAGAATGACATGGTTCAATCAATGATCTGAAATAATGTCAAAACAGAGAATTTTATTTCTGCAAATTGGCACTTAACAAAATAAGATAACGCTCTTTTCAGCTACAGTGGCAAACTAACGCTCAGAATTTAGGAAGTTGGTTGGTTGGGCTGAGAGCTTTTCAGCACCCCCTCGTATGAAGAGAAATAGTTTTTAAAAAGAATTTAGCGATCACTTACCTCCCAGTAGTACCTAAGTTGGCTTAACCATTCAAAGTCAGTGTCATCACTGACTTTTTTTTTTACCAAAGATGCAAGGACATCTCTTGCATGAACATCTAATACAACAAGTGCACCAAGTGTTGTTCGATTCTGCTTAGATAGCTGTCCACGCACCAAGGTAACAATATCATCAATTTGACTATTATTTTGTTCCAGGTAAGCCTCAAGTGCCTAGGAGAAAATAAAAGAAGGAAAGGTTTGTGCAAATTTACAGCCTCTTAATAACAAGCTGCGCTAGAGGTTTTTAGGGCGGGCCAGCACAGTAAATACTCCAAACGTCATATCTCACCAGCCTGTGCTAAAAACCTCTTGTGCAGCTTGATAAAAGGGGGATTATTTAAAATTAGACATACTATTTAATCTATTCCACAGCATTGTATAAATATTACATAAACTATAATATAAAATATACAAATATATAAAACTAGTCTTTAAGCCCGTTACATTAACGGGTGCTAGAATATATGTATGTCTGTCTTTCTTTCTGTCTGTCTCACTCCCTGCCCTTGTGTCTTTCTTCTTTTCTTTCTGTCTCCCTCCCTCTTATTATTTGTCTTTCTTTCTATTTGTCTCTCTTTCTGCCCCCTATGCAGCATTTATCTCCCCTTGTCCACTTTCCTGTACAGTAGCCATATCAGCATTCCCTCCCCCTCCATTTCCTTGTGCATCAGCATTTCCCCCCCTCCCTACTTCCCTGTGCAGCATTTTCCTCCCTCAGGTGCTAGAATATATGTGTGTGTGTCTGTCTTTATTTCTTTCTCTCTCTGTCTCCTTAGCCACTTTTTCCTGTCCATTCTCCCTTATTTTTACCTCCCCTGTGTCCACCAGCACCCCTTCACTGCTCCCCTTATCCAGCAGCAGCCCTTCTCCCTTTGTTTTACCTCCCCCCTGTCCATCAGTACCTCTTCCTGCTCCCCCTGTCCAACAATAGGCATCCCTTCCTTTTTTCCCTCCTGTCCATCATCACCTCTTCCTGCTCCCTCTGTCCAGCAGTAGGCCTCCCTTCATTTTCCCCCCCATCCATCAGCATCTCTTCCTGCTCCCCCTGTCCAGCAGTAGGCCTCCCTTAATTTTTTTCCCCCTGTCCATCAGCACCTCTTCCTGCTCCCCCTGTCCAGCATTAGGTCTCCCTTCATTTTTCCCCCCTGTCCACCACCACCTCTTCATTGCTCCCCTTATCCAGCAGCAGCCCTTCTCCCTTTTTTTTACCTCCCCCATGTCCATCAGCACCTCTTCCTGCTCCCCCTGTCCAGCATTAGGTCTCCCTTCATTTTTCCCCCCTGTCCACCACCACCTCTTCATTGCTCCCCTTATCCAGCAGCAGCCCTTCTCCCTTTTTTTACCTCCCCCCTGTCCATCAGCACCTCTTCCTGCTCCCCCTGTCCAGCAGTAGGCCTCCCTTCATTTCCCCCCCTGTCCATCAACAGGTCTCCCTTAATTTCCCCCCCTGTCCATCTGCACCTCTTCCTGCTCCTCCTGTGCAACAATAGGCCTCCCTTCCTTTCCCCCCCCTGTCCATCATCACCTCTTCCTGCTCCCCCTGTCCAGAGTTTTTTATTTACTGGGATAGAGTCCTTGCGGCCCCCCCCTTCCCTTCCCTTCCCTTCCCTTGTAACTCAGCGATTCAAGCAGCCTGTGCAGCAGTCTTCACACGCTGCTTCGGGTCCTTCTACTGCCCTTATTTGCTCTGCCGCGTCTCTGATGACATCATCAGAGACATGGCAGAGCAAATCAGGGCAGTAGAAGGGCCTGAAGCAGCGTGTGAAGACTGCTGCACAGGCTTCTTGAATCGCCGGGTAGGTATTCGGGTCAGCGGCAAGGGAAGTGGGGTGAGCAGCAAAGAACTGCTCTGGTCTGTTGCGGAGGGCGGCCCAGCTCCATTTATTGATTCTTGGGGGGGGGGGAAATGCGCTGTGTTGGGGGGAAGGGTAGGAAGACGCTGGGACCGGGTTGCGCGCTTGTGGTGCCTAAGCTGCAGGAGAGGGAGCTGGTTGTGCGTGGCGGAGGAGGCCCCGACTGCAGCTTCTTCGTAGTTGAAAGCTGCCGCCGCCACAGCTCCTCTATGTCGATCCTGGTCCAGTTTGAGAGAGGAGCCGGGGGTGAGGAAGGCCGCCGCAGCTATGTAAATTTTTTTGTATTTGAAAGCCGCCGCCGGGGCCGCGCATGCGCAATTGTTTTTTCGCGACAGATCAGGGAACACGTTTTTTTTAGTGCGCATGCGCGGCCTATCATTTTATTATATTAGATGTAAATATCATAAATATAACAAAGTAACAGAATAAATAATAAAATTCAGCCCCATTCAAATATAATATTAACTATTTTTTAAGGCATGTACTTGGTCTATCCTATCATGACTATAGAGTTTCTTTCCGACAATATCTATATTTTCATTGTAAACTACCTAGATCTGAAAAGGCAAGGCAGCATATCAAATTTTAATAAACTATGGAAAAACAACTGTGTCTTTACCTGTCCGCAGAAAGCTCAGTATTTTATCAGTGTTATTAATATGAAGATTTAAATCACTTTGCATTTCAGTAGAACTGAAAGTATCATGGACAGTTATAGCCACCCTAATGATTTGGTAGCCTTTGCTATCTTAGTCTGAAAAAGCTGAAGGCAAAGGTGGCAATTTAAAAAATTCAAACCGCATTTTAGGCACCACAAAGGAGCACACTTAGCACCAGTTCTGTGATGGCTTAAGGATGCAACTATTCAATTATAGAATACTAGCGCAAATACTAGCTGTGTTGGTATACCAAATGTGGGCACCCAGGACAGGTTAATAGCTGGTATAATTGGGCATGCTGAAAATTTGACTATATTTCCCCATGTCTGGTGGTTTTGAATTTGCTCGTGATGGTCTTTAAAGCCCTAAGCCAGGGGTGTCCAATCTGTGGCCCGAGGTCCACATGTGGCTCCGTGAAGTAGTTTGTGCAGCCTCGGTCAAGGATGATGCAGTGTTTTCCTCTGCTGCCTCCGGGTGTTTACCGTCTTGCCAGCTCCCTCCTCTGTCTTGCTGCAGCGTTTGCGTGACCCCAGAAACATTTTTTTCGGCAAATGCGGCCCAGGGAAGCCAAAAGGTTGGACACCCCTGCAAGCACCTATCTTTCTGTTTAACCATGATTTCTTATTAACCTTTCTATGTACTTCACTTTTTCCAGAAAGTCCTAATTAATGTTCCATTTTATAAGGATTTTGTTTATATGTATGCCTCTTTGCAGTTCCCTATCTTTGAAACATTTTCCTATGCCTTTGCATCTTGAAAATGACTTGCAAACATTTAGGAAGCAGTTACATATCACTGTATTCAAAGAAGCCTTTGTTTCACATTTCAGTTTTATTTACCGTATTTTCGCGGATATAACGCGCACCCGTGTAAAACGCGCACACGGGTATAGCGCGCAGAAATCACGATGATATGTACAAAAACTTTTGTATACCGCGCTCACGGGTATACCGCGCATGATGCCCGACGCTCCTTTCGCCCGCCCTGACTTTCCGTGCGCTGTCCCGACTCTCCGTTCACCCCCCCTGACTTCTGTGCACTGCCCTGACTTTCCGTGCGCTGTCCCGACTCTCCGTTCACCCCCCCTGACTTTCCGTGCACTGTCCCCCCTTGAAGTCCTGTCCCCCCTTGAAGGTCTGTCCCCATCCTGAAAGCCTGATGCCCCCCCCCCGACGTCCGATACATCCCCCCCCCCTGGCAGGACCACTCGCACCCCCACCCCGAAGGACCGCCGACTCCCCAACAATATCGGGCCAGGAGGGAGCCCAAACCCTCCTGGCCACGGCGACCCCCCAACCCCACCCCGCACTACATTACGGGCAGGAGGGATCCCAGGCCCTCCTGCCCTCGACGCAAACCCCCTCCCCCCAACGACCCCCCCCCCCCCAAGAACCTCCGACCGCCCCCCCAGCCGACCCGCGACCCCCACGACCCCCCCACCCCCCTTCCCCGTACCTTTGGTAGTTGGCCGGACAGACGGGAGCCAAACCCGCCTGTCCGGCAGGCAGCCAACGAAGGAATGAGGCCGGATTGGCCCATCCGTCCTAAAGCTCCGCCTACTGGTGGGGCCTAAGGCGCGTGGGCCAATCAGAATAGGCCCTGGAGCCTTAGGTCCCACCTGGGGGCGCGGCCTGAGGCACATGGTCGGGTTGGGCCCATGTGCCTCAGGCCGCGCCCCCAGGTGGGACCTAAGGCTCCAGGGCCTATTCTGATTGGCCCACGCGCCTTAGGCCCCACCAGTAGGCGGAGCTTTAGGACGGATGGGCCAATCCGGCCTCATTCCTTCGTTGGCTGCCTGCCGGACAGGCGGGTTTGGCTCCCGTCTGTCCGGCCAACTACCAAAGGTACGGGGAAGGGGGGTGGGGGGGTCGTGGGGGTCGGCCAGGGGGGTCGCGGGTCGGCTGGGGGGACGGTCGGAGGTTCTTGGGGGGGGCGGTCGTTGGGGGGGAGGGGGGGTTTGCGTCGAGGGCAGGAGGGCCTGGGATCCCTCCTGCCCGTAATGTAGTGCGGGGTGGGGTTAGGGGGTCGCCGTGGCCAGGAGGGTTTGGGCTCCCTTCTGGCCCGATATTGTCGGGAAGTCGGCGGTCCTTCGGGGTGGGGGTGCGAGTGGTCCTGCCCGGGGGGGGATGTATCGGACGTCGGGGAGGCGGCCGGGCAAGAGGGCTTGGGCTCCCTCTTGCTCCGATCGTGGATGCGGGTGCGGGTGGGAGTGCGTGCGAGCGGGTCGTTCGGGGTGGGGGTGCGAGCGGTCCTGCTGGGGGGGTGAATCGGGCATCGGGCGGGGTGGGAACTATGTTTAAAAACTTTTGTATACCACGCTCAGGCATATAACGCGCGAGGGGTATGCGCGGTAGGTAAAAACGCGTATAACGCGCGCGTTATATCCGCGAAAATACGGTAATATACTACTTGCTTACAACAAAGTAAATAAGCAATTCACAATAAAATAAAAATTAGAATAAACCTGGGTTTTAAGAGGGAAGCACGAGAGGTAGCCTAGATTACAACTGCTTCATAATAAAGGAAGTAGAGAAAAGGTAAGCATTTATATCTAAGACATGGTAGGAAGAACAGATGTGAAAAGAACACAAATAAGAGTGTGCTATGCCAGGGAAATGCCAGGCCTTAGGATAAAAGAATGCAATAGGGCAAGTTAATTGAAGAGAATGCCTTGGAAAAATAGTGTGTCTTTAGTAATGTCCTAAACTTCTTAAGAGAGGACTTGGAATGAAATTCCAAAGGAAGACAGTTCCACACTGTGGAAGCTATTACACAGATAGATATAGAAAGACACACAAAATACTATAGCATCCTAAGTAGGGTTACCATATGTTCAGATTTATCTAATAATAATAATAAAGCTTTATTTATATCCCGTCATACCTGTTCAGTTCAAGACGGTATACAATAGCGGCAAAGTACAAAATAGATGATGAACCTTTTCATTTCTAGACAGTATACAATAGTGGATACAGTAGTGGATAGTTACAAAGTGGGATTGTGGGGGTAATTAACAATATAAGTAAGGAACTAGGGGGAATAGGGAAAGAGAAAGAGAGAGAGAGAAGTGGAAGTAGAGGGGGAAGGGAGGGGGAAGAGAGGGGTGGGGGCTTTCAGAAAGAGTCAGGGGTTTAGAGAATCAGACAAATTTGAGAATGTAAACATGTCCTATTTTTAGAAGACTGCCTGGGTATCTGGATGGATTTTGAAAACCTGACAGTTTGTCCGGGTTTTGGAAGGCCTCGGCTCTGTCAGAGCTCGGGGCTGCATCTAGAGAGTCTCTGAGCATGTGCGGATGTGATACGATGATCTCACACGCATTTCTCGGAGGCCCTCCAGATGAAGCCCCAAGCTAAGGAAAAAAGATCAGGTTTGAAGGGGTCAGAGCTGGGGGCAGAATGGGGCAGGACTGGGGGCACGGTGGGGTAGGGCCTCATATCCTCTTTTTTACTTAAACAAATATGGCAACCCTAAACCTATGGAACTTTGTAAGTCTCTAAGGGGGAAATTCTGTAAATAGCATCTAAAAAGATAGGTGATTATTACAGAATCACACCTAAGTTAAAACTTAGGTACCTGTAATGTTGGCCAGGGTTTTAAAGGCCGACATTATAGGTGCCTAAGTCCTTTAGAGAATCACACCTAGTGGTGTCTAAAACCTTTTCATATCTAAACACGCCTATTTTAGAGTTAGGCTCCAGTAGGCGCCATACAATAGGCACCTATCTATTGTGGAATCACGCTTAAAAAGATAGGCACCTATCATCCAATTTTTTTTTTTTATTATGAGCTTATTAAAGTCAATTTACAAAATAAGTAAGGCACTTATTTATTTAGGTACCTATCATTAGACACATCTTGTAGAATTTACCCCTGCTTTGAATTTCCCCTATTCTGGCCTTATAGGAGCAAACTTGAAGATGGGTAGCTGTGACTAGTAAATGTTTATGGGTAAAACAAAGCACTAAAAATGGTGCTCTGAGATGGGTACTGCTTATAGAATAGCACACATAGGGAAATTCTATAACCGGTGCCTAAACTTAGGCATCGATAGGCGCCCTGCCAATGCCTAAGTTAATTGAAAAACACCTTCAAAAAAGGTAAAAAATGGCAGCGTTGAAGTGCCTACCAATGCCTAAATACATGGCAGCTGGCATTGTGGCTAGGTAACAGTTTAGGCCTGGATGCACTGGAAGGGACCAATGGGAGTCCCTTACCCCTCCCATTGTATCCCAGGATGCACCAGGAAAGGGAGTCTAAGGCCCTAATTGGCCCAGGTGCCTAAGGCCAATAATGCATAGTAGAGCTGAACGATTCAGGAAATTTTCGTTTCGATTTTGCCAATTGAAGTGATTTTTTCATTCAATATGATTCGATTCACTTTCTATGATAGAGTTTAAAATTAGCTTGCGGATTTATTTGGCAGCATCTTCACCCACTTTGCCTTTTTCATCCCCACACCAATACTGTAAAGTTTAAACAAAACACACACTGTTAGGTCCTAGCTCACACTCAATGTCTAACACCAGCTCTTGGCAGGATACATAGTTCAAATCTGGCGTATTGTAATCACAAAATAGAAAATAAAATCGCTGCTCCCTCTGACCCTGGGCAAGTCACTTAATCCTCCATTGCCCCAGGTACATTAGATAGATTGTGATCACACCAGGTCAGACAGGGAAAATGCTTGAAGTACCTGTATGTAAACTGCTTTGAGTGTGGTTGTATAACTACAAAAAGTCAGTATACAAGTCCCAATCCCTTTCCCTAAAATTATTTTTTTTACCTTTTGTTGTCTGGTTGTTTTATAATTCAAATCATGCTGGTTCCATGTTCTGGTTTCTGTTTGTCTTCTGAACTTACTTGCCAGGGTCTCCGGCCCTTTTGACATTTTCTTCTTTTTCTGTGCTCACCATCCATCCATCTTCAATCTCTGTACTTTCCCTTCCCTCTCCTCCTCCTCACAGGTCTAGCACCCCCCAAGGGTCCCGTCTTAAGGAAAAAATTTTTGCCTGTCCCCTATTTTCATATCCTCCTCTGCCCCCTCCACCTCCCCCACCCCATGTGACTAGGGCTCTCTCTCCCCTTCCTTCCCTCCCCCCACCCCATGTGACCAGCATCTCACTCTTCCCTTCCCTCCAGCCACCAACACCACCACCGCCCTGTTCCCATGTGGCCAGCACCCCCTCTCTTTGCTTCCCTCTAGCTCCTCTATCCCATATGGCCAGCACCCTCTCTCTCTTCCTTTCCTACCAGCTCCAGCCTAATCTAGTCAACCCCCCCCCCCCCCCCCCGCATACCCAACATTCTTCTCTCTCCCTTCTGGGTTTTCCCACCAGCTTCCAGCTCCTCCCTGGGTCCAGCAGCAGCAGCAACATCCCCCCCCATGTGGGTCCTAGTCTAGCAGCAGTGCCCACCCCCATGTGGGTCTAAAAGTAGCAGGGTCTGATGGCGGAAGCAGAGATTCTCATCCTTTTACGCTAATCTGCACGAAACAGGAAGTTACATCAAAAGGAAGGACTTCACCAGAGGGAAACCCAAGAGCAGGCTTGAATCGGTGAGTCCAATTTTTTTTTCCAAAACAAATCAGTTCAACCAAATTGAATCATTGAATCGATCTGAATCATGAATCGGGAAGCACTAATGCACATATCTCCTGAATTGTGTAATTCTGTGCACATCTTTAGTGATTTGCTCATGTTCCTCCCTCCCATGGTCACTCCTCCTTTTCATTTGACCATCAAGGTTGATTCTACCAATGACAATGTATCTGGATATGATTAGAAGTGCCAAAGGACCTTTGGGCATTATCTTCTGATAGTGGTCACAATCAGGGATATTGAGGAGAATTCTATAAAGGGATGTTTAATTCTAGATATCAAGAATCTGCCTATTTGAAGTCTATTCTGAAAAAAATAAAAGTAGGTGCCTACTTTTTCTTATAGAATACTGGCGTAAACAGATCAAATAAATGCCTATATTTTATATTTATATTTTAGGCATGACACTAGCCATAAAGCTTGTATAAATGTTCACACCTAAACATTGGCTGATTGAATTGACTTCCTATGAAGGAAATGGTTCTGTTTAAACTCTTAACTCTGAATTTTAAGGTATTACATTGGTAGAAACCAGTATATTTGAAAGAGAAACTTGTTTCTTATATACCAAATTGACCACTATAAAGTCATCAAGGCAATTTACTTCATGTTCCAGGTAAAGACATTATAAGAAATGCAGCTGCTCATCTTATTTTTGTGACATTTAGAGTCAAACATATGATTCCACTTAAGAGAGCTTCATTGGTTCCAGATTCAAGTTAGAATATATTTTTGAACGTCTCACTTTTGTTTTCAAAGTTTTTCATGGGACCATTCCCTTATATTTATATTCCTTTCCTGGTAAACTAGATCAGATTGTCCCAGAAATTTAATAATAATAATAATTTTATTCTTATATACCGCAAAAGCCATGGAAGTTCGAAGCGGTTTACAACAAGAAGCGATGGACAATCAGCGAAGAGGTCACAATCAAAGTCATCATTCTTTAGTCTGTTTCTTTTTTTTAAAGCTATTTGTTTTAAGAAAATTTTAGAAGTCTTTTTCTAATGAAGCTGAAGCTATTTGGAATGCTCTTCTGACTAAGTTTAGAAATATTGATCCTTATGTTCTGTTTTGACATATTATTAAGTCATTTTGGGCTCTTTTTACAAAACTACAGTAGTGGCTGCTGCTAAGGTAATCACTCCAACATCCATAGAGATTTAATGGGTGATGGGAGTGTTTGCTTCATTGTGCATGGGTCTGAGACACCACATATAAATGTTGTGAAAGTCCATGTATATAGCTTTACAAATAGTTTTACAAATTTCCAAAGGCTTTCTGCTCAAAACAATTATTGGTTAGAAGAGCAAAACAAACTAATCTCTGGTTTTGTCCCAAACTCTAGCTGATGATGTGTTTGGTAAAATATTGGTATAGCCATGGCTCCAGTAGCCCACCCCATTCAGCTGTCCATTCTTTCTTTATATTGAAAACAAATGACTTACAATGATTAAGCACTTCAGATATGATTATAAATTATGAGTTGGGCATTTGTTTATAGGGGTTTATAAATTGTATAATTAGGTACAGGTATTATCCAAGTAATTATGGGTTATTTGAGGGTTCGAAAATATTGATGTTCATCAATATTTTCACAGCATGAATACCATTTTGGTAAATTCAAACATATTGCTTATGATCATGTAGCATCCCTCTTAGCTCACCCCACCCCAACTCTCCCCTAACACCCCATTACTGCACTCATAAATACATATTTTATTCAACCAGCCCCATTATTCACAGACCCATAATTTATATCCCCATAGCCTCAGTATTCATTTCCCCTGCAGCCTGGCCTCCCAGCAGCCCCATAAGAATATGATTATACTGAACAAGACTTCAAGGATTTTATGTGATTTACATGTTTTTAATTGGCTACAAGATTTGTGAAATTTCTTTTCAGTCTTACATATGAATATTTTACTGCATATTAAGAACATGATAATCTTTCCCTAAAGAAAATGTGTTTTAAAGAATTATGACTCTTCATGCAGACTGTACGGGCTGAAACACAATTGTGTCGAGTCTGACTTTTTATTAAAGCGTTCTAGCATTCCTGCTCATCTCTACTGTTTTTGTGCTGATTCACTTCCATAGAGTGGGCTCCGTTTCTTCTCCCAGCATAAGAAAACCCGGACATGTCCTCTTTTTAGACAACTGTCCAAGTATCTAGATGGCTTTTCAAAACCCGGCAGTATGACTGGTTTTTGGAAGGGCCCGAGCTTGGGGCCACATCTGGAGGGCCTCTCAGCATGCATGGATGCGACGCGATGACATTGCATCTTCGCATGCTCAGAGGCCCTCCAGGCACGGCACGGGCTTGGGGAAGAAGAGACGAGGTTTACATGGGGATGAGGCTAGGGGAGAAAGGCACCCCAGGTGGTTTGCACCCACAACCCACCTTATTACACCACTGATCAGAGTAAATCCACATTTTTCAACAGACACTCATGTGGCTGAAGTTATCAAATGTGATGCTACTTTTAAAAAGATTCTCCATTGTGAGCCTATAGCAAAACTTTTTTTTGAAAATAGTAGCTCTTAAACAACATTTTTGCACCAACTATCGTAAAATTTCTGATATGAACTGGAGGACTACCTACCTCCTGACCTTCTGCAATTGATACTTGTACTTCTTTTGTCCAGAATATCTGAGATACACAGAGGACTGTCTGTCCAGGCCAATCTTTCACCCAATTATTGCGTGGAGTTTTTGGATAAGCCTCAATTGCTTCTCCAATAACCTTGCAGACAAAAAGTACAGGTTATTCACTTTTTTAGTTAATTGACGCAAGTTGCATATAAAAGGAATATTGATAGAAAATACATCTTTGATACATTTTATTTTAAGCATATTAATGAGCAGTTTAGAAATCAGACTCAGTAAATTAATTGCTTAGTAAAGACATCAAGATGTTTTGAGATAGTAAAGCACAAGCTAAAAATGAAATGCTACTAACCTTGCAAAAATTGTGAGGTCTTGAACTCATAGTTTGAATTCATTTACAGACTCATGCACTGCAAATTTTTTCACATAGGCATAGGGAGAGTAAACTTAAAAGCAGGCCTCCTAACTAGTTCAGCAAGTATGCTCATAAGTTTTCAAAGAGAAGTACACACATATTTTTCTATTGAAAATAGCCCCAGCAAAACTGTATGCACATATTTACTATGAATAAAAATAAAATTCTGTGCATACTTCTGAAAACCCAGAATAATGCATTTAAGTCCTTACTTCACCCAACTCTACCCCGGAAACATCTCTGCTCATCACAGCTAAAAGTATGACATTACATGTATACTTTTACATGCAATCTGTTTTGGGCATGGAAATGGTTTTTAAAATTAAGCCAAGATGATATAAAGATGATAATTGGTATTTCAGTTCCTTAGTTTTATTATAAAAGGGTTTGGAAGAAATAAATTCAAATATATAGCAGGATAGTTTTCAAATGGAGTTAGCATTGGCCATACTCGTACATTAAACCTATGTGTAAGCCTATGTGTAACATACATACTATGTAAAATCATGTGTATTTACAGAATGGTACTTTGGTAGAATTTTGGCTTATGGATGCACAGGTGTGCACCTAAGTGCATATAATTCATAGTCTAATGACATATGCACATTGTGCATAACTGTTTATGCATACTTTTTAGACTTGCCCTTTTTATGGATGATTTATCCATTTAAGCTATATCTATACACTTTAGAATAAAGATTGCATGCTATTTTAGTAGCCTTCGTCTGGATCAACTCCATCCTGTTCATATCCTTTTGAAGGTGCAGAGTTCAGAATTGCACAGTACTCCAAACAAGTTCTCAACAGAAACTTACATAGAGGCACTATCATCTCCTTTTTGCCTGCTGGCTCTTCCTCTCTATATGCATCTAAGCTTTTACCATCACGTTTCCACCTGTTTGATCATCATGCATGGTTTTGAAAACTTAAGTCATATCCTTTATTAACTGCCTGTTCGCCAATCCTGAATTTTACATACTCTCTTCTGCTCTTCCTCCACCCTTCCTTCATCTTCTCTTCCTACATTACAAGCTTGTTTTACCTGTTACAAATAAAAATATATCACAGTGCCACAAGTCATACTCCTGACATCATAAAAATATCTCTCTTTGGAGCAATATACTCAAAAGCCTCCGACATTCTTCAACTCCCACCAAATTAGATCCTTAGACTGATTCTCTTCTCTCCATAATACAATAGATAGCCAATGGTGACCAGCAAAGGAATTGAAATAACCACGTCATCCCATAACCCAAAATGAAATCCTGGTGCCCGTCAATACAAAATAAGATTTAATCTATGGTTTGCTGGTGGATTTGGCCCTCAACTATAGGATTACCATATGGCTTTAGAAAATAGGGGGATGGACTAAGATATCCAGGTTTTACTTCCATTGTTTTCAATGGGAAAAACCCCCCAGATGTCTCTATCTGTCCTCCTTACTTCCATTGCTTTCAATGGAAATAAAACCCAGATGTATCAATCCATCTTCCTTTTTATGGAGCAATATAGTAACCCTACTCAACTACATGAATATTTCACTTAGCCCAAAAAAAACTCTTATGCCTAAGTCTCATCTTCAAAATGATTGATAAAATACCCCAAAAATATCAGAATTGGGAATGCCACTAAAAAAAATCCCTAATTTCCTTTAACTCCCCGATTTTGTTTACACCTGTATCTGGTCCATGTTAAACTAATAAAATCCTTACCCAAATACCTAAATCCATTTTCAGCAATAAATCTACAACTTTTATAACTTCTGATAATGGAACTTTTACTAGCCCTAATAGGGTCTGCTTAAACTGAATATTATGCCCCCCCCCACCCCCTCTCAATTCAGTGAATGCTTTTCACTGAATTTAAGACATTAAATTTGTTAAAGACATATTCAGTTTGAACATTCTTAGTATGATTTTCCTCTTCTGATTTCATTTTATCTACTTTGAACCTTTTAGGGGAGTTGATGGAATACAAAAGTCATATTACATTATATTAGCAAACCATACCCCGTGAAAAATAATTGCTCTTTAAAAACTGCTTCCCCTTCTCTCAACTAGGTTTCAGTAATGCAGACATTACCTAGTTGTCAGATCAGCAATGCACATACATCAGGTCCATAGGTGTCATAACGGGGTGGGGGGGGGGCCAAACAGGCCATGGCCCACCAAAAATTGCCCGTGGCTCTAGGGCTGGCATTAGTCATAGCCCAGGGTTACTCAATGCGTATAACTCACCACCCACCATGATTGGCTGGTCCAGACCTTCTCTCCAATGTCAGAATTGACGTCAGGGGAAAGGCTTGTGGGTCGGTTGTATGCAATCACTGCACGCGCAGGCCCTTCCCTTCCTGTAGTTGTGGTGCGTTGGCCCTTTCTTTCCTGTAGTTGTAGCACCGGGACTGTAATTTAATGTAGCGGGTAGCATGCGGGGTGGTGGTGGGGGAGAAGCGGCAGAGGGTCAGCTTGGGGACAGACAGGCTTCGGGAGGGAGAGGGCACTAAGGATATAGGAAGGAGGCACTAGAGGCATTAAGGACATAGGAAGGGGCACTGGGGCACCGAGGAAATAGGAAGGGGCACTGAGGATACTAAGGGCATAGGAAGGAGGCACTGGGGCCACTAAGGACATAGGAAGGAGGGAGGGAATAGAAAGGGAGAATTGTTGGGCCTGAGTGTAGAAAGAAAGAAATAATGCAGTCAGGAGGAAGTGCAACCAGAGACTCATGAAATCACCAGAGAGCAAAAATTATTTTATTTTCAATTTAGTGATCAAAATGAGACAGTTTAGAGAAATTATATCTACTGTCTATATTTTGCACTATATTTGTCTATTTTTCTATAGTTGTTACTGAGGTGACATTGCATATTTTAAAGTCATCTGCCTTGACATCTTTGAAAAACCCCCAAATATAAATGATACCGTATATACTTGAATATAAATCGATCTGAATATAAGTTGAGACCACCTTTTCCTCCTAAACAGGAGGAAAATGGTTGACTCGAATATAAGTCGGGTGGCTTAATATTCAAGTGTCCTGCCCTGTCAGGCTCTGCACCCAGCCCCTCCCTACCAAGCTTTGCACCCAGTCCCCTTCCCTCCATCCCTCCCCTGTCAGGTACTGCACCCTTCCTTCCTCCCCTCCCAGGCTCTGCACCCAGCACCCTTCCTTCCTTCCTCCCCTCCCCTGTCAGGCTCTGAACCCAGCACCTTTCCTTCTTTCCCATGTTAGACTCTGCACTCTCTCCCAGGCTCTGCCCTCTGTCCCCACCTCCCTGCCCTATCTTCATACCTCTGCCGATCCGTGGTAGAGGTGAAGTGGGTCATCTTACTATCCATGGTGAGAATTCGCTGGAGCCAGTAAGGAAGCCGCTGAGCGCCGAGAAGCAGCGCCAATTTGCGCAGCTGCTCGTGCCGCTCAGAACAGGAAACTTGATCGCACAGCCAGTTAGCAGCGGGGCAGGAGTTTGAAAAGCTTTCTCCTGCCTGCTGCACCTCCACCACAGATCAGCAGAGGACCTGCTGCACCTGCACCTCCACCACGGATTGGCAGAGGTATGATAGGGCAGGAAGGAGAAGGGGTGCAGAGCCTGGCGGCAGCAGCAGCCTTAAAAAAAATTCTGGGAGGGGGCATTGACCCGAATATAAACCGGGACCCCCCATTTTTGGGCCAATTTTTTCGTCCAAAAATCCCGGTTTATATTCCAGTATAAATGGTAATTAACATTTTCTCTGCGTACAGTATGCTTTGTTTAATTTTGTGGTTAACCATTATGTGTTGTTAATAAAATTATACTGTATGTATATATGAAAAATGAATGGAAAAAATGGTATTACAATTAGTACTATTATGGGGCGGAGTCTGGTGCAGAGCTTTCAGGCCCCCCCCCTTTGAACAAAAAACATTCCTTTGCCTATGCAGTTCTACCTTGTTCCTCATGGACCTATCATTCACCATTACCAGCTATTTATTCCATATAGAGATTGCCTATAATTAAAATTCATGTACAGGCAGTTCCTGGTTTAAAAACGCCCAACTTACGTCAAACTCATACTTATGAACTGAGGTCTTGCTTCTCCCTTCCTATGCCAACGCGCCCCTTCTTCCTCCCTTCATGTCCAAACGCGACCCTCCTCCTCCCTTCCTTGTCCCAACATGCCCATCATCTTTCCCTCTGTACTGCATCTTTCCCTCTGTACTCAACATGTCTTACATGAGTGTTTACCTCCTCTGGCTGGCTCCCTCCTCCCATTGCAGTTCTCTCTGCAAAGCTGTGGCTCCCGCAGGTGTTTACCTCGTGCCTCCTGCAGGTGTTTACCTACTCTGGCCGGGTCTCTACTCCCAGTGGCACATCTCTTCACAAAGCCACAGCCACTGGTTCCAGCACGAGGCTCATGGCTAACACAGAAGCCTTCCCTCACATCAGAGAGAAGGCTTTTGGATCAGCCGCGAGCTGTGTGCAGAAACCAGCAGCCGCAGCTTCATGAAGAGAAGTGCCACTGGGAGGAGAGAGCCAGCCAGAGTAGATAAACACCCGTGGGAGGCACAAAGGGTCATGCTGCTAGGTCAGCTGCATGCAGGAAATGCAGCTGCGGCTTTGCAAAGAATTGCAAGGAGGGAACTGGCCAGAGGAGATAAACACCCACAGGAGGCATGAATTTGGGATGCAGAACAGAGGGAAAGATGATGAGGAACGTGTTGGGACATGAAAGGGAGGAGGGTTGCTTTTGGACATGAAAGGAGGAAGAAGGGGCGTGTTGGCTCAGGAAGGGAGAAACAGGGTCACGTTGGGACACAGAAGGAACGGAGGGAGCACAAACTTCAGATAAAGGATGGAAAGAAGAAAAGAGGGAGGGAGCAGGAACTTTAGAGATAGGATGGAACAATGGAGAGAGTGAGGGAAAGAGATGCTGAGATGGGGGAGGGAATAGAAAGGGAGAATTGTTGGGCATGGGTGGCTGAGTGAGAGGGAAAGAGATGGTGCACATGGAGAAATGAAGAAAGAGGTGAACTGTAGGGCATAAGGAGGGAGAAAGAAATATTGGACATGGTGGTGTTTGAGGTGGTGGGAGATGAAAAGAGGAAATTTTGGATGTGGTGATGGAGAGGGAACAGTGGGACGGATAAAAAACAAAAGAGTGTAAACCTCCTATCTTTTCTTTCTATTTAAACTACAGTACTTTGTTTTGAGGACTGTTTCTTTAGTGTTTAATGTTTTTATAGACTATGTACTGTACAGGATCTGAGTTACATACAAATTCAACTTAAGAACAGTTTAAAAAAACAGAACTCATTCTTAACCCACGGACTGCCTGTATATCAATTCCTTCTCTTTTTCCCTCCTAAACCTCTTCTTATTCCATCTTCATCCTACTCCTGTTATATTAATTTTATCCACTCCTACTTTCACCAGGTGACAACCCCTCCCTTCCCTCAGTTGAGTACCTGAATAAATTCATGTAATCCGTTCTGAGCTCCCGTGGGAGAAAGGTATAGAAAATTGAATAAATGAAATGAAGTTACTTTGGAATATCTTCTTTCCTCCTAACTCTGCATATCAATCATTCCCCTCAATTACCCTAATGCGCTTCTCACTCTCTTCTGCCTCCCTCTTGCACATTACCATACAAATATTAATAGTAACAAGAAATCACCCTCAAAGCCCACCTATACTTCCAAACATTTTATCTTTCAGACTCTACCTTTTCACCATTTCCTGAAAGCATACTTTTTCTCCCACTGTTCTACATAAAAGGTATGGCCCTTAGGAGAACCTGCTACTTTGTAGGGCAGGGGTGCCCACACTTTTTGGGCTTACAAGCTACTTTTAAAATGACCAAGTCAAAATGATCTACCAATAATAAAATTTTTAAAAAACACAAAGCACACTGTACGCAGAGAAAATGTTAATCATCATTTATATTCCGCGGGTTTTCAAAGAGGTCAAGGCAGCTGACTTAATGCAATGTCACCTCAGTAACAACTATACAAAAAATAGACAAATATATCCCCTCCCTTTGTACTAAACCGCGATAGCGGTTTTTAGCACAGGGAGTTGCGCTGAATGCCCTGCGCTGCTCTCGATGCTCATAGGCTCCCTGCACTAAAAACAGCTATTGCAGTTTAGTAAAAGGGGGCCATAGTGCAAAATATAGACAGCAAATAAAAATTCTCAAAATGGACACATTTTGATCACTAAATTGAAAATAAAATCATTTTTCCTACCTTTGTTGAATGGTGATTTCATGAGTCTCTGGTTGCACTTTCTTCTTCTGACTGTTCATCCAATATTTCTTCCCTTCTTTCAGCCTCCTGTATGCTTCCTCTCCTCCAGACCTCATTCCCTCGCCCAACGTTTTCTTCCTCTCTCTTTGCCTCCCTCCCTTTCTTTCTTTCTCTCCGTCTTTCTTTCAGTCTCCCTGCCTCCCTTTATTTCTGTCTCCCTGTCTTTCTCTCTCTCCATGCACCCCTTTCTGTCTGTCTCCCTGCTGTCCCCCAAGCCACTGCAGCTGCCATTGGGGAACAGGCCGCAGCCGTAAAGAGGACACAGAAGCGCCGAGCTGACCAACCTTACCCACCCGACGCCAATTCTAACGGAAGTTCCGGACAAGCCAGGCAACGATTGGCTGACCCGGAACTTCATTTCCGACGTCAGAATTGACGTCGAGTTAGGAACGTTGTTCAGTCCGGCGCTTCAGCGTCCTCTTTACAGGGTCGGGAAGCAGATGGAACGGAAGGCAACGCGAGTCTATCACGGAGCCCGGGATGGGCTCCGCAATTGACTCACATTACCTTCGCAATCTACTGGTCGATCACGATCGACCTTTTGGGCACCTCTGTTGTAGGGGTATCATTAGCCCTTGTTGCGAAAGTCATCCATAAGGTGAAAGACCAGGAGACATGATAACTAGATGCACTTCATAAAACCTCACAGGAGCCAGTTAAGAAGGTTATTAAATTCTCACTCAGGCTGATGCTCAAAAGTCACCATTAATAGCCATGTACATTTATAGCCACGGCTGAACTTATAGTTATAGATCATCTAATATATTAAAATGGTAAGCCACGCATGCGCACTTCCTATGCATGCGTCCATTTTCTGTGAGCTGTAGCGACCTATAGGAAGTGCGCATGCACGTCTTATGGTCTGGCCTCACGCGAGGCAAGACAAGTGGCATGCGCGCCCTTCCCTGCTCTCCACCTGCGGAGCGGCGGCTGCCGGCCGCTAGCACCCCCTGCCCTCTCCGTCGCCTCTCGGCTCCAGTAGCGTAGGCAGCACTATAAACACACTGCTTCGCGCCCTTCTCTGCCGATTTCCTCTGCCGCGTCATCATCGGAGACAGACGCGGCAGAGGAAATTGCCAGTAGAAGGCTGCGAAGCAGCGTGTTTAAAGTGCTGCCTATGCGGCTGGAGTCCCGAGGTTTGTCGGAGGTGGGAGGGTCAGGAGCAGGCCGGATCGACAACGGCAGTAAAAGAAGGGGGAGGGGCAAAACGCAGCAGGGAAGAGAAGGGAAGAGAAGGGAAAGGGGGAGTGGGGGGAAATGCTGCTACTGCTTCTACACAGGAAAGGGGGGATAGGAGGGAAATGCTGTTGCTGCTGCATAGGGAAGTGGGATGGAAATGCTGCTGCACAGGGAAATGGGGAAAATGACAGACAGATAGTGGGAGGGAGGGAGACAGAAAGAAAGAAAGACACAGGGCCAGGGAGAGGGACAGAAAGACAGACAGAGAAAGGGGGCCACAGAGAGAGTCAGCGGGAAAGGGAAAGGGGGCTGCTTTTGGGGGAGGGGTGTGCTTGGGGAAAACAGCTTTGCTCTGGGGAGGAAGACAGAAGGGGCCATGGAGAGACAGGGAGAGGGATAGGGGGCTGCTTTGGGGGGAGGGGTGTGCTGGGGGAGACAGAAGGGGCCATGGAGAGATAGGGAAAGGGGACAGACAGCTTTGCTCTGGGGGGAAGACAGAAGAGGGCCATGGAGAGACATTTGGGGGGGAGGTGGGTGCTGGGGGCAGACAGCTTTGCTCGGGGGGGGGAGGGGGAGACAGAAGGATACAGACAGCGGCCAAGGAGAGAGAGATAAAGAAACACAGACAGACAGACACATCTATTCTAGCACCCGTTAATGTAACGGGCTTAAAGACTAGTTATTTATATTCCACCTTTATCCAAGACAGATCACAACATCAATATACATAATATCCAGACAATACAAAGAAAAAAAACACCAATACATATCTATTACAAAAGGTTTGCATCCAAGAATAGCATCAAGAATAGATCACTGTAATATGTCAGAGGAAAATTGAGAAACTCAGTTCAAATATTAGAGGAATATGGCATCTGACAAAAAATATGATGCTTCAACAATTTCTTAAACTGATGCACATCTTTCTGCTGTTAAAGATATTCTGGCAGCTTATTCCCTCACGTTGGCCCAGCACAAGAGAATGTGCACTTTCTTAATCTTTCAAAATGTAAATCTTTATGTGAGAGAATGACTAGGTCACAATGACCTGCAGAATGCAGTGATCTAGGTGGAACATTTGATGTTACATAGTCTTGTAGGTATTTGGGTGATGACTGATTCAAAGCTCAAATACACCATCAATAACAATTTAAACCTCACCCGAAATTCCATATTCAGCCAATACATAGAGATGAAATGTGAGGTAACATTCAAATTGATGAATCCCACACAATAAATGTAATACAGAATTCTGTGCTATCCGCAGAGCTTGCATACTCAATGAAGGAGTACACAAGGAACAACGAATAGCAATCAGTGCTCAAAGAAAAGTCTCACGGTAAGCATCAATGTTCTGGATGTGTAGAGAAATGGGGGGAGAGGCAAACAAGTGTAATAGATGTAAAAACAGACATTGACTTGAAAAATGGCAACAATTGCTCTTTGTAAGAGCAGCCAAAACAGCTCCTCTGAGAGGAACCAGGCTCCTGAAACCAGGAAATGTCAGTTGAGGAAGAGTGCCAGAATAGTGGTGACTCCAGCCCCATGGGTCAGAGAGAAAGGTTGAAGAAGTGCTTCCTTCTAGTGGAATGCCACTGATCTATCTTGCCAAAGAGAAAGAGATAGAGAGGGCACTAGAGCTCCCTCGCAAGGTATATATGCCATCGCTGTGGCATTGAAGAAAACTTGCACCGCTGGTCTTTCTGAAGGGGCTAGAGATCAAGTAGCACCAGCAGAATTTCTGAAGCGCCAAACAAAATGTCCACCAACATTGTGGACCAGGAATCCACTACCCCTGAATGGAGTGGGTCCCACTATGAGCCTACAATCCAACAGGCTGGCAATCATGCTAAGAATTAACCACTCAGAAATCTGAAGAAGCCAGCCCTAGATGAAAGCTACCCTGAAACCACCAGCTCAAATTGCTACTATCTGGCTCCGTTCAGGAGAGCAGCCATGAAAGGTGGAAAAACTCAGTGGAGAACACCAAGAAAAGAGGGACTCTGATCAAGGGTGCATGGGCGCTCTGGCCCAGAGAATTGCCCCCAAGGATGCTGCCTGAGCCCCAGAACATGCATATAAACCCAGGCCGAGAGAGCCGGACAATACATGAGAATTCTAATCTGTTGACAAAAGTTCTGTCTACTCACCCTGAGAAGAAATACACAACTCCATCTGGAGAAGAAGAGAAGTCCTAGAAAATCCAGAGACTAGGAGGATGCCATGCATCTCTTCCCAAATTTGCCCACGCTTACAGCAGAGACACTACCGTCCCCACCACGTCTTTGTACATCAACGAGATACAGCCAAGAGCACCCGCTGTTCCATGGAAGGGTAGATAAGGAACCCCTGCTGGTGGAAAGTTGGCTAACTACAATCACGGAGACGAAAGGGGTAAGGCCAAGAAGCAGAGCTGCAAACTGGAAATGCTGATGCAGAACATGGAAACAAAGAAACCTGCGATGCTCTGGGGGAGATTGAAATATGGAGGAAAACCTCTGGGAGATCCAAGGACAGTAGAAACTCCCCTGGAGACAGCAGCTCACACAGTGTACTCCGTTGACCACTCAGAAAAGGAGAATTCACAAGAAGTGGGTGACCGACCATAGAAACAGAATATGTCTTCAAATTGCTGAGCCCTCTGTCATGAGGAAGTATAAGGAGCATCTGCCTAAGTACTCATTCAGGCCAGTGGAACAGGTTTAAGCATCCCAAAGACCAAGAAGCACTGCAGAATATCGTAGAGCCTGAACTCTCTTGCCGGTGACTTGCCGGAGTCCAGAAACCAAGTCAGCGGCAGGTAAAGTAAGATTAACAAGTGACTGATGAAAGTTGAATCCACACTGACAAAACAGAACTCAGCCTGCAAGTGAGTAAACTAGGCCTGCCCCAGATGACATAGGTGCTTTTCATTTTAAGAGTTTATTGTGTGTGTGCATCTGTGACATAGCTACTGCACAGGAACTGGAACTGTGGTAATGAAGGTGTAGCCCTATGAATGTCTCTAGGTGGAAACCTGAATATCCCTGACGACACCTGTGGGATGAACAAAGAGAACTACAATCCCCTCCCGACGGCCAGTGAAACTGGATTGCAGGGAGCAACGTAGGGTGGCAAGTACCTCACCTGAGAAGAGGCCATCTCAACTTATACCAACAAGAATCCGGCCCTTGAAAGGGCAACCGCTGAAAGAGAACCTCGAGGCCGCGTCCGCATTCAAAGACAGGGCCAAAGAGACCGTCGCTCAGACTCTGCGCTAGTAGAACATGCACTAAAACTTGAAAGAGATCATAAAGGATGCCCAACACCACAGACACAGCGACCCATACCAGCGGAGAGCTGGCATGCACCACCACCGTGGACATGAAGTGACCACCGCCACTTGGCTACCTAAGGATGCTAGAAAAGAATATTTTTGTTATCAGAACAGCCTCCTGCATTCCTGAGATACCTGAATTTCCACTCCCCAGCACTAGGGAGGGCTTCGCACTGGAAACCTGCGCCACGGCGGAATCCATCTCAGGCTGTTCAGACCTGTCAAAGAGCAGGATTCAAGAGATAAAGCAGAGACATAGCTGTAGCAGATTGGAAAACGCTGTCGGATCACATTGTTCTGAAACCTGTCTTAGGATCTGTGGACGGAATAGAAAAGGCACAGGGGAACGGCCAGGACTAAAGCCTGGAAAGTGAAAAACTCAAATGGAGATCTTTCAGAACACCAACAGAAGTCCGCTGAAAATGTGAAGAAGAATCAGAACCTCCAAAACCAGACGCTCAGGGAGGTTGAAGAGACTAGTCTCAGCAAAGGCAGCAGCTGGATCCAAATTAAATAATTTGCAGAAGACAGAAGAAAGAGCAAATTTGCATGGCAACTACTGCAATCGAAATCTGGCATGGCCAGAGAAGAGAGCTCCTGAAAGGAAGCTTTGCCAAAGACGTCATAAACCATAAAAGCCCCGACACGCCTACCAGCTACGTCAAACGAGCAGGGTCTGAGGAAACGCCGTTCAGAGAAGCTGAATAAAATCCGGTGAAAATGCCCACTCCGCAACCATGGCAGGGAACTGTTACATAGAAGCATGATGGCAGATAAAGGCCAAATGGCCCAACTAGTCTGTTGCGACACATGCTGCATGTCAAAAGAGTCCCTAGACTCGGAACAAAGGCGAACTATGCCAGACTCCAAAACGGCCTCTGGGCAAACTTTTCTTTGGAAGACACGAACCCAGGTCGATTCCCCAGCTCAAAAGGACACGGAGAAGGTGAAGTACAAAGCTCCCGTCCCCTCCCCCGGTACACTACAGCACAAGTTTCAAATTCACTGATCTGATACTCATCCGGCACAATCAATGTCCAAATCCAATAGATTAAGGGCTGGGGAGTCCATCCCAATCAATTTTGAGTCAAATCGAGGAGTTTTTGAGGTAGAATGTAATTAGGAAAAAAGACTGATTTTAAAATCCACGATGGCCACTGTAACAAATTCGCACCAACAGCAAAAATAGCAAATATCCTAAAATTAAAAATATTGATTTGGGATCTGGGGAGGTGGGGGACCTGAACTCTACCCACAGAAACTGTGAAAAATGGGGTTTAAACCATTTTCCAAGCCACCCCCAAAGTTTCCATAGGAAACAATGGAGTTACTTACAGACTCTGGTGCTTTCTGCCTGTTAGCATTTTTCAGCAGCTGAATGAAGAAACAAGGACTTTTCTGCCTGAGAATAGTTTCAAATGCCCAGGAATGGAGATCTTTGGACTGCCAACCAGCCAGAGACCGACCCCAACCTCCACCTCCATGGAACATAAGAATAGCCTCACTGGGTCAGACCAATGGTCCATCAGGCCCAGTAGCCTGTTCTCACAGTGGTTAAAACAAAACCAAAAACTGTGGATACAGATGTTCTGGAGATAATTTATTAAACACTGACATATAAAACCATGAAAATTCAATTAAAAAAGTACAATGATAAAAAATACTATGATAAAAATCCAACCAAACCCTACACGGTCCGTGTTTCGGCAAACACGCCTTCCTCAGGGGTCCAATGGTTTGCAACCTCACATATAAAGAATTGGACTGAAAACAGTCTATTGTCTTTAAACAGTGGTTAATCCAGGTCACTTGTACCTGACCACCAAAACCCAAAGAGTAGCAACATTCCACACTACCGATCAGGGTAAGCAGAGGCTTCCCCCATGTCTTAATAACAGACTATGTACTTTTCCTCCAGGAATTTGTCCAAACCTTTCTTAAAACCAGCTGGGTGGGTTTCTGTCCAGACGCACTAAGCCTGCGCTAGACACCTGTGACTGTGGGGGTCACCGGCTAGCAAACTCCATGGGACGGACCTCGGATACTTTCAGAAGGTGGCATACAGAAGGCTGGCTTCACAGATCCACCTGAGTTTCTCTGTGAAGCTGCAGTCTGTATCCTTTTATCTAACAGCGGACCACCAGGGAGGGGTCTTAAGGCACTGAAGCCACTGAGAAATGAAGTTTAAGCAAATTTTAATCGAAAAAATGAGAAACAGAAGCACAGCAACATCAAAAGACTTCTGCCCAAACTGCTTGCAGAAATTGAAACTGATTTTACCACTAGGGTGTGTGCACCATGTGTTCTGAAAAGATGTAAATTCCTACAATACCCAGACTGTGGGTTGGAATTGAACACCTAGCATATGGAGTCCAGAAGGGACTTAACAGAAACATTATTTGATCTTAAAAAAAACATTAGACTAAATAAAAAAAACTCAACCTCTCCCCTAATAAGTACAGTTTTAAATGTGTGAAAAAACAGTGAGGTTGTCAGAAAAGTAAAATCATAATTGTAGAGATTTCATGTTCAGATCTCCATAAGGCCAATGTTCAAAGTGATTTAAGCAGGCAGGAAGCTCTCCTACCCACTTATATATAGGGCAGTGTTTCTCAACCTTTTCAAGCTAAGTACCCCCTAAGCATATCCCTCAATAAAATTATGTCACTATAAAAGGTTCCTTGAGAGAACCTTTTCTTTTCAGGTGGCCAAATTGAATTTATGGCTGGCCAAAACTGTGTTAGAAACTTTTTCTTATCTCGATTTTAGAAAACAGATAAAAACTCAATTATTTAACAGGTTGGGTTCTTAATATATCTTATTAAGGGATGGAAAACCTCTCATACGCTGAGAGATTGGAGAAACTGGGTCTCTTTTCCCTGGAGAAGAGGAGACTTAGAGGGGATATGATAGAGACTTATAAGATCATGAAGGGCATAGAGAGAGTAGAGAGGGACAGATTCTTCAAACTTTCGAAAAATAAAAGAACAAGAGGACACTTGGAAAAGTTGAAAGGGGACAGATTTAAAACGAATGCTAGGAAGTTCTTCTTTACCCAACGAGTGGTGGACACCTGGAATGTGCTTCCAGAGGGCGTAATAGGGCAGAGTACAGTACAGGGGTTTAAGAAAGGATTGGACAATTTCCTGCTGGAAAAGGGGATAGAGGGGTATAAATAGAGGATTACTGCACAGGTCCTGGACCTGTTGGGCCGCCGCGTGAGCGGACTGCTGGGCATGATGGACCTCAGGTCTGACCCAGCAGAGGCATTGCTTATGTTCTTATGTTCTTATTCTTTTAACATTTTATTCCATTTTAAAATTGTTGTATCCATTTTAAAATTGTTGTATCCTTCCTATATTGTATATATTGTATATATTTCTTTTTATACTTTATGCACTTAATCTGTTGAATCCCAAACGATTTGCATTGTTTGTTCCATGCTTAACTGTTGTGAACCGCCTAGAACTCTCGGGTATGGCGGTATATAAAAATAAAAATTATTATTATTAAGCCTAACAAATACCAACTGAGTACCCCTCCCAAACTCTGCCCCAGACCCACCCAAACTCCACTCTGACTCCACTCCCATAGTAATAGTACTAATTATAATGCCATTTCTTCTATTTATTTTTATAAACAACCAATCTCAGCCAAGGTCTTGATTTCTTATAAACTTCTTCTATGTATTTTTAATATACAATCAATACTGTATAACCTTACTAACAATACAGAATGGTAACCACAAAATTAAACTACATATCAAAAACAGTTATGTTTCATTCCCATAAAGTAAACTGTTTGGCCTCTTGTCAGCTGGTGTGTTCTTACTGATCATAGTGATTTTTTTCATGTTCCCAGAGAAACAAAAGTTAACTTGGTCAGTCACAATGGGCAAATTCTCTATGACTGTAGGCCCATGTTTGTTCTTACAGTTTTAATGGGAGACCTGGGCTTGTTTGGATGAAATAAAGCATTTTGAATCTTGGTTTCAATATACCGATTCCCACAATCAGGTCACTTTCTGGACACAAGCGGTTACTTATTTTAGATTGAGAGAAGCTGGTTTCACATAAGTTTGTGGAAGCAAAAGGGAGGAGTTCTGTAGGAGCCATTTATCTTAACTGTGGGTATTCCCTTTTCTGTATCTGCTAAAATGCTGCAATATTTTGCAGGCCCTCATTTTGCACTGCTTTCGGTGTACTGTCAAAAGAAAGTTCAAACAGTTGTTCTTTTGCTTCATCTGGAATCTCTGCTGCTTCAATAGCATGGCCATCCAGTGGTGTACCTAGCATATATGACACCCGGGGCCCATCATTTTTGGCACCCCCTCCCCCCCATCTGTATGAAAAACATGATATTTAGTAACAAGCCACATGACACACATGAGTACCTAGGAAAAGGCAGCATCTTACATACTGCAGTGAGCAGTACAACATCAATACACCCATTGTAAACGAAACAAGCCAGACTAGTACAGATCAATCCTACACCGTCAATCCTAACAGAAAACCATGTCTTTCGAACACACAGAACACAGAAAACACCTTTGCCTAGTATGGAATATGTCATCACAAACTAACCCCTCCCCCTTTTACAAAACTGTAGTGTGGATTTTAGCCACGGTGGTAACAGCTCTGACGCTCATAGAATTCTGAGCATCAGAGCTGCTACAACCACGGCTGGCACTACAAAATGCTCCACAGTTTTGAAAAAGGGGGAATAAAATAGAAATACATAGACAAAGATTAAATTGAACCAGCAAGAAGCTGGACTCTGCATACAATGCAACACCACAGAAACAGTGACACATGTCTCCTAAAGCAATAAATAAATAGAAAATTTTTGTTCTACCTTTGTCTTCTCTGGTTTCTGCTTTCCTCATCTTCTTGTTACTCTCTTCCTTCCATCCACTGTCTCTCTTCTCTCTGCATCTTCCATTTTCTCTGTTACTGTGCCTTTCCCTTTCTCCCCCCTTCCAAATTGGTCTGGCACCCATCTTCTTCCCTCCGCTCCCCCCATAGTCTGGCATCTCTGTTTTCTTCCCTGCCAGCTTCTTCTCCCAACTCTCTCTTCCCCATTTCCCTTCAGCGTCTTCTCCCCACTCTCTGTACCCCATTTCCATTCAGCATCTTCTCCCCCCTGTCTTCCCCATGTGCTTTCAGTGTCCTTCTCCCCCCTCTGTCTTCCCCATGTGCTTTCAGCGTCCTTCTCCCCCCTCTGTTTACCCTGTTTTCCTCTCCACCTCACCTTTCTTCCCTTTCTCCCTCCCTGCCTCTTACCTTCTTGGCACTTTCTCCTCCCCCCCTCCCCACCGGACAACAGGCCCAGTCCGACAAACCTCCCTGCCCTGTGACCGGTGATGTCTAAACTGCCTTCTTACAGCAGCCGGAGTGTTGTAGTTGCATATGGCTGCCGTAAAGGTCATCAGAGATGACCGGTTGCATCAGAGATGATCTTTACGGCAGAAACACGCAGCTTCAACGCTCTAGCTCAGGGGTGCCCACACTTTTTGGGCTTGCGAGCTACTTTTAAAATGACCAAGTTAAAATGATCTATCAACAATAAAAAATTTTAAAAAAACCACAAAGCATACTGTACGCTGAGAAAATGTTAATTATCATTCCTATTCTGGGGTTTTTTCAAAGAGGTCAAAGAAGATTACTTTATGCACTGTCACCTCAGTAACAACCATACAAAAATAGACAAATACCCCCCTCCCTTTTTACTAAAGCACAATAGCAGTTTTTAGTGCAAGGAGCTGCGCTGAATGCCCAGGGCTGCTCTCGACGCTCATAGGCTCCCTGCGCTAAAACCCGCTATTGTGGTTTAGTAAAAGGGGGCCATAGTGTAAAATATAGACTGCAGATATAAATTCAGACACATTTTGATTACTAAATTGAAAATAAAATCATTTTTCTTACCTTTGTTGTCTGGTGATTTCATGAGTATCTGGTTGCACTTTCTTCTTCTGACTGTGCATCCAATCTTTCTTCCCTTCTTTCAGCCTTTATGCTTCCTCTCCTCCAGACCTTATTCCCTCCCCCAACTTTTTCTTCCTCTCTTCTTGCCTTTCTTTCTCCCTGCCTCCCTTTCTTTTTTTCTCTCTTCATGCCCCCTTATTTTTTCTCTGTTTCCCTTCTTTCCTTCTGTCTCCCTGCCTGCCCCCTTTCTTTCTTTATTTCTCCCTGCCCTCCCCCAAGCCATTGCCGCCACCTTCGGGGAACAGCCCCCAAGTCACCGCCATCGGGTAACAGGCCCTAAAGCCGCCGCCGCTCCAAGCTCTCCTTCCCTGCGTCGGGCCGACCAGCATTCCTCTCCCCGACATCAATTCTGCCGTTGGAGAGGAAGTTTCGCCCAGCTAGGCAGCGACTGGCAGGCCCAAACTTCCTCTCCGACAGCAGAATTGACATCGGGGAGAGGAAGGCTGATCGGCCCGGTAGAATTTTCCGGACCTGGCCAGCTGTGCACCCCCCCCTCCCCCTTGGTACGCCATTGTGGCCATCTAAAGGATTCAGAATCCAAAGTTTCTGCATTTCTTCTCTTTCATCAGTACTTGGAAAATAATGTTCAAAATTTAACTCCAGATTTGTCAAGTGCTCACTAATGGTGTTTTTAACACTATCAGCCAGAGAGGTTGTTTCCTTCACAGAATTTTGTGAGCTGTGGAAAAGTTTCCAGATAAAGCCCTGGTTTTCCAAAACTTCATTTTTTTCTTGAAAGCTGTCACCTTATCATGCATTGTGAAAATGTTCGTGCACAACCCGTGCAGTTGTAGGTTCAGGTCATTGATTTTGTCAAACATCTCACTAAGATAAGCAAGTTTCCAAATCCACTGTTCATCTACAAAATTACTTAACAGTTCACTTTTCACATCACTCAGGAAAGCCATCATTTTATTCCTTAACTCAAAGAGACGATTCAGAAGCCATCCATGTGATAGCCAGTGAACTTCTGTGAAGCAGAACTGTAATATGATCAGCTCCCATGTCAATGCGCAGTGCCCGGAAAAGATGTGAATTTAAAGCTCCTGTATAAAGTTAACAGTTTTCACAGCAACATCAAGAACATCATTTAAATCTCTGCTGAGTCATTTTGATGCAAGTGCTTGCTAATTAATAATACAGTGATTCCACTTTATGGAAGGATTTAAGGCCCTAAGTTGTGCAATAAGGCCACTCTTTCGACCCACTATTGATGTTGCTCCATCTGTGCATTTCTAAATGTGTTTTCTAAAATGTGTTTATTTAACACATTAAAGATGTCATTACCTGTTATTGTTGTGTCCAGTTCTTTAAAATCAAATATTTCTTCAGTAATCTCTTCCTCACCTTCATCATCGATGTATCGGACAAATATCATTAACTAGGCACAATTTGAGATATCTGTAGATTCATCTATCTGTAGAGCAAACGTTTTTTGCAGGATTATTTTCTTTGATATTTGCTTTACTATATCTTCTCTCATGTCATCAAGTCTTTTGCTGATGGTATCATCAGAGTGTGGAATTTTTTTTAATTTTGTCAACTTCTGCTTTTCCAAACATCATTTCTGCTATTCTAATTGCAGATGGAATGATGAGACTTTCAGCGATGGTGTGAGGTTTCTTTGCTTTTGCCACCATGTGTGCAATTTCAAAGGATGCTTGGAGAGCCTGGCTAGATGTTGTGGAATAAGACTTCATAGCAGTACTTGCCTTTGTCATGTTTTCCCATTTTCTCTTAAAGAAATGGACTGATTTGTTCTTTATTTCAGGATGTTTAATAGAGAGGTGTCTCTTCAACAAAGAAGGCTTCATTGAATGGTTTGATAATGTTTCACCACATATCACGCACAGAGGTAATGGAGGAATGCTCTAGTTTGAGGCAAATCCATATGATAAATACATTTCATCATATTTTCTCATTTTTGGTGGCAGTGACACATTTAAGTGCTCATGATAACACCTTTTTGTTGTTCTGGATGAAGATGGCTCATCTGACCCTTCAAGTTGATCATTGCTCTGAGAGCCTTCTCCAGCAGCAGAGGAACTTTTGCTAATTAAGCATCCAGGATGCATCTCTCCCACCCCCTCTACTGCCACATCCAACATTTCTCCCTCTCTCATCCTCTGAATCATGTGCAGCATTTTTCACCACTGCCCACCAGCCCCATGCCCATTCCTATCACCCCTCTCCAGCACCATGCCACATTTCTTCCTCCATCACTATAAAAACTTATTGACCCCGATGTGATTCAACTAAGTCCAATATTCCCCCACCTTGCATCCCCCTCTGTTCCCTTTCCACCACCATATCAAAACTCAATAAACAATCTCATCCTTCTCCCCCTCCCTGCCTTCCAGCATTTCTCCCCCTTTCATGTTGAACAGCACTTTGGGTCTTCAGTCCCCAGCTGCACTCCCCACAATGGACGGCGCAAGCAGCTACCTACACACTTCATATGGCTGACCCACAAGCCTCCCTCTGACGTCAACTCTGACCTCAGAGAGAAGGCTTCTGGGTCAGCCACTTACATGCAGTGCCTGAATCACTGCGTGTACCACCCATCGCTGCCGAGGCCGATGACCAAAGGAGAGTGCACTGTGTCAGCTTCGGGGTGGGGTAAGCAGAGATTGGGGCAGGATCGTGAGATTCCGGGAGGTGGCGGAAGCGTCGGTGCAGTGAATGCCATCTCTATGGATGGGTGGGATTTGGCGGGAATTGACAGCCAAGCTCCATACCCTCAATAAGCGCCCCACTTACCCCCTACGGTACACGTACCGTGCATTGAGAAACACTGATATAGTGTTAGCAGACATCCAGATTTCCCCAGACATGTCCTCTTTTAGAGACATGTCTGGGCGTCCGCTACGGCTTTTCAAAACTCTCACACTTTGTTCGGGTTTTGAAAAGCTGGTGAAATCAGAGGCGATGTGATGATGTCATATGCATGGGCCCATGCATGTGATGTGATGACATCACATCTGCACATGCACAAATGCACTCTAGCCCCAGCTCGAAGAGACAAGGTTTGTGTGGGGCTGGGTTTGGAGGGCGGAATGGGGTGGACCCAGGGGCGGAACTGGGCGGACCCAGAGTCTGAATGGGGCAGTCCCGGGGTGGAACAGGATGGGGTCATGCGTCCCCTTTAACCAGATGGAGAAAATCTGGTAACCCTACTTACATGGCTTCCTAGCACTTAAGTGGGAATATTCAGCAGCATTTACCTGGAGAGTGCTGCTGAATATCTCCACAGACCGCCCAACTAAAAATTGGGCAGGGAAGGGTGGCACTGGAGAGGAGTTCCAGGTTATGTGGGTATTGGTAATCTTCAGTGCCAGCACCCACATAATTAAGCAGCCTAATTTAGGACAGCTCAAAAGCTACAAGTAGGTATCTTTGCTTTCTCAGAAGTCAAGCAGTCATAATATTCTCACATCTTGAACTCTCAAGCTGCCAGGATCATGTCTCTGGAAGAGGTTAAACACTGGTGAAACCCTATAGGGTTGGAGGGAAAGTTGCCTTTAAGTAGAAAATAGATTTTGCAGAACTACTTGATCAAACTGACTGTTCTGTAGTTGTATTCTAAATAATAGTGAGAAGTAAACCTATGGATCAAGGTCCAAATAGCCACTTTGCAAATTTCTTCAATAGATGCAGAGCAAAAATAAGCTACCAAGGCAGCCATAACACGTATATTGTAGCCTGTCATATGTCCTTGTAGCATCAACTTAGCCTGAGAATACCCCAAGTGAAGATGGTTCTTTTGGATCCAGCAATTCCTAACCTATTTGGATCAAAGGCAACAAAGAGCTAGGAGCATGGTTGCAGCACAGGATGTGAAGGGCTTCTCTCCAGGATGGAAATGTGACTTTGGAAAGAAAGCAGGCAAAACAATAGAATAGTTGAGGTGGAATTCTGAGACTACTATAGAGAGGAATTTCTAATGTGTTTGAAGGACTACTCCGTTGTGAGAAAATCTTGTGTAGGGAGGATCCAATATAAGGGCTCATTGTGTGCAGACATGAGAGCTTTGAGGAAAACAACTTTCCAAGTGAGTAATTTGAGAGAGAAAGATGTAAACGGCTCAAGCTAACAAGCGAGGGTCAAAATAAATAGGACCTTTTGTTCTGAGTTAGTAATGCAGGAAATGGTTTCAGTCTCCATGATTTCCTGACTGAGAGCTCTAGGAGGAATGGAAACCAAACCTAGCATGGCCAAAAGGTGCTATGAGGAGTTTCCCCTATAAGAAGGACTGGAGGAAATGTATATAAAAACTTGCCCCACCCTCCCCCAGTGTAGAAATGTATCCAATGCAATGCAATTGGAGGCAAAGAGTCTAGTAACAGAATTGTGGAAGATTACTGTTCTGAGAACTATGTCCAGCGTTCCCTATAGAGAGAAATTAGAACACAAAACTGTCCATGCTGAGAGACCATTTGTGAGGCTGAAGTAGCCTGCTCAACTTGTCTGCCAACACATTCTGCTTCCCCACCATGTAAACTGCCCTGAGAAGTATTCCACAGGCAGTGGCCCAATTCCAAATCTCAATTGCCTCCAGACAAAGGGGTATGATCCCATGCCTCCTTGTTTGTTCAAATAGAATATGACAACCTGGTTGTCCTTAAGGACGATTACTGTCTGTTGAAGGAGGCAGTCATGGAATATTTTGAAAGTGTTTCCTATCACTTGCAGCTCTAGAAAACTGATATAAAGGGTCTGTTTCTGTGGAAACGGTCTGGATGAGTTCCCCAGCCTAGCATCAAAGCATCTATGGTTAGAAGTTTTTGATGGGGTGGGGAGGGGACTGGAAAGGGATACACCGGGTAAGATTTTGTGCCATTATCCACCATTTAAGAGAATGCCATAGATCTGGGATGATTTCAACTGAATCAGAGAGGGATCCTGTGATTTGGCACCACTGTGTTGATAAGGTCCATTGGGGAATTCTGAAGTAAAGGCAAGCAAAAGGGGTTATATGAACCATTAATGTCATGTGACCGAGCAGGTATAACATCTGGTGTAAGGAAATGAGCTTGAGGGTAGAGATTGCTTGACACAAATGAATGAGATTGTCAACCCTCTGCTCAGGTAGTAAAGCCCAATCTTGAATGGTGTTCAAGAGTGCTCCTATGAAATCCAAGGTCTGAGACGACTGTAGATGTGACTTTTTGTAATTGACAACAACTCTAGAAGCTCAAGGAGACAAATTGTTGAGGTCATAACATGCTGAACTGCTTGTGATGATTAAGCCTTGATCAACCAGTTGTCTAAGTAGGGAAATAATAAATTTATTCTTTTATACCACCATTATCCAAGAGTTCTAGGCGGTTTACAACATAAGAAACTGAACAGTCAGTGAAACATATACATATGATGAGGTAAAAACAGAGTAAAAGATTAAAAAATTACAATCTTAAAACAAAGCAGATTTTACTAGTTTACGAAAAGAGCAATAAGACATGGCTTGATGGATGCATTCACCGAGCTAACATTGTATTTTGCCTGCCTGAAATGCTAAGGTCCTTTCAAAAAAGGTCTTATATCTGACTCCATTTGGTTTAGGATAAGTAAATAAGTTGGAGCTTCTTGTGATCCTTGATGGTCTGTAAAATTCAAAGTGAGAAGACAAATAAATTGGAGACTCTCCTGAGATCAGCTTAAAACAAATACAGGAAAACTTAAATAATATTCTTGCCTCTAATGCCAGCCAATGCAGTAAACGATAATATGGACTAACATGATCGTTTTTCTTTAGGCCAAATATCAATCAAACCGCCGTGTTCTGAATTATTCTCAATCTTCTTAAGGTCTTCTGGGTAGATCCCAGATAAATGATGTTACAATAATCCAGAATGGGTAGGATCAATGATTGTACCATTAGTCTGAAAGACACTGGATCAAAGTAGTTTTTAATAGTCCGTAGTTTCCATAATATATAGAAACATTTTTGTACTACCAAGTTTGTGTGATTGATCCAAGTCAATTGATGGTCAAGCGTGATACCCAAAATGTTAATGGAATTGGTTATTGGATAGACATGTCCGTTAAGACATAACGAAGTTTCTTTTATTTTGTCGTTAGGACTGGCTAAAAAGATTTTTGTCTTTTCTGTATTAAGTTTTAGCCTGAAACTGATAGTCCATTGGCCCGCTCCTTTTCAACATATTCATAGGGGACCTAACTCAGGGGCTTCAAGGTATGATAACGTTATTCTCTGACGACGCCAAACTATGCAATATAGTGAGAGATGACAATTCACCCGATAGTATGACACAGGACCTACATTTGTTGGAGTTTTGGTCCTCGACCTGGCAGCAGGGCTTCAATGCTAAGAAATGCAAGATCATGCACCTCGGCAGCAGAAATCCGTGCAGAAACTTACACCTTGAATGGTGAGACCTTAGCTAGAATTTCAACAGAACGAGACTTGGGAGTGATTATCAGTGCAGACATGTAAACTGCTGATCATGTGGAGAAGGCTTCATCTAAGGCAAGACAGTTGTTAGGTTGCATCCGCAGGAGTTTCGTCAGCCGGAAGCCTGAAGTCATAATGCCATTATACAGAACCATGGTGAGACCTCATTTGGAATACTGTGTGCAATTCTGGAGGCCACACTACCGAAAAGATGTGCTGAGAGTAGAGTCGGTGCAACGGATGGCCACCAGGATAGTCTCGGGGCTCAAGGATCTATCGTACGAGGAAAGGCTGAAAAATTTGCGGCTGTACTCACTCGAGGAACGTAGGGAGAGAGTAGACATGATCGAGGCGTTTAAGTAAATTACCGGCCGTATCGAGATGGAAGAAGAGATTCTTTTTCTCAAAGGACCCTCAGCCACAAGAGGGCATCCGCTCAAACTCAGGGGCGGGAAATTTCATGGCGACACCAGGAAATATTTCTTCACCGAGAGATTGGTTGATCCTTGGAACAAGCTCTCGGCGCAGGTGATCGAGGCAAACAGCGTGCAAAAATTTAAGAGCAAATGGGATGTCCATGTGGGATCCCTTAGAGGGTTAAGCCAAGGGAACCTGTCACCAGGAGTGGGATCCCTAGGATTTGGGGGTGGGTCAGTAGAGTGGGCAGACCTGATGGGCTATGGCCCTTATCTGCTGTCATCTTCTATGTTTCTATGTTTCTATCTGAAGTAATATGGATGATATCTGATTTATGACTTCCACAGTGAACTTGTATAGGGGAAACAGAATAGAGATATCATCGGCATAAATATGAAATTTCAAATTTAAACTGCAATATCCAAGTGGTGAAATATAGATGTTAAATAGTGTAGGTGACAATGGGGAGCCCTGGGCACACCACAAGGGTTGTCCCAGGGGGTGAGAATAATTTCCATCACTAATCACTTGATAAGATCGTGTTTTTAAGAATCCTTGGAACCAGTTCCAGAACTTACCTGAGATTCCTATTGTGGAGGGTCGCCGCAAATATTACTAGGCATTTTGTGAAGACATGAGGAACAGAGGCTAGTCTGAATGGCAAGACCTTGTACTGGAAGTGTCAAGGACTTATATGGAAGCAGAGATACTTCCTGTGAACAGGTAGGATGGATATGTGAGTGTAGGCTGCATTGAGATCTAGAGAGCAAAAGCCAATCTCCTTTTTCTAGGAGGGGTAAAAGGGTTCCCAGAGAGACCATGTGAAACTTCTCCTTCAGAAAAAATTTGTTTAGGCCTCGGAGGACTAAAATGGGTCGAAAGCCTCCAGCCTCTTTTGGAATTAAGAAATACTTTGAATAGAACCCTTGGCCTCTCTCCTGCAGAAGAATAGGTTCTGTTGCATTGTGTTGTTGAAGGGCTGAGAGTTCTTGATGATGGAGAGTCTTCTGGAGGGAGTTGAAAATAGACTCTTTTAGAGAGTGGGTTGGAGGCTTGTGGATCCAATGTAGGGCATAGCTATGAGAGATAACTCAAAGTACTCACTGGTCAGTTGTGATAAGAGTCTAACGCTGAGGAAGAAAGAGCAATCTGCCTCCAATGGTAAGAGTGGGAGATAGAATGAGGGGAACACTGGCAATGCTCTCTAGAAAAGAATCAAATGGGCATTTTGGACTGAGAATGGAGAATGAGGTTGAGACTGTTGTGTCTTTTGTTGTTTTCCAGAGGAATGCTGACCAGCAGGCCTAGAGGATGATGAAGATGGCTGACTCTAATGATATTTCATGTTGTAGTATTATGAACATCTAGATGGAGTAGAGTATCTTCTAGAAGATGACTCAGAGGTTTGAGGTCTGTGTCTGTGTGATTTTTAATTTTATCAGCCACTTCTTCAATCTTGACTCCAAACAGATCATCACCCTTGCAAGAAATATCTGATAGGTGCTCCTGGACTGAAATTGCCAGATCAGAGACTGAGCCATTTTAAATGGCACATAGCATAAGCCACTGCTGATGTTATAGAAGAAACATTAAATGTATCAAATATGCCTCTAGCTAAGAACTTTCTTGTACTGAACATGGATAACTGTTGGAAGCAGTGGCGTACCTAGGGGGGGGCGGGGGGGGCGGGCCGCCCCGGGTACCAGCCCTGAGGGGGTGTTCCCGGCCTTGCCGCTCAGTCCCCCCCCACGCCCGAAGGACCGCTCGCCCCACTGACCTTCCAGCACACCTATGAAGCAGCCCGCAGCAGGATCGCGCCGTCAGCAATCCCTCAGCTGCTTGGGCGCTGCTTCCTGCGCCGCGGTCCCGTCCCTCCTCTGACGTCAGAGGAGGGGGCGGGACCGCGGCGCAGGAAGCAGCGCCCAAGCAGCTGAGGGATTGCTGACGGCGCGATCCTGCTGCGGGCTGCTTCATAGGTGTGCTGGAAGGTCAGTGGGGCGAGCGGTCCTTCGGGCGTGGGGGGGGCAGTAGCTTAAGGTAGCCCGGCGCAGGAAGCAGCTCCTAAGCAGCGCAAAGATAGCTGACGTCGCGATCCTGCTGCGGCTGCTTCATAGGTAGTGCGGGGAGGCCAGGGGGGCGAATGGTCCTTCGGGGTGGGTCGGGGCATCAGGCCTTCAGGGTGGGGCGGGCGGGCGGGCAGGCAGACTTTCAAGGGGGAGGGGGGTGACAGGCAGGCAGGCAGGCCTTCAAGGGGGGGTGCAGGTCTTCGGGGGGGGTGCAGACCTTCAAGGGGGTGCAGGCCTTCAAGGGGGGGACAGGCAGGCAGGCCTTCAAGGGGGGAACAGGCCTACAAGGGGGGGGGACAGGCCTACAAGGGGGTGCAGGCCTACAAGGGGGGGGACAGGCCTTCAAGGGGGGACAGGCCTTCAGGGGGGGTGCATGCCTTCAGGGGGGGTGCCGACCTTCAAGGGGGGATGCAGGCCTTCAAGGGGGGGGACAGGCCTTCAAGGGGGGACAAGCAGGCAGGCCTTCAAGGGGGGGACAGGCCTACAAGGGGGTGGGACAGGCCTTCAAGGGGGTGCAGGCCTTTGGGGGGGTGCCAACCTTCAAGGGGGGATGCAGGCCTTCAAGGGGGGGGACAGGCCTTCAAGGGGGGACAAGCAGGCAGGCCTTCAAGGGGGGGACAGGCCTACAAGGGGGTGGGACAGGCCTTCAAGGGGGTGCAGGCCTTTGGGGGGGTGCCAACCTTCAAGGGGGGGACAGGCCTTCAAGGGGGGACAAGCAGGCAGGCCTTCAAGGGGGGGTCAGGCCTTCAAGGGGGGGACAGGCCTACAAGGGGGTGGGACAGGCAGACCTTTAAGGGGGGACAGGCCTACAAGGGGGTGGGACAGGCAGACCTTTAAGGGGGGATAGGCCTTCAAGGGGGGACAAGCAGGCAGGCCTTCAAGGGGGGGTCAGGCCTTCAAGGGGGGGGGGACAGGCCTTCGGGGTGGGTGCAGGCCTTCGGGGTGGGTGCAGGCCTTCGGGGTGGGTGCAGGCCTTCGGGATGGGTGCAGGCCTTCAGGGGGGGACAGACCTTCGGGTGGGGGGTACAATCCTTCGGGGAGGGTGCAGGCCTTCAGGGGTGGGGTTTAGGCGTTCAGAGGGGGACAGACCTTCGGGTGGGAGGTAAAGTCCTTCGGGGGGTGCAGGTCTTCAGGGGTGGGGTGTAGCCCTTCTGAGGGGGGACAGACCTTCGGGGGAGGGGGGTCCTGGTGTAAAAGTACACAGAGGGAGAGAGGGAAGGGGGGGTTCAAAGATACGTGCATATGCCAGACTTTGGGGGTTAGAAATAATGGGTCTAAAAACAGAGGAGTGGGAGAGAGATGGTGCATAATGGGATTTAGGGAGGGAAGGAACAGAAAGGGAGAGAACTTGGAAACAGGGGATGGTGTGGAGGGGGGATAGAGATACTGGATAGGAGGATAGTTGGGAACAGAAAGGGAGAGATGGTGGATCCTGGGGTGGTGGGGAGTTGAGAAAAGGTGAATCTGTGGATGGAGACAAAAAAAAGGAAAGATGCCAGATCTCCGGGAGAGGGAAGGGAAACGGAAGGGGAGAACAGAGATGGCAGACGGATGGTTAGCACGGAGAAAGGAGACCCTGGCAAGCAAGACAACAAGAGCCTGGGACCAACAAGATTTGAATATTGATCAGAGAACAAAAGGTAGAAAAAATAATTTTATTTTCTGTTTTGTGATTACAATATGTTAGATTTGAAAAGTGTACATGAGACAGCTTGAAATGGGAACTTTTCTATTTTTGTGAATGGCAAGGCTGAGTTCAGTTAAAATATATGCTTTATAAGAAAATATAATAATGTGTTTTATAAAGTTTATAAGCATTGCTGGCATACTCGGTGAGGTGTTCCTAGTGTTGGTGGTGGTGGTAGCATGTCAGTGTGTTGAGAGGAAGAGGTAGTCTGGGAAATTCTGCTGAGCAAACTCTGGGCCCATTTCCACCCCCAGTTAGTCCACTCCACTCAACTGGTTCACACACTGAGTGGGTCTTTGGGTGTTATTTCTGGGTAGTTGTTTTAGAATCTCTTCCAGTGGTTTGTCAGTATCTCCTTCTGGTCCAAGGAAGGAAACTTTGTCAACCTTAGCATTGACCTTCAGAATATGTTTGTAACAGCGCTGCTTGTGTGGCATTAGGCTATGTAGTGATCGAAAGAAAAAAACAGACCTTTGCACATTTTTGCACTATATGGTGGGTGTATGAGGAGATTCATTTCCTGCACAGTTAAGTCCATGTGAAGTTACCTTGTGCTGTATTTGACATCTAGCAAGGTCTCTGTTTGGAAGGAAAGATCTAAGCTTAAAAATGAAGTGGCCAGAAGTTATGTTAAAAGTAGATAGCGTAGCTGGTTTTAAGAAAGGTTTGGACAAATTCCTGGAGGAAAAGTCCATTGTCTGTTATTAAGACATGGGGGAAGCGTCTGCTTGCCCTGGATTGGTGCACTCAGCAGCAACAAATACTAGTTTTGGCTGGCTCTTTCCCCGCATTTCTCCTCTCTTCCCCACGATTTAATATCCAGTTCAGGCAGTAAGTAAATGCATCGGCAGGGGGGGTCTGGTAAGTCTTGGGGGCTGGGGATGGAAGGTGAGAATCAGTTCTGTAGGCTATCAGAAATTTGCTTAATTATCTACTCACACAGAAAAGCAGTAAAGTCAATAGGTTCTCTGAGTGGGAACAACCTGTTTGATCTTGCACTCTTGTGATTGACCAATTGTTTATCACTGTTTAATTTATCACATTGATTAATTTGAGCACACCTGAGGTGTCCTATGATGGTGTGCACTGCAGGCAGAGGAGCCTTATTGTGTAAAGCACTGGAGAATTCTCTCCTCTCGCTTACCTCTCACGCTGAGGACACCCTGCTTCAGTATAATCATTTATATGATTTATCTTATAAACATTATTACGTGGTCTTTTCCTCAAGTGCTGAGACATCAGGTTGTTCCCACTTGGAGAACCTATTGACTTTTACTGCTTTTCTGTGTGGCTTTAACATTTTTGCTATTCAGTATACCTAAACTATTATTCAGTAGAAAAAATATGGTTTGTTCAATCAAATCCTGTGTGGACATTGGACTTCTATGAGTGAATGTTCTGCTTGATTGAACAAACTAAATTTTTTCTACTGAATAATAGTCTAGGGGTACAATGAAAGTAAATAGCAAAAATGTTTGAGTAGATAATTAAGGAAATCTTTTTCATATTGCTTGCTTATGGACTGGGAAAAAAGACTGTTCAAGCAAATGTCTCCAGAACTGCTTTAATGGAAAAATGTGATTTTTTTTTTTTAAGTACTTTGTGAAATTTATTGTTGTTGTGAAATTTATTGTTATACTTTGTTTAAACTTAAAAAGCGGTGTCATTAACAGTGAATCTAATCGAAAAATCGATTCAACAGGGTGAATCGAATCGAATGAAATATTTTTCTCTGAATCGGGCAGCACTATTGGCTACCATGAGAATGGGCTACTGGGCATGATGGACCATTGGTGTGACCCAGTTAGGCTATTCTTATGTTATGTTCTCATCTGTAGGGGCCTTTGTTTTCACTTCTTATTTTAATGTATTTTTTTCCTGGGAACTTATCAGTGTTTTTTTATAATGGGAACAAAAATGGAAGAGAATTAATGTGTGTGGAATGGGGGGGTAACTAATTTCTTCAGCTAAATAATTCAATCCACTTCAAACAGACATAGGAGAACTCACGCACCATTCACACACCCTCCAACCAAAAACGTCAAAAGAAAAAAAACTGTTCGACAACCTCCTAGCCATTCGAGCTGCAACACTTGACCCCCAACTCTACAACCTATTGACCTCGACCACAAACTACAAAACCTTTAAAAAAAAAAATAAAAACCCTTCTATTCAAAAAAACACATAAAACCAAACTAACATAATCAGAACTGTCCCAAGCATCACCTGCAACTACTCCATATGTACTTCTGATGTCATGACAATTCCGACATAATTTATGTTATGTTATGTTTGGAATAATGGTTACATAAATGAGGTTCAATAAAAGAAAATTTTCACTGCCTGTTTCTATTCTGACCATTTATTCCATTTCATGGTTATTGCAAAAAAAAAAAAAAAAAAAAAAATTTTTCCATGAGGGGGGGGGGGGTGTCAAAAAATGATGGGCCCCGGGTGCCACATACCCTAGGTACGCCACTGGTTGGAAGTCTTTGTCCTGGGGACAGAATTCCTCATACTCTGAAAATTGTTTAAGCAAGGATTTTTAATAAATGGAAGAACAGAACTGGTAGTCCATAATTCTATTTATGAGCATGGATGACTGAATAATGCATTTACTAAAAGAGTCTAGTTTTTTGTTTCCCTTCCTCAAGGAGCAGAAACCTTGAACTGCATGAGCATTTTACAGCATATTCCACAACTAGAGAGTGATGTTGAAGTTGTGTTCTCTCAAACTCTGAGCACTTCTGTATTCTGTACATTATGTCAATTTTTTTTAGGAGCTACCTGGACTGATAGAGGATATTTTTCATGACCTAATGTAAAGGTATCTTGATACAGTCATTTGGTGGCAATTCATAGTCAAGAAGCTCAGAGTAATACTTTTAAAACCAATAGGAGGAAATATTTTTTTCACTCAAGAGAAAATATTCTCTCATAGGCGAATCTACGAGTATGCATTGAGAGAAGCATCTGGGCAGGGGTTGATGCTCTGACCCAGGAGATAAGTTCTTTGCCAATGATGATGCATACGGTGAATGTGTCTGTGCCGACCCCAATGCTTGATGTTGAGCAGGGGTGCACAACATCATCCTCAATCAATGCCTCAATGTATCCTTAGGCTGGGCTGAGGCAGGAATGGATGCCTTTAAAGACTGCATCTGCAGTAGCCCCAAAAGTTCTTCTTTGCCTAAGAGTCAGCATCTGTACCAGAAGAGATATTGGCATGGAAGCATTCTGTGGTGCATGTTATCTGGGCTTGGGAGACTTCAATGTCAAGGCACGCCTAGGCGGAAACATTATCTGAAGCAATGGAGAGCAATGGATGATGAGTCAACACTTATTATGTGTCAAGGAGGTGGATGCCTATGATGATGTCATGCCTTACCTAGAAGGAGAAGAATGTTTATGCTGCTTAGCTTTCCTACGTGCTACCTCCCCCTTGATAGGTGAGGCATGGAGGAAGACATCAAATGTTGCCTTAGGAGTTTATTTCAGTGCTTTCCTTTTTATAGCTGATATAGCAATCTAAAGTCTGGAATTTTAGTTCAATTTTCAACTTAAACAAATATGCAATCAAATTACCTTGTGAATAGAATTTAACATGGCTTTTTCCAGTTCAAGTAACCACTTTTCCACTTGTCCTCTAGCTTTGGATGTTGAGATTGTGGTTGTGAGCTCCACTATTTCTCCCTCACTGCTTTTCATATGAGTAATATCTAAAACATCTGTGAATTCTACTTGGGCAATTCCTTCAAAGCACTTTTTCAAGTGAGGCTGCACCCTGCAGAAAAAAAAGAAAGGTATGTTGATATATATTACTATAATTTACCTTTTAAAGATAGATATATGAGGGGCTACTGAAAAGTTCTCAGCCCAACTAAGAAGAGAATGAAGTGGAGCTGTAAAACTTACAGTTATTCCACACTTTTCTTGACACTTTTCATTTTATTTCATATAACTGAAATGAAAAGTGTGGAATAACTTGTAAGTTTCATGATTCCACATCATTCTCTTCTTGGTTGGGCTAAGAACTTTTCAGCGGCTCCTCATAGATATACAGTACATAAATAAAAGATCTCTGATAAATATCCAAGTTTCAAGTTTTCTTTATTTTTGATATACCATTTATTATACAAGTATCTAAATGGTTAACAATAAAATAGAATATAAAAATTTTAAAAATTTAAAATAAAAGCATGGCTAAGCTAAAAGGAGGGAAGCACTTACGCATATACATACATGATACGGAAGGGAAACAAGGGGAGAGGAAAGTTATTAAATACATTGAAATGGAAAATAAAAAATAAAGGGAGGCAAAAAGGGGAGGGAAGGACAATTGGTTGTCAAAGAGGTTTTACAAAAGAGGAACATTAGTTGTTGAAATCAGGATTTACAAGGTATAGGCGTCTTTAAAAAGGAAGGTTTTGAGTTTGATTTTGAATTTATCTAAAGAGTTTTCTAAGCAAAGATCAGCAAGAAGGGCATTCCACAAGGTGGGGGCTGTAACAGAGAAAATGGCTGTGCGAATAGTGTCATAGAAGAGTTCTCTTATCAAGGGAATGATACGGTGGGTTTTACTAAACTGCAGAAGAGCTTCTTACTGCAGTCTGGCAAGGTAAATGCTCCGACACTCATAGGAATTGAATGAGCGTTGGAGCATATTCCTCACCGGCCCATGATAAGCAGCTCTTCTGCAGTTTAGTAAAAGGAGCTTACCCCCTCTTTTACAAAACTGCGACAGCAGTTTCTAACACAGGGAGCTGCGCTGAATGGCCCGCGCTGCTCCCAACGCTCATAGGAAGCAGCGCAGACCATTCAGCGCTGCTCCCCGCACTAGAAACTGCTATCGCAGTTTCATAAAAGGAAGCCTTAGTTTTTAATACATCGCCTAGCAAATAAAGTTGTCTAGGTGATTTAGAATTAATTAATAAATTTTAAGAGGTTATCCCCTCCTTTATAAAGCCATGCTAGCGTTTTTAGTGCCAGCTGCGACAGTAAGACCTCCTACACTTATAGGAATTCTATGGGCATCGGAGTTCTTACCACCACAGCCAGTGCTAAAAACACTAGCGTGATTTTGTAAAGGAGGGGGGTAAAAGAATTCTAATAGAAAAGATCGCTAGAGTTAATTTTGTTTTTTTATTGACATGTTTCTTTTTTTCCCATGAAAGTTTATTGAGATTTTGAAAAATACAAGAGAATATAAAACTGAAGTTCACATGAATCAATACAAAACATAGAGTTACAATATCTGTTTGTATGCTTACATTAAAAACAGAGAGAATTGATATAAATTAAGGTTTCAACATTAAACACTGCTGGAAAATGATTGCAAATATGCTTGCAAAGGGGACCAGTGTCTATTGAAAAAGATTGTGGTTCCAAATTTCTTGGCAAGGACCAATTCATATTTATAGTAATATAAAACTAATTGCCACCAGTGATGTGAGGAGAGAGAGCTAGTTGACTTCCAATTAGAAAGAATGTGTTTAAGTGCTATAGAGAGAAGAATATCAAGGAGTTTAGTATGATTTTCACTTAGAACCATTCCTGGAGTGTGAGACTTGAAAATTACTATGGAGAGAGAGATAGCTTGGATATCAAAAATTTTTAGTATAATATTCCAAATTTTTCCATTATTGTGATACATATGACAATCATATATCATATGAAGTAATGAGCCAACAGCTCGTCCACAGTTCCAACAATTATTAGATGGAAGGAGGCCTGTCTGTGAGAGCTTATGTGGAGTCCACAAGGCTTTATGGTACAGGAAATACATGGATTGGGACATGTTAGCTGAAGCCAAAGGCCTTGCCGTTCTTTTCCAAAATTACGACCAGTCCTGTGCCCCCAAGGGAGAACCACAATCTTTTTCCCAGATATGTTGCAGGCTCTCTATTGAAGAAATATCTGTAGGTAATAACATCTTATATAGGTTTGAAGCTGAATGTCCTTTCTGTAATAAGACTGTGGCTTGCGTCAAAATAGAAGGACAATGAGTATGAAAAATTTGTAAGAGATTTTTATAACTGAGGCAGTGATGTAGTTGCAGCCATTTGTAATGGTCTTTAACATTTAATGAATAACTTTCTCTTAATTTGGAGAAGGGGTTCAAGGTTTTCTCAGGAGTTTTGGCCCTGCATTGCGCAAGAGCATTTACGGTGATTCAATGCTGTTTCCAGTTTTTATACAGTTGTTATCCATCAGGTCACTTTGTTCTGATATATGTTAGGACCCCTGAGGAAGGAGTGATTTCTTCGAAACACGGACCATGTTGGATCCGGTCTTATCAGTCCTTTTGGAAAAAAAACTTTTATGTTTTTTTATGATTGTCTAATAAAGCCTTGGTATCCTGTATATCATCATTGCAGTTTTTGTTTTTTGTTTCTCATGTTGGATTTTTGTTTGTTGTTGCCTTTCTCAGGAGTTAGAACATCATGAAGCCTGAGAATACCTTTATCTATCCATTCCCTCCAAAGGAATAGAGTTCTGTTAATGAGAATGTGGGAATTGAACCAAAGATAGGCATATGTTGATGAATGAAAAGGAAAATCAAGTACCAAATTCTCCTAAGCATTTATAGGTGGAGAGTAAGATTGGATTTTTAATATAAAAGCATGGTACTGATAATAGCGTGTGTAAGGGAATAGGTTGGGATAGTGTTTCTTCAAGCAAGTATCAGGAAGGAGTATAATAAGAATGCTCAGTGAACCAATGAAGTCCCTGATGTGTAATGAAAGCTTTATGGTAGTTGATAAAATCAGGAAAAAAACACCCCTCCATGTTCTCTTTTCATCTTTAATTTTTTCAAGGACAATCTGGGTTGCTTTTGTTTCCAGAGAAATGCAGTGAGAATTCGATCAATGGTTTTATAGGAGATATGGAATAACACGGGGATCACGAGTAGAATATAATTTATATTTAGAGCTATCATCATTTTTATCATTTCTAGTCGACCCCACGATGAAAGGTTAAGTGGGTGCCAAGAATGAGTTATTGTTTTAATTGATGAAATAAGTTTGTCACTATTAATGACAATCGTGTCATCTAAGGATTGAGAGAGTTCAATACCTAAGTATTTAAGCTTGGATGGATCCCATACCAAACAATGAGAGGTGACTGAACTAGAATGGGTAAGCATATTTAGGAGAAGGGATTCCATTTTTTTGTTGGTTTGTTTTATTACCGGAGAATATAGAGAACTCCGCAATGGTATTCAGAATCACTGGAATTGATTTATCAGGATTGGAGACATATAAAAAGATATCATCTATGTAAGCAGATAATTTGATGTCCACGGAATCTACAGATAGTCCTTGCACATCTGTATTTAATCTTAGTATTCGATCTTTCCGCTGCTTTTGATGTCGTCCATCACGACATACTACTTTACCAACTTTCCGAGATTGGAATCGACTCCACCGTCCTAATGTGGTTCTCAAACTTCTTACGCTTCCGTTCCTACACCGTCAACACAAATGGCACCATGTCCACTCCTTGGACTCCATCTTGCGGTGTCCCTCAAGGATCACCCCTTTCCCCTATTCTCTTTAACATCTACATGTCCTCCCTGAAACTCTTTCAACTATCCCCCCTGGAAACAATCTACACTTATGCAGATGACATCCTTGTCCTCCTTGAGACTGACCAGAACCTCACCAACCTCCACGAAAACATTACAGCTTGCATAATGAGACTCCGTGCCTGGTCCCTCTAGGTACAGATGAAACTAAACGAATCTAAAACAAAACTACTCTGGCTCGGCCCAAAATTCGAACACCTGCCCACACTTTTCACACTACCCACAGGCGATACACTACAGCTCGAGTTCTCATGCAAGGTCCTTGGTATCACTATCGATTCCTCTCTCTCCCTCAATGACCACCTCAACTCCTTGGCAAAATCATGCTTTTTCAGCCTTCACATGCTGAGGAAAGCTAGATCCTACTTCAGCCAACAACACTTTGCCATCCTTGTCCAATCCATCATCCTCTCCAAACTAGATTACTGCAACGCCATCTACTTAAATCTATCAAAAAAAAGTATTCTAAGACTCCAGCTAATCCAGAATACTGCAGCCAAACTGATCTTCTCAAAACGCAAGTCTGACCATGCCTCCCCACTCCTTGCCAAACTTCATTGGCTCCCAATAATCTCCAGAATCCATTTCAAATGTTCCTGCCTGGCTTTCAAGATCATTCACAGAATCCTGCCTCCTCTTATCCCATTGTCTTTCAACTCCTCCAGTCCCGACTCCTCCAGAACTGCCCAAAGGCTTAAACTAGCCTTCCCTTCTCCACGCGGCATCCACTATTCAGGCAAACTGGGAAAATCCCTTCTCTTCAAAATCACAGGTCTTTGGAACGACCTCACCACCCCGCTGCGGAACCTGAGCTCCCTTCAGTTATTCCGCAAACAACTGAAAACCTGGCTTTTCAGCAAATTGTAGCTCTATCCTTCCCCTCTTTCTCTCCCCCCTTCTACACAAAAGTTCATGTAATCCTTTTTCTTCTTCTCTATCCACCATTTTAAGTTCTTGTAAACCGTGTCGAGCTCCATTCTCATGGAGATGATGCGGTATATAAACTTAAGGTTTAGATTAGATTAGATTAGATTAGATTAGTGCTATAAGCAATGGTTCTAAAGCAAGGTTAAACAGGTATGGAGAGAGAGGACATCCTTGACGTGTGCTTCTTTGTAATTGAAAAAGAGGAGACAATGAGTTGTTTACTTTGATTCTTGCAGATGGATGAGTGTAAAGGATTTGTATCATTTTAATAAAATTAGGTGGGGCACCAAACATTTAAGGACTAAAAATAGGTATTTCCACTCAATCCTATCAAATGCCTTCTCCGCATCAAATGAGAGAGCTAGAGCAAGCATTGAGAGAGATTGTGCGATGTGAAAGACATGAAAGAAGAGTCGTGAATTATCAGAGATTAGCCTACCTGGCATAAATCCCTTTTGGTTAGGATGAATTACCTTATTAATAATGGGTTTAAAACGATTAGAGAGAATTTTGGAAAATATTTTATAATCGACATTAAGGAGTGAAATGGGTCTTTGCACCAGTAATGGGTCTCTATGAGGCTTAGATATAACTGTTATAACCGCATCTGTTAATCTGTTAGAGGTTACCATTTCCGGAGAGAGATTTTGGTATAAATTTAGGAGCCAATGCGTTAATTCTGATTTGAAAAGTCTATAAAACTCAATTGGTATCCCGTCTGGGCCAGGTGATTTCCCAATAGACATTTGTTTCATAGCCATGAAAAGCTCTTCTTCAGAGATTTCTTTTTCTAAGAAGTTGATATCAGAGGAGTTCCATTTGGGCCCTGAGAGATTGTGAAGAAAATTATGAATATGGGAGTCATCTGAGATCAGTTCCGATTGGTATAAACTTTAAGGATATCCTGGAAAGCAATAACTGTTGTATCATTTTTGTCCTTAATAACTGTAACATGCAATTTTTCTGTTTTCCGTTTAAGATAATTAGCTAGCATTTTACTGGATCTATTACTTTCAGCATAGAATCTTGATTTAGTGATGAAAATTTCATGTCCTTCCTGAGTTGAAAGTTTTTTTATTGTATTCATATTTTAACTGACAAAGCTTATTATAAATGAGAGGGTCATTAGAAGCAATATAGTTAGCTTCTTCAAGTTTAATAGAGGTTTCCAGACTCAATATAGCAGATTTATCTATTTTAGTTTTAAATGCTGCCATGGAGATAAGTTCATCTCTCAAAGTTGCTTTAAAGGATTCCCAAAGGGTTGAGGGAGATATATTTGGGCTATTATTAATGGTAAAAAATTATTGGATAAATTTTTTAATATGTGGGACATTGTCTTCTTCAAGAAGAGATGGTTGTAATCTCCATAATGGAGATTGGGGAGAGCTCATACCTTGCCATGCGAGGGAAAGAGAAACTGTGGCCTGGTCTGAGATAAGGATTGGTGAGATATTTGATGAAGTTACTGATTGTAATAAGGATTGGGAGATAAAGATATAATCTACACGTGAAAAGAAATGGTGAGGGATTGAATGATGGGTATATTCTCAAGCGTCAGGATGCTGAAGCCTCCAGGGATCTGTTAAGATTAATTGTTGAATCATAGAGTGAAAAGCAGAAGTGGATCTCTGTTGGGAGAACTTACTTTTTTAGATTGTCTATCCAAGAAATGATCTACTGGAGTATTAAATTTATCCACAACAATTAATGGGTGGGGTTCAAGTTCTTGAATCTTACTAATAAGATTAAGAAAAAAATCTGGGGAATCAGAATTGGGAGCATACATGTTTACTAACGATACATCAATGTTGTGTATTTTTATTCGAGTATATACGGTAAGTCCATCCTGCAAAACAGCTGTTTCCACTGATACATTAGTACCTGTGGTGCTGCCAGTCTCTTCATTTTCAAAGGGAAATTTCCCCAAGGATTTGACATTGTTTTTGCAGTTGCCCCAATATTGCATTTGGATTGCTTAGGAGAAAAATCATATTATATATATGTATATATAATTAGAGCCTAACAAAACAAACTGAAAAGCAGTATATAGAAATGTATCTAGTAGCCAGCTACAACATTTATAATAAACTCTTTACTCTGTCTAACAAGCCAAAGGCAAAGCAAAACGAAAACATTTTAAAACGTTGGAAAGTTTACCTTGAAGGGTCTTTTGTCTCTGACAGAATCTCAAGAAGCTCATCATTAGACAGAAAGAAGAATCTGGGGAAAAAGAGGCGCTTCTTTTCCAGATACTCATTGAGACCCTTAAGAATTAGTTCTAGGAGTTCATTTGACTTTTTCAGTTTTTCCAACATTTTCTCTATAGCCACTACTTTCAGCACATGCTTATCCTATTAAAAAAAACAAAGACAAAAAATAATTCCTTCTTTAAAACCTGTGTGTACTAATCTGTCATCCACATTCTCAATATGCTATGGTTAAGATTTTATTCAAAGCATAAAAATAAAGCATTACTTCATAAATTTGGGGGGATTGTAGTTTTCTAAGGCTTTATTATAGGTAGAATTGCTCTAAAACTGGTCAAGTAATAGGGTACAAACCTGTCCTTTTCTGCTTGTTCATATTGTACATGGATACCTGATTTTGTATTTGAACCAGGATAACTTTGTTGGATAACTGGTCTCTAAAAGCCTTTAGAGCAGTGTATCGCAAACTGTGTGCCGCAGTATGCAGATTCACAGTGTGCCGCAAGACACTGGCAAGGAGGAGAGGCGCTGGTGCCAGCTGACTGCTTACAGGACATGCCTCACAGCGAGAGACACATTTTGAAGTCAGTAAGCCTGTACCTCTCCTCATCGCTAGCACTTCTGCTCCTTCTCCTCACCTCTCCTTCCCCCCCCCCCCCCCCATCGGCAGTAATGGGAAGCTCAGGGCCATGGCTGGAGGGCATCTGCGCATGTGCAGACGTCAACATGATGACATCACATATGTGCGTGACATCATCGCGTTGATGTCTGCGCATTTCGGGATGTAGTGTACCTAGCATATTTCACACTCGGGGCCTATCATTTTTTTAACATCCCCTCCTCTATAGAAAAAAAATATTTTTAGTAATAATTCACAAGTCATACAACAAGGGTGCATCTAGGAAAAGACAGCATTTTAAACACTGCAGTGAACACTAGAACATCAATATACCCATTATAAAACTAAACAAGCCAGATTAGTACAAATCAATCCTGCATAGTCAATGCTAAATGGAAACCATGTCTTTTTCATACACACAGAACAGAGATACACACTCACCCAGTATGGAATAAATAATCACAAACTAAAATTAGAAATATGTAGAGAGCAGTGCTAACACCTCTTCACCTTCAGACACCATCTTGGCTTCTCTTAGTAGGAATGGGGGAAGTGAAAGGCGAAGCTCAAGCTTTACCCTTCAGTGGCAGCCGAACCTTCCTGGATGAAACAGACCACTTTGGAGGCTTGCGGGTTCGTCTTCCGCTGATGGATACTGCGACGTTGGGCACTCCTGGAGATTCAACAGGAGAAAGTTTGGAACTGGTGCAATTGAGCCCCATGCTGCATTCCCTTCCACCACGACCTAGGGGTGACCTTCCTATGCAGACAGAGCATGGAAGAGTATCCTATGGAGGGGATACCACTGGCAATATCATCTTTGGCCCCATAAAAAAGTGGAGCAGTAATGGCAAGTGAAAATCTTCAGCAGGGTGAGCCCCTACCATCTACCATCTCCACTTTGGAGCAGAAGGGATTGAATAAGTTGGCAGTAGTCATTCTCGACTCTAATCTAATCTAATTCTTAGTTTTATATACTGAATCATCTCCTAACAATAGGAGCTCGATTTGGTTTACATAATTAGATCACAAAGAAAGATCCATTAACATTCATTCTAGCTATTGCCTAAAAAGTGATGAAACAGTATTTTTTAAGGTTTTATGTAAGATCTGAAGAGTTAAACACAATCTAATATGAGGAGGTAGTTCATTCCATATTGCAGTTAGTAAGTATGGAAAGGAATGTGAAATTTTACTAATGGACTTGATTCCTCTTAATGATGGAAAAGAGAGCTTATACATGAGTTGTTCTCATACCCGAAGGTCTCATGGTGTTTAGAGATAAAGACATCAAAGTAACAAATAGTCCATGTAAAATTTTAAAGACTATACAGGCACATTTAAATTGAAATGGAAGCCAATGTAATTTCCTCAACAGAGGTGACACATGATTGAATTTTTTCTTTCCAAAAATCAGTCTGGCTGCAGCATTTTGAGTTAATTGCAACCGTTTCTCATTTCCTTTGCTTAATCCCACATAAATGGAATTACAGTAATCCAGCTGTGCCAAGATAATGGTTTAAACCAGGGGTGCCCAAAAGGGCGATCGCGATCAACCAGTAAATCGCGAAGGCAACGTAAATCGATCGCGGAGCCCATTCCGGGCTCCATGATAGACTTGCATTGCCTTCCGTTCTACCTGCTTCCCGACCCTGTAAAGAGGACGCTGAAGTGCCGGGCAGACCATCGTTCTTCACTCAACGTCAATTCTGACATCGGAGAGGATGTTCCGGGCCATCAAATCGCTGCCTGGCTGGCCCGGAACTTCCTCTCCGACGTTAGAATTGATTTCGGGTGGAGATGGTTGGTTGGTGCGGCGCTTCAGTGTCCTCTTTACGGCAGCGGCCTGTTCCCTGATGGCGGCGGCGGTAGCGGCCTGTTCTCCAATGGCAGCGGCGGTGGCTTGGGGGAGGGCAGGGAGACAGATAGACAGAGAGACAGATAGAAAGGGCATGGAGAGAGAAAGACAGGGAGACAGACACAACATAGGAGAAAACAGTTCTTCCAGCTTAAACCTAAAGTTATAGCTGTGGGAGCTACTTTTTTTTTTTTTATTCCCTTGCAAGTGCATCGTTAACTTTAAAGCTGATAAATTTGTTTTTGCAAATCCATCACAATTGGAGAATTTTTTGATTGATAAGGTTTCACTGAAAGTTTTAGATACTAATGTAATTGTTGAAGAAGTTTAAGGACATATTGGATTTGGTCATTTTGCATGCAAAGGATGATTATATATTGTTTCGTATATAGATTTTTACCTTCTGTATTGGGTGGCCTTCTTTAATGTGGACTTGGTGTAAGAATTAATTTGAAATTGTAAGTTCTGTTTCTTTTCCTGATTTTTGTTATCGATGTAACAAATATTAATAAAATATGAATAATAAAAAATAAATAAATAAAATAAAGGGGGGCAGTGAGACAGAAAGAAAGATGGAGAGAAAGAAGGGAGGAGGGCAAGAAGAGAGGAAGAAAAAGTTGGGGGAGAGAATGAGGTCTGGAGGAGAGGAAGCATACAGGAGGCTGAAAGAAGGGAAGAAATATTGGATGCACAGTCAGAAGAAGAAAGTGCAACTAGAGACTCATGAAATCACCAGACAACAAAGGTAGGAAAAATGATTTTATTTTCAATTTAGTGATCAAAATGTGTCCATTTTGAGAATTTTTATCTGCTGTCTATATTTTGCACTATGGCCCCCTTTTACTAAATAATAGCGGTTTTTAACACAGGGAGCCTATGAACATCAAGAGCAGCGCAGGGCATTCAGCGCAGCTCCCTGCGCTAAAAACTGCTATCGCGGTTTAGTAAAAAGGGAGGGAGTATAATTGTCTATTTTTTGTATAGTTGTTACTGAGGTGACATTGCATAAAGTCAACTGCCTTGACCTCTTTGAACACCCGTGGAATATAAATGATAATTAACATTTTCTCTGCGTACATTTGCTTTGTGTTTTTTATTTATTTATTTTATTATTGGTAGATCATTTTGACTTGGTCATTGTAAAAGTAGCTCACAAGCCCAAAAAGTGTGGGCACCAAGTGGGTTTAAACCAATACTGAAAAATTATCTTGATGGAACAGATGACAAACTTTTCTCAGCATGCTTAGACTAAAGAAACATTTTTGGATAAGATTATTTACCTGGCATTGAAAAGAGAGAGAAGAATCCAAAACAACACCCAGTTCTCTAGAAGATGATTCTATATGCAAAATATCACCAGAATTAAGGATAACTGAAGATGGCAAATTACTAATTTCTAGGCCAAACCATAATAATTTTGTGTTTCTTGTGTTAAGCTTCATATGAGTCTGAAGTGACCACGATAGCAATTTAGATATACAAGAGTTATAGCTGTAAGGATTTGACAAGAGTTTTTAGCTGTAAAGTAGCTCAAATTAGGATTAATTTCTAGCAGGATGAAGATATCATCAGCATAAGTGAACATCGTCTCGATGGAACTTAATTTATAGTGTTTTAATGTGGTCATATAAATGTTGAAAAGAATCAGAGAGAACGAAGAGCCCTGCGAGACACCACAATCTGGCATCCATGCAGCAGATGTCTTATCTTCAAAGTTTACCACATAAGAGCGTAATGTAAGAAATCCTTTAAACCAGCTTAGAACTTTTTCTTCTAATCCTATATCTGAGAGTAATTGAATCAAGATATCATGGCTGACTACATCAGAAGCAGCTGAAAGGTCAAATTGTAGTAAAATGGCATATCGATTCTGAGATAGCAAGCTTTGAACCTTAGAAATCAGAGAAACTAATAGAGTTTCAGTACTGAAATTGAGATGGCAAAAAAATAGAGAATTTATCTGAATAGTTGAATAGTTGTTTGGTATCTCTGTGAAATTAATGAAAGAACTTTTAACTCTGCAGCAAAACTCATATACTACAAATCATGAATTGACCGTGTCACATCACTGCTTATAGAACTACACTAGTGACTGATAGAAAACAGACTAGGATTCAAACTATGCTGTGTTGCATTTAAAAGGCTATATGGTGATGTCTCTAATAGCTTCCCCTAGATTTATTGAACTAAAAGGTAACTCTAACACGAACATGAGAATTGTCACTGCTGGGTCAGACCATTGGTCCATCGTGCCCAGCAATCTGATCACGTGGTGGCCCTCTGGTCAAAGACCAGCACCCTAACTGAGACTAGCCCTACCTGCATACGTTCCAGTTTAGCAGGAACTTGTCCAACTTTGTCTTGAATCCCTAGAGAGTGTTTTCCCCTATAACAGACTCCGGAAGAGCATTCCAGTTTTCTACCACTCTCTGGGTGAAGAAGAACTTCCTTATGTTTGTACAGAATCTATCCCCTTTCAATTTTAGAAGGTGCCCTCTCATTCTCCCTACCTTGGAGAGGGTGAACAACCTGTCTTTATCTACTAAGTCTATTCCCTTCAGTACCTTGAATGGTTCGATCATGTCCCCTCTCAATCTCCTCTGCTCGAGGGAGAAGAGGCCCAGTTTCTCTAATCTTTCCCAACTCTGAAAGATACAAAATACAACTCACAGCAAATTATTCAACTACCAAATGGAAAAAGTATGGATTTCACTTCCCATCAAAATATGCACAACCACAGTATACATACCATTTCACAAAAATCTGAAAATATGGCTTTTTAAGAAATCCCTAGTAGGGGTCCAAAGAGATTTAGACTATTAATACTAATGAGAATAATAACATAACTGAAAAATTATTGGGGGCTAACCCCATCTGTTTGAGACACCCTCTACATAATACACCTGACTTAGAAAAGAGATAGAAATTGATGTCTTAGAGGGTAAAACTGAGAGATAAGAGAACATATTAAAGCAAGAAATGCTTTAATTTAGTATTGCTGGTAAAGGATATTGCTTAAGGCTAGCTAAAAGATTAAATTAGATGTTTGTCACTGCAGCTGTATCCTGGTAAACTGGCTAATGGAAAGTCCCAGTGATTGAAAGCAGAGGTGTCTGTTGTTGACCAAAAGGCCTAAGGAATATGGTAATTGATGTGTAAGGAGAAAAGGCTGTAATTAAAAGGAGTAAATATACAATAATATAAAAGAAATATGGTTGATTTAGATGTAATGCTATGAAACTGCTGATAAGAGCTAAACTAATTGCATATGAGAAACTAGCAACTAAAATATTTTAAGACCTGCAAATGTAAGGGAAAATTATTAATGAAATAAGTTTTGACAAGAAGTCATATAATCAAAACTAACTAAAACTGGGATTGTGTGGCGCAGTGGTTAAAGCTACAACCTCAGTGCCCTCAGCATGGGGTTGTGGGTTCAAACCCATGATGCTCCTTGTGACCCTAAGCAAGTCACTTAATCCCCCCATTGCTCCAGGTACATTAGAGAGATTGTGAGCCCACCGGGACAGACAGGGAAAAATGCTTGAGTACCTGAACAAATTCATGTAAACCGCTCTGAGCTCGCTTGGGAGAACGGTATAGTTGAATGAATAAATAAATAAAAGTATGTTGCTGGTGTATGCAATTTGTGATAGGATATTATTTGAAATCATCAAGTTTTGATTGGAAAATGTACTAACTATGTGTGATTAAAAATGAATGAAATTATATCATGAAGCTAATAAATTGGCCTATCACCTGTGGTGCTGGGAGATTCTTCGATTGGATTCTACTAGTTAGCAGATCTCTAAGATCTCCCATTCAGGTCTTATTGTTTTAGCCTCAACTTGAGTGATTAGCTATTATTCTTTAGTGTTTCTTAAGGAGTTGGGACTTGGAGTAAAAGGGCTGAAAGCTCCTCTAGAGTGCCCTCTAGTGGCAACAGCTTGTGCCATGACTCGAATCTGTAAGTCTCTTACTCATCAATGAATCTAGCCCATGTAAGGACCCATATGGTCATGTAATTCTAAAGAACATGATGATAAAGAGTTGTTACAAGATATTATAAGCCAGGCAAAAAAGAAAGTTGGTTCTAATGGTATGTTTTTTAAATAAATCATGGAAGGGGAGCCTTACTCTCTATCCCTGGATGGCACAGCATTACTGCAGCAAACCTGAGATTGCAGTTTTCAGTAAATTGAACACAACTGTAGATGGAGTGCTATATAAAAGAGGATAAGATTATGACTGGTAAGTATTATTTTGTTGGCAAGAAACTACGCAGAATCAGGAAAGAGACAGACAAATATCTGTATAAGGCAGAAGGTACCAATGTGAATAAGTTGGAGGATAGGATCCAACAATTAACTATGTCACTAAGTGAAAAAGGGAAAGCAGCCCAGGGGCTTTCTCCACTTCCACCTATGTTAATACCATCAGCTCCTCCAGCATACGAGGAGGGGATTCTGATTATGAATGCATCTATAGAAGGGGTCACATCACAAAACGGCAACATGACAACATGCAACCAGAGACAAAAATACAAAGAGACATGGCAGAGAAGAAGTGCTGCCCCTACCTCTGGGATAGTGACATCTGCTAAGATAGGGCAACTGTTGGCTAGTGGTGAGGCATTTCTTGAAGTATGGAAACAAGAGGAACATAGATAGCAGCTTATATCTGAAATAGCGGAAACATGATGGTAGTTAAAGGCCAAATGGCCCATTCATTCTGCCCATCCACAGTAACCATTTTCCTCTCTTTATGAGATCCTACACATGCCTGTCCCATGCTTTCTTGAATTCAGACACAGTCTGTCTCCTCCACCTCTTCTGGGAGACTGTTCCATTCATCTACCATCCTTTCTGTAAAAAAGTATTTCCTTAGATTATTCCTGAGCCTATCACCTCTTAACTTCATCCTATGCCCCCTCATTTCAGAGCTCTATGAAGGAAAGTGATTTAGAGAATGGTGAGCAGAACGAGATGATCTTCCTCGATGTCCTTCGTACCAATCCAATAAAGATGAAGAAGAGGACCGATGAGAAACTCTTTCATCCCTAGAAACATGGGAACGATAAAAATATAAGAACATAAGATTTGCCGATACTGGGTCAGATCAGTGGTCCATCGTGCCCAGCAGTCCACTCATGCGGCATCTCTTAGGTCAAAGACCAGTGCCCTATTTGAGTCTAGCATTACCTGCATATGTTCTGTTCTGGCAGGAACTTATGTAACCTTTTCTTGAATCCCTGAAGGGTGCTTTCCTCTATAACAGCCTCTGGAAGAGTGTTCCAGATTTCTACCACTCTGGGTGAAGAAGAACTTCCTTACGCTTATACTGAATCTATTCCCTTTTGACTTTAGCGAGTGCCCTCTGGTGAACAATCTCTCTTTCTCTACTAAGTCAATTCCCTTCAATATCTTGAATGTTTCGATCATGTCCCCTCTCAGTCTCCTCTTTTCAAGGGAGAAGAGGTACAATTTCTCTAGCCTCTCATTGTACGGCAACTCCTCCAGTCCCTTAACCATTTTTGTCATTCTGCTCTGGACTCTTTTGATTAGTACTATGTCCTTTTTCATGTACATCTGTGTCTCGATGCAGAGCAACAATGCTTTGATGTAGAGCATCACTGCAAAGCTGAAGATTGATGCTTTGATAGTAAGTGTCATTGTCTACTGGTGGATCGATGAGAATAAGGCCAACTTTTTGATGAGGATCCTGATTCAGTATCTTGCAGCCTTGAGATTCTATGCTTAGGCTGAGGGAGTCGATGTTAACTGCGGTATGCAACTTGAACATGTTACCGAGTTCCCTCTTAAAGAACTCATTAAGATGCTCCTTGAAGAGCTGCACCAGTACCCCTGGCACAAGAGCCGGTATCATTGCTGTGGCAGGGTATCTAGGGGTGGGTGACCTTGGCGAGGATGTACGCCCTGAAGGAGACAACACTTGCAGAGATGGAGAGTGGTGAGGTCACTTTTTAGCCTGCATCAAGGGACTCAATGCTGTCAAGGCCTGTGACGTTGATTGGGAGGAGAATGGCTTCTTAGCTGGCTTCCACATCTGGAATACTGCGTTCAGTATTGGTCGCCGCACCTCAAGAAGGACATGGCGGTACTTGAGAGAGTCCAAAGGAGAGCAACGAAACTGGTAAAAGGGCTGGAACACTGCCCATACGCCGAGAGGTTGGATAGGCTGGGGCTCTTCTCTCTGGAAAAAAGGAGGCTCAGGGGAGATATGATAGAGACCTTCAAGATCATGAGGGGCATAGAGAGGGTGGATAGGGACAGATTCTTCAGACTGAAGGGGACAACAAGTACGAGGGGGCATTCGGAGAAACTGAAGGGAGATAGGTTCAAAACAAATGCAAGGAAGTTTTTTTTCACCCAAAGGGTCGTGGACACTTGGAATGCGCTACTGGAGGAAGTGATCAGGCAGAGTACGGTACAGGGATTCAAACAGGGATTAGACGGATTCCTGAGGGATAAAGGGATCGTGGGATACTGAGGGAGGAGCTGGGATGTAACACAAGTATAGAAAGCTAACCAGGTAATAAGTATAGAAACCCAACAGGTCGTGCATGTGCAAGACTGGCGGGTTAGGACTTCGATGGGAAGATAGGACTTCAATGAGAAACCAAGGTGGCAAGGGAGCCCCTTCTGGTGATTCAGACAGGTCGTGACCTATTTGGGCCGCCGCGGGAGCGGACTGCCGGGCAGGATGGACCTATGGTCTGACCCGGCGGAGGCACTGCTTATGTTCTTATGTTCCCTAATGCCGGGATGTTATCTGATGCTGATGTTGATGCTGTTACCGCAGGCTTCGTATGTTTGCTGGTGTCCATAGCTGAACTGAAGAGTTTCCCCTGCTGGATGTGGTGAACACTTCTGTAAGGTGGAACAAAGCAGGCAAGAGTCAATCCGATGTTCAGGATCCAAACATTATAAGCACCAGCTATGTGGGTCAGTTACATATATAGGCTACTAGCACCGCCAGCACTTTTTAAACCCTTTCAATGTTTCGACTTGGATGGGAATAGAGTGTCGGCAAGGTTAAACTCAATGATTAAAGTTGTTTTTCAAGAATGGAAATGAAAACGATAACTGCAAAGCTATACCAAATGCATCTCGCACGACGGCACAAAAGGCCCCACAAGGGCAGGAGCCCAAGTTTGAGATAAAAAAAACAATAATAATTATTATTTTTGACAAGTTAAAAAGAAACAGGAAAAATATAAACCAACGACTTAAGGCCAGAAGAGAAAATAACGCTAACCAGACAAAGTCCAAAACAACACTTCGCTCCATTGGGGAACAAAGAACTGAGGTACCATGAGCCTACATCGGGCAAGAAGGCACTTGTGCATGCACAGTGAGAGCAGTCACGACGTTTCTTAAAATTTAAAGTAACAGTTCACTTTGAATTCTGTCCATACCAGGTTCCGTGGATAATGTCACCCATACATGAGAATACGCTGCCTACTTGTCCTAGGGTAAAAAAAGAATAGGCCCAAGAACAGAACCTGGAGGCACACCACTGGTAAGATCGCTTTCCTCAAAAAGATCTCCATTGACAACTACCATCTGTTGCCTGCCATTCAACCAGTTCCTGACTTAGCCCATCACTTTGGGGCCCATCCTGAGGGCACTCAGTTTATTTATTAGATGCCTGTATGAAACACTGTCAACAGCTTTGCCAAAATCTAAATACACCACATCTAGCGTACTCTCTCCATCCAATTCTCTGGTTACCCATCAAAGAAATTGTTCAGATTTGTCTGACAAGACCTATCTCTAGTGAATTCATGTTGCCTCTGGTCCTGTAATCCACCAGATTCCAGAAACTTCACCATTCTCTGTTTTAAAAGCATTTCCATTAACTTGCTTACCACATAAGTCAGACTTACTGGCATGTAATTCCCTACTTCTTTCTTACTTCAATTTTTGTGTAGAGGGACCACATCCACCCTTCTCCAGTCCTCTGGTACCACTCCTGACTCTAGAGAAGCATTGAAAAGGTCAACTACCAGAACTTCCCTAAGTTCCTACAGCACCCTCGGATGTACATCATTTGGCCCCATCACTTTGCCTATCTTTAATTTAGCTAGCTCCTCATGAACACAACCCTCTGAAAATCGATCAGGGTCTACCACTCTCCTCCATCCCTATTCACATTTGTCTTCTTCAGTCCTGCTCCTGGCACTTCAGCTGTGAACACAGAACAGAAATATCTGTTAAGCAATTCAGCTTTTTCTTTATCAGCTTCTACATATTTTTCCTCTTTACCTTTGAGTCTCACAATGCCACTTTTGCACTTCTTCCTATCACTAACATATCTAAAAATGTCTTGTCTCTCCATTTTACTGTATCAGCTATTTTTTCTTCCATTTGCAACCAGTCTCTCTTAACTTTTCCAGATATTTATGCCTATCTTCCTCTTTCTGAGATCTTTTGTAGCTTATGAATGCTAACTTCTTATTGCTTACCTTCTCAGCTACTAATTTTGAAAACCAAAGTGGCTGCCTTTTCCTCTTACTTTTACTTACTTACCTCACAAAAAGGTCTGTTGCCTTTACAATAACTTCTTTCAGTTTTGCCTACTACATTCTCCAACATTTATTGATTAATTCCATATAAAAAACATCATCGGAGGAACCTGCCTCTTTTGGCCCCTCTGCACAAGGAGAGGAGCGTGAGAGCCCTGCTCCGCCCCCCTCCCGACACAGAAGAGC